>NC_077230.1:16170868-16513368 GCF_027887165.1 Monodelphis domestica | reverse complement strand
TGTCTCTCCAGTGGTTCACTCTGTCCTTTCTTGGAAGACCAGTGACATTACTCCTTCTGTCTCTCCAGTGGCTCACTCTGTCCTTTCTTGAAAGACCAGTGACATCACTCCTTCTGTGTCTCTCCAGTGGCTCACTCTGTCCTTTCTTGAAAGACCAGTGACATCACTCCTTCTGTCTCTCCAGTGGCTCACTCTGTCCTTTCTTGAAAGACCAGTGACATCACTCCTTCTGTGTCTCTCCAGTGGCTCACTCTGTCCTTTCTTGAAAGACCAGTGACATCACTCCTTCTGTGTCTCTCCAGTGGCTCACTCTGTCCTTTCTTGAAAGACCAGTGACATCACTCCTTCTGTCTCTCCAGTGGCTCACTCTGTCCTTTCTTGAAAGACCAGTGACATCACTTCTTCTGTCTCTCCAGTGGCTCACTCTGTCCTTTCTTGAAAGACCAGTGACATCACTCCTTCTGTGTCTCTCCAGTGGCTCACTCTGTCCTTTCTTGAAAGACCAGTGACATCACGTCTGTGTCTCTTTGGTGGCTCGCTCTGTCCTTTCTTGGAAGACCAGTGACATCACTCCTTCTGTGTCTCCAGTGGCTCACTCTGTCCTTTCTTGAGAGACCAGTGACATCACGTCTGTGTCTCTTTGGTGGCTCGCTCTGTCCTTTCTTGGAAGACCAGTGACATCACTCCTTCTGTCTCTCCAGTGGCTCACTCTGTCCTTTCTTGGAAGACCAGTGACATCACTCCTTCTGTGTCTCCAGTGGCTCACTCTGTCCTTTCTTGGAAGACCAGTGACATCACTCCTTCTGTCTCTCCAGTGGCTCACTCTGTCCTTTCTTGAAAGACCAGTGACATCATTTCTTCTGTCTCTCCAGTGGCTCACTCTGTCCTTTCTTGGAAGACCAGTGACATCACTCCTTCTGTGTCTCCAGTGGCTCACTCTGTCCTTTCTTGGAAGACCAGTGACATCACTCCTTCTGTCTCTCCAGTGGCTCACTCTGTCCTTTCTTGGAAGACCAGTGACATCACTCCTTCTGTGTCTCCAGTGGCTCACTCTGTCCTTTCTTGGAAGACACTCCTTCTGTCTCTCCAGTGGCTCACTCTGTCCTTTCTTGAAAGACCAGTGACATCACTCCTTCTGTCTCTCCAGTGGCTCACTCTGTCCTTTCTTGGAAGACCAGTGACATCACTCCTTCTGTCTCTCCAGTGGCTCACTCTGTCCTTTCTTGAAAGACCAGTGACATCATGTCTGTGTCTCTTTGGTGGCTCGCTCTGTCCTTTCTTGGAAGACCAGTGACATCACTCCTTCTGTGTCTCCAGTGGCTCACTCTGTCCTTTCTTGAAAGACCATTGACATCACTCATTCTGTGTCTCTCCAGTGGCTCACTCTGTCCTTTCTTGAAAGACCAGTGACATCACGTCTGTGTCTCTTTGGTGGCTCGCTCTGTCCTTTCTTGGAAGACCAGTGACATCACTCCTTCTGTGTCTCCAGTGGCTCACTCTGTCCTTTCTTGGAAGACCAGTGACATCACTCCTTCTGTCTCTCCAGTGGCTCACTCTGTCCTTTCTTGAAAGACCAGTGACATCACTTCTTCTGTCTCTCCAGTGGCTCACTCTGTCCTTTCTTGGAAGACCAGTGACATCACTCCTTCTGTCTCTCCAGTGGTTCACTCTGTCCTTTCTTGGAAGACCAGTGACATTACTCCTTCTGTCTCTCCAGTGGCTCACTCTGTCCTTTCTTGAAAGACCAGTGACATCACTCCTTCTGTGTCTCTCCAGTGGCTCACTCTGTCCTTTCTTGAAAGACCAGTGACATCACTTCTTCTGTCTCTCCAGTGGCTCACTCTGTCCTTTCTTGAAAGACCAGTGACATCACTCCTTCTGTGTCTCTCCAGTGGCTCACTCTGTCCTTTCTTGAAAGACCAGTGACATCACGTCTGTGTCTCTTTGGTGGCTCGCTCTGTCCTTTCTTGGAAGACCAGTGACATCACTCCTTCTGTGTCTCCAGTGGCTCACTCTGTCCTTTCTTGAAAGACCAGTGACATCACGTCTGTGTCCCTTTGGTGGCTCGCTCTGTCCTTTCTTGGAAGACCAGTGACATCACTCCTTCTGTGTCTCCAGTGGCTCACTCTGTCCTTTCTTGAAAGACCAGTGACATCACTCCTTCTGTGTCTCTCCAGTGGCTCACTTTGTCCTTTCTTGAAAGACCAGTGACATCACGTCTGTGTATCTTTGGTGGCTCGCTCTGTCCTTTCTTGGAAGACCAGTGACATCACTCCTTCTGTGTCTCCAGTGGCTCACTCTGTCCTTTCTTGGAAGACCAGTGACATCACTCCTTCTGTCTCTCCAGTGGCTCACTCTGTCCTTTCATGAAAGACCAGTGACATCACTTCTTCTGTCTCTCCAGTGGCTCACTCTGTCCTTTCTTGAAAGACCAGTGACATCACTCCTTCTGTGTCTCTCCAGTGGCTCACTCTGTCCTTTCTTGAAAGACCAGTGACATCATGTCTGTGTCTCTTTGGTGGCTCGCTCTGTCCTTTCTTGGAAGACCAGTGACATCACTCCTTCTGTGTCTCCAGTGGCTCACTCTGTCCTTTCTTGAAAGACCAGTGACATCACTCCTTCTGTGTCTCTCCAGTGGCTCACTCTGTCCTTTCTTGAAAGACCAGTGACATCACGTCTGTGTCTCTTTGGTGGCTCGCTCTGTCCTTTCTTGGAAGTCCAGTGACATCACTCCTTCTGTGTCTCCAGTGGCTCACTCTGTCCTTTCTTGGAAGACCAGTGACATCACTCCTTCTGTCTCTCCAGTGGCTCACTCTGTCCTTTCTTGAAAGACCAGTGACATCACTTCTTCTGTCTCTCCAGTGGCTCACTCTGTCCTTTCTTGGAAGACCAGTGACATCACTCCTTCTGTCTCTCCAGTGGTTCACTCTGTCCTTTCTTGGAAGACCAGTGACATTACTCCTTCTGTCTCTCCAGTGGCTCACTCTGTCCTTTCTTGAAAGACCAGTGACATCACTCCTTCTGTGTCTCTCCAGTGGCTCACTCTGTCCTTTCTTGAAAGACCAGTGACATCACTCCTTCTGTCTCTCTAGTGGCTCACTCTGTCCTTTCTTGAAAGACCAGTGACATCACTTCTTCTGTCTCTCCAGTGGCTCACTCTGTCCTTTATTGAAAGACCAGTGACATCACTCCTTCTGTGTCTCTCCAGTGGCTCACTCTGTCCTTTCTTGAAAGACCAGTGACATCACTCCTTCTGTGTCTCTCCAGTGGCTCACTCTGTCCTTTCTTGAAAGACCAGTGACATCACTCCTTCTGTCTCTCCAGTGGCTCACTCTGTCCTTTCTTGAAAGACCAGTGACATCACTTCTTCTGTCTCTCCAGTGGCTCACTCTGTCCTTTCTTGAAAGACCAGTGACATCACTCCTTCTGTGTCTCTCCAGTGGCTCACTCTGTCCTTTCTTGAAAGACCAGTGACATCACGTCTGTGTCTCTTTGGTGGCTCGCTCTGTCCTTTCTTGGAAGACCAGTGACATCACTCCTTCTGTGTCTCCAGTGGCTCACTCTGTCCTTTCTTGAGAGACCAGTGATATCACGTCTGTGTCTCTTTGGTGGCTCGCTCTGTCCTTTCTTGGAAGACCAGTGACATCACTCCTTCTGTCTCTCCAGTGGCTCACTCTGTCCTTTCTTGGAAGACCAGTGACATCACTCCTTCTGTGTCTCCAGTGGCTCACTCTGTCCTTTCTTGGAAGACCAGTGACATCACTCCTTCTGTCTCTCCAGTGGCTCACTCTGTCCTTTCTTGTAAGACCAGTGACATCATTTCTTCTGTCTCTCCAGTGGCTCACTCTGTCCTTTCTTGGAAGACCAGTGACATCACTCCTTCTGTCTCTCCAGTGGCTCACTCTGTCCTTTCTTGGAAGACCAGTGACATCACTCCTTCTGTCTCTCCAGTGGCTCACTCTGTCCTTTCTTGAAAGACCAGTGACATCACTTCTTCTGTCTCTCCAGTGGCTCACTCTGTCCTTTCTTGAAAGACCAGTGACATCACTCCTTCTGTGTCTCTCCAGTGGCTCACTCTGTCCTTTCTTGAAAGACCAGTGACATCACGTCTGTGTCTCTTTGATGTCTCGCTCTGTCTATTCTTGGAAGACCATTGACATCACTCCTTCTGTGTCTCCAGTGGCTCACTCTGTCCTTTCTTGAAAGACCAGTGACATCACTCCTTCTGTGTCTCTCCAGTGGCTCACTTTGTCCTTTCTTGAAAGACCAGTGACATCACGTCTGTGTATCTTTGGTGGCTCGCTCTGTCCTTTCTTGGAAGACCAGTGACATCACTCCTTCTGTGTCTCCAGTGGCTCACTCTGTCCTTTCTTGGAAGACCAGTGACATCACTCCTTCTGTGTCTCCAGTGGCTCACTCTGTCCTTTCTTGGAAGACCAGTGACATCACTCCTTCTGTCTCTCCAGTGGCTCACTCTGTCCTTTCTTGAAAGACCAGTGACATCATTTCTTCTGTCTCTCCAGTGGCTCACTCTGTCCTTTCTTGGAAGACCAGTGACATCACTCCTTCTGTCTCTCCAGTGGCTCACTCTGTCCTTTCTTGGAAGACCAGTGACATCACTCCTTCTGTCTCTCCAGTGGCTCACTCTGTCCTTTCTTGAAAGACCAGTGACATCACTTCTTCTGTCTCTCCAGTGGCTCACTCTGTCCTTTCTTGAAAGACCAGTGACATCACTCCTTCTGTGTCTCTCCAGTGGCTCACTCTGTCCTTTCTTGAAAGACCAGTGACATCACGTCTGTGTCTCTTTGGTGGCTCGCTCTGTCCTTTCTTGGAAGACCAGTGACATCACTCCTTCTGTGTCTCCAGTGGCTCACTCTGTCCTTTCTTGAAAGACCAGTGACATCACTCCTTCTGTGTCTCTCCAGTGGCTCACTTTGTCCTTTCTTGAAAGACCAGTGACATCACGTCTGTGTATCTTTGGTGGCTCGCTCTGTCCTTTCTTGGAAGACCAGTGACATCACTCCTTCTGTGTCCACAGTGGCTCACTCTGTCCTTTCTTGGAAGACCAGTGACATCACTCCTTCTGTCTCTCCAGTGGCTCACTCTGTCCTTTCATGAAAGACCAGTGACATCACTTCTTCTGTCTCTCCAGTGGCTCACTCTGTCCTTTTTTAAAGACCAGTGACATCATTCCTTCTGTGTCTCTCCAGTGGCTCACTCTGTCCTTTCTTGAAAGACCAGTGACATCACGTCTGTGTCCCTTTGGTGGCTCGCTCTGTCCTTTCTTGGAAGACCAGTGACATCACTCCTTCTGTGTCTCCAGTGGCTCACTCTGTCCTTTCTTGAAAGACCAGTGACATCACTCCTTCTGTGTCTCTCCAGTGGCTCACTTTGTCCTTTCTTGAAAGACCAGTGACATCACGTCTGTGTATCTTTGGTGGCTCGCTCTGTCCTTTCTTGGAAGACCAGTGACATCACTCCTTCTGTGTCTCCAGTGGCTCACTCTGTCCTTTCTTGGAAGACCAGTGACATCACTCCTTCTGTCTCTCCAGTGGCTCACTCTGTCCTTTCTTGAAAGACCAGTGACATCACGTCTGTGTCTCTTTGGTGGCTCGCTCTGTCCTTTCTTGGAAGACCAGTGACATCACTCCTTCTGTGTCTCCAGTGGCTCACTCTGTCCTTTCTTGGAAGACCAGTGACATCACTCCTTCTGTGTCTCCAGTGGCTCACTCTGTCCTTTCTTGGAAGACACTCCTTCTGTCTCTCCAGTGGCTCACTCTGTCCTTTCTTGAAAGACCAGTGACATCACTTCTTCTGTCTCTCCAGTGGCTCACTCTGTCCTTTCTTGAAAGACCAGTGACATCACTCCTTCTGTGTCTCTCCAGTGGCTCACTCTGTCCTTTCTTGAAAGACCAGTGACATCATGTCTGTGTCTCTTTGGTGGCTCGCTCTGTCCTTTCTTGGAAGACCAGTGACATCACTCCTTCTGTGTCTCCAGTGGCTCACTCTGTCCTTTCTTGAAAGACCATTGACATCACTCCTTCTGTGTCTCTCCAGTGGCTCACTCTGTCCTTTCTTGAAAGACCAGTGACATCACGTCTGTGTCTCTTTGGTGGCTCGCTCTGTCCTTTCTTGGAAGACCAGTGACATCACTCCTTCTGTGTCTCCAGTGGCTCACTCTGTCCTTTCTTGGAAGACCAGTGACATCACTCCTTCTGTCTCTCCAGTGGCTCACTCTGTCCTTTCTTGAAAGACCAGTGACATCACTTCTTCTGTCTCTCCAGTGGCTCACTCTGTCCTTTCTTGGAAGACCAGTGACATCACTCCTTCTGTCTCTCCAGTGGTTCACTCTGTCCTTTCTTGGAAGACCAGTGACATTACTCCTTCTGTCTCTCCAGTGGCTCACTCTGTCCTTTCTTGAAAGACCAGTGACATCACTCCTTCTGTGTCTCTCCAGTGGCTCACTCTGTCCTTTCTTGAAAGACCAGTGACATCACTCCTTCTGTCTCTCTAGTGGCTCACTCTGTCCTTTCTAGAAAGACCAGTGACCTCACTTCTTCTGTCTCTCCAGTGGCTCACTCTGTCCTTTCTTGAAAGACCAGTGACATCACTCCTTCTGTGTCTCTCCAGTGGCTCACTCTGTCCTTTCTTGAAAGACCAGTGACATCACTCCTTCTGTCTCTCCAGTGGCTCACTCTGTCCTTTCTTGGAAGACCAGTGACATCACTCCTTCTGTCTCTCCAGTGGCTCACTCTGTCCTTTCTTGAAAGACCAGTGACATCACTTCTTCTGTCTCTCCAGTGGCTCACTCTGTCCTTTCTTGAAAGACCAGTGACATCACTCCTTCTGTGTCTCTCCAGTGGCTCACTCTGTCCTTTCTTGAAAGACCAGTGACATCACGTCTGTGTCTCTTTGGTGGCTCGCTCTGTCCTTTCTTGGAAGACCAGTGACATCACTCCTTCTGTGTCTCCAGTGGCTCACTCTGTCCTTTCTTGAGAGACCAGTGACATCACGTCTGTGTCTCTTTGGTGGCTCGCTCTGTCCTTTCTTGGAAGACCAGTGACATCACTCCTTCTGTCTCTCCAGTGGCTCACTCTGTCCTTTCTTGGAAGACCAGTGACATCACTCCTTCTGTGTCTCCAGTGGCTCACTCTGTCCTTTCTTGGAAGACCAGTGACATCACTCCTTCTGTCTCTCCAGTGGCTCACTCTGTCCTTTCTTGGAAGACCAGTGACATCACTCCTTCTGTCTCTCCAGTGGCTCACTCTGTCCTTTCTTGAAAGACCAGTGACATCACTTCTTCTGTCTCTCCAGTGGCTCACTCTGTCCTTTCTTGGAAGACCAGTGACATCACTCCTTCTGTCTCTCCAGTGGTTCACTCTGTCCTTTCTTGGAAGACCAGTGACATTACTCCTTCTGTCTCTCCAGTGGCTCACTCTGTCCTTTCTTGAAAGACCAGTGACATCACTCCTTCTGTGTCTCTCCAGTGGCTCACTCTGTCCTTTCTTGAAAGACCAGTGACATCACTCCTTCTGTCTCTCTAGTGGCTCACTCTGTCCTTTCTAGAAAGACCAGTGACCTCACTTCTTCTGTCTCTCCAGTGGCTCACTCTGTCCTTTCTTGAAAGACCAGTGACATCACTCCTTCTGTGTCTCTCCAGTGGCTCACTCTGTCCTTTCTTGAAAGACCAGTGACATCACTCCTTCTGTCTCTCCAGTGGCTCACTCTGTCCTTTCTTGGAAGACCAGTGACATCACTCCTTCTGTCTCTCCAGTGGCTCACTCTGTCCTTTCTTGAAAGACCAGTGACATCACTTCTTCTGTCTCTCCAGTGGCTCACTCTGTCCTTTCTTGAAAGACCAGTGACATCACTCCTTCTGTGTCTCTCCAGTGGCTCACTCTGTCCTTTCTTGAAAGACCAGTGACATCACGTCTGTGTCTCTTTGGTGGCTCGCTCTGTCCTTTCTTGGAAGACCAGTGACATCACTCCTTCTGTGTCTCCAGTGGCTCACTCTGTCCTTTCTTGAGAGACCAGTGACATCACGTCTGTGTCTCTTTGGTGGCTCGCTCTGTCCTTTCTTGGAAGACCAGTGACATCACTCCTTCTGTCTCTCCAGTGGCTCACTCTGTCCTTTCTTGGAAGACCAGTGACATCACTCCTTCTGTGTCTCCAGTGGCTCACTCTGTCCTTTCTTGGAAGACCAGTGACATCACTCCTTCTGTCTCTCCAGTGGCTCACTCTGTCCTTTCTTGAAAGACCAGTGACATCATTTCTTCTGTCTCTCCAGTGGCTCACTCTGTCCTTTCTTGGAAGACCAGTGACATCACTCCTTCTGTCTCTCCAGTGGCTCACTCTGTCCTTTCTTGGAAGACCAGTGACATCACTCCTTCTGTCTCTCCAGTGGCTCACTCTGTCCTTTCTTGAAAGACCAGTGACATCACTTCTTCTGTCTCTCCAGTGGCTCACTCTGTCCTTTCTTGAAAGACCAGTGACATCACTCCTTGTGTGTCTTTCCAGTGGCTCACTCTGTCCTTTCTTGAAAGACCAGTGACATCACGTCTGTGTATCTTTGGTGGCTCGCTCTGTCCTTTCTTGGAAGACCAGTGACATCACTCCTTCTGTGTCTCCAGTGGCTCACTCTGTCCTTTCTTGAAAGACCAGTGACATCACTCCTTCTGTGTCTCTCCAGTGGCTCACTTTGTCCTTTCTTGAAAGACCAGTGACATCACGTCTGTGTATCTTTGGTGGCTCGCTCTGTCCTTTCTTGGAAGACCAGTGACATCACTCCTTCTGTGTCTCCAGTGGCTCACTCTGTCCTTTCATGAAAGACCAGTGACATCACTTCTTCTGTCTCTCCAGTGGCTCACTCTGTCCTTTTTTAAAGACCAGTGACATCATTCCTTCTGTGTCTCTCCAGTGGCTCACTCTGTCCTTTCTTGAAAGACCAGTGACATCACGTCTGTGTCCCTTTGGTGGCTCGCTCTGTCCTTTCTTGGAAGACCAGTGACATCACTCCTTCTGTGTCTCCAGTGGCTCACTCTGTCCTTTCTTGAAAGACCAGTGACATCATGTCTGTGTCTCTTTGGTGGCTCGCTCTGTCCTTTCTTGGAAGACCAGTGACATCACTCCTTCTGTGTCTCCAGTGGCTCACTCTGTCCTTTCTTGAAAGACCAGTGACATCACTCCTTCTGTGTCTCTCCAGTGGCTCACTCTGTCCTTTCTTGAAAGACCAGTGACATCACGTCTGTGTCTCTTTGGTGGCTCGCTCTGTCCTTTCTTGGAAGACCAGTGACATCACTCCTTCTGTGTCTCCAGTGGCTCACTCTGTCCTTTCTTGGAAGACCAGTGACATCACTCCTTCTGTCTCTCCAGTGGCTCACTCTGTCCTTTCTTGAAAGACCAGTGACATCACTTCTTCTGTCTCTCCAGTGGCTCACTCTGTCCTTTCTTGGAAGACCAGTGACATCACTCCTTCTGTCTCTCCAGTGGTTCACTCTGTCCTTTCTTGGAAGACCAGTGACATTACTCCTTCTGTCTCTCCAGTGGCTCACTCTGTCCTTTCTTGAAAGACCAGTGACATCACTCCTTCTGTGTCTCTCCAGTGGCTCACTCTGTCCTTTCTTGAAAGACCAGTGACATCACTCCTTCTGTCTCTCTAGTGGCTCACTCTGTCCTTTCTTGAAAGACCAGTGACATCACTTCTTCTGTCTCTCCAGTGGCTCACTCTGTCCTTTCTTGAAAGACCAGTGACATCACTCCTTCTGTGTCTCTCCAGTGGCTCACTCTGTCCTTTCTTGAAAGACCAGTGACATCACTCCTTCTGTGTCTCTCCAGTGGCTCACTCTGTCCTTTCTTGAAAGACCAGTGACATCACTCCTTCTGTCTCTCCAGTGGCTCACTCTGTCCTTTCTTGAAAGACCAGTGACATCACTTCTTCTGTCTCTCCAGTGGCTCACTCTGTCCTTTCTTGAAAGACCAGTGACATCACTCCTTCTGTGTCTCTCCAGTGGCTCACTCTGTCCTTTCTTGAAAGACCAGTGACATCACGTCTGTGTCTCTTTGGTGGCTCGCTCTGTCCTTTCTTGGAAGACCAGTGACATCACTCCTTCTGTGTCTCCAGTGGCTCACTCTGTCCTTTCTTGAGAGACCAGTGACATCACGTCTGTGTCTCTTTGGTGGCTCGCTCTGTCCTTTCTTGGAAGACCAGTGACATCACTCCTTCTGTCTCTCCAGTGGCTCACTCTGTCCTTTCTTGGAAGACCAGTGACATCACTCCTTCTGTGTCTCCAGTGGCTCACTCTGTCCTTTCTTGGAAGACCAGTGACATCACTCCTTCTGTCTCTCCAGTGGCTCACTCTGTCCTTTCTTGAAAGACCAGTGACATCATTTCTTCTGTCTCTCCAGTGGCTCACTCTGTCCTTTCTTGGAAGACCAGTGACATCACTCCTTCTGTCTCTCCAGTGGCTCACTCTGTCCTTTCTTGGAAGACCAGTGACATCACTCCTTCTGTCTCTCCAGTGGCTCACTCTGTCCTTTCTTGAAAGACCAGTGACATCACTTCTTCTGTCTCTCCAGTGGCTCACTCTGTCCTTTCTTGAAAGTCCAGTGACATCACTCCTTCTGTGTCTCTCCAGTGGCTCACTCTGTCCTTTCTTGAAAGACCAGTGACATCACGTCTGTGTCTCTTTGGTGGCTCGCTCTGTCTATTCTTGGAAGACCAGTGACATCACTCCTTCTGTGTCTCCAGTGGCTCACTCTGTCCTTTCTTGAAAGACCAGTGACATCACTCCTTCTGTGTCTCTCCAGTGGCTCACTTTGTCCTTTCTTGAAAGACCAGTGACATCACGTCTGTGTATCTTTGGTGGCTCGCTCTGTCCTTTCTTGGAAGACCAGTGACATCACTCCTTCTGTGTCTCCAGTGGCTCACTCTGTCCTTTCTTGGAAGACCAGTGACATCACTCCTTCTGTGTCTCCAGTGGCTCACTCTGTCCTTTCTTGGAAGACCAGTGACATCACTCCTTCTGTCTCTCCAGTGGCTCACTCTGTCCTTTCTTGAAAGACCAGTGACATCATTTCTTCTGTCTCTCCAGTGGCTCACTCTGTCCTTTCCTGGAAGACCAGTGACATCACTCCTTCTGTCTCTCCAGTGGCTCACTCTGTCCTTTCTTGGAAGACCAGTGACATCACTCCTTCTGTCTCTCCAGTGGCTCACTCTGTCCTTTCTTGAAAGACCAGTGACATCACTTCTTCTGTCTCTCCAGTGGCTCACTCTGTCCTTTCTTGAAAGACCAGTGACATCACTCCTTCTGTGTCTCTCCAGTGGCTCACTCTGTCCTTTCTTGAAAGACCAGTGACATCACGTCTGTGTCTCTTTGGTGGCTCGCTCTGTCCTTTCTTGGAAGACCAGTGACATCACTCCTTCTGTGTCTCCAGTGGCTCACTCTGTCCTTTCTTGAAAGACCAGTGACATCACTCCTTCTGTGTCTCTCCAGTGGCTCACTTTGTCCTTTCTTGAAAGACCAGTGACATCACGTCTGTGTATCTTTGGTGGCTCGCTCTGTCCTTTCTTGGAAGACCAGTGACATCACTCCTTCTGTGTCTCCAGTGGCTCACTCTGTCCTTTCTTGGAAGACCAGTGACATCACTCCTTCTGTCTCTCCAGTGGCTCACTCTGTCCTTTCATGAAAGACCAGTGACATCACTTCTTCTGTCTCTCCAGTGGCTCACTCTGTCCTTTTTTAAAGACCAGTGACATCATTCCTTCTGTGTCTCTCCAGTGGCTCACTCTGTCCTTTCTTGAAAGACCAGTGACATCACGTCTGTGTCCCTTTGGTGGCTCGCTCTGTCCTTTCTTGGAAGACCAGTGACATCACTCCTTCTGTGTCTCCAGTGGCTCACTCTGTCCTTTCTTGAAAGACCAGTGACATCACTCCTTCTGTGTCTCTCCAGTGGCTCACTTTGTCCTTTCTTGAAAGACCAGTGACATCACGTCTGTGTATCTTTGGTGGCTCGCTCTGTCCTTTCTTGGAAGACCAGTGACATCACTCCTTCTGTCTCTCCAGTGGCTCACTCTGTCCTTTCTTGAAAGACCAGTGACATCACTCCTTCTGTGTCTCTCCAGTGGCTCACTCTGTCCTTTCTTGAAAGACCAGTGACATCACTCCTTCTGTCTCTCCAGTGGCTCACTCTGTCCTTTCTTGGAAGACCAGTGACATCACTCCTTCTGTCTCTCCAGTGGCTCACTCTGTCCTTTCTTGAAAGACCAGTGACATCACTTCTTCTGTCTCTCCAGTGGCTCACTCTGTCCTTTCTTGAAAGACCAGTGACATCACTCCTTCTGTGTCTCTCCAGTGGCTCACTCTGTCCTTTCTTGAAAGACCAGTGACATCACGTCTGTGTCTCTTTGGTGGCTCGCTCTGTCCTTTCTTGGAAGACCAGTGACATCACTCCTTCTGTGTCTCCAGTGGCTCACTCTGTCCTTTCTTGAGAGACCAGTGACATCACGTCTGTGTCTCTTTGGTGGCTCGCTCTGTCCTTTCTTGGAAGACCAGTGACATCACTCCTTCTGTCTCTCCAGTGGCTCACTCTGTCCTTTCTTGGAAGACCAGTGTCATTACTCCTTCTGTGTCTCCAGTGGCTCACTCTGTCCTTTCTTGGAAGACCAGTGACATCACTCCTTCTGTCTCTCCAGTGGCTCACTCTGTCCTTTCTTGAAAGACCAGTGACATCATTTCTTCTGTCTCTCCAGTGGCTCACTCTGTCCTTTCTTGGAAGACCAGTGACATCACTCCTTCTGTCTCTCCAGTGGCTCACTCTGTCCTTTCTTGGAAGACCAGTGACATCACTCCTTCTGTCTCTCCAGTGGCTCACTCTGTCCTTTCTTGAAAGACCAGTGACATCACTTCTTCTGTCTCTCCAGTGGCTCACTCTGTCCTTTCTTGAAAGACCAGTGACATCACTCCTTCTGTGTCTTTCCAGTGGCTCACTCTGTCCTTTCTTGAAAGACCAGTGACATCACGTCTGTGTCTCTTTGGTGGCTCGCTCTGTCCTTTCTTGGAAGACCAGTGACATCACTCCTTCTGTGTCTCCAGTGGCTCACTCTGTCCTTTCTTGAAAGACCAGTGACATCACTCCTTCTGTGTCTCTCCAGTGGCTCACTTTGTCCTTTCTTGAAAGACCAGTGACATCACGTCTGTGTATCTTTGGTGGCTCGCTCTGTCCTTTCTTGGAAGACCAGTGACATCACTCCTTCTGTGTCTCCAGTGGCTCACTCTGTCCTTTCATGAAAGACCAGTGACATCACTTCTTCTGTCTCTCCAGTGGCTCACTCTGTCCTTTTTTAAAGACCAGTGACATCATTCCTTCTGTGTCTCTCCAGTGGCTCACTCTGTCCTTTCTTGAAAGACCAGTGACATCACGTCTGTGTCCCTTTGGTGGCTCGCTCTGTCCTTTTTGGAAGACCAGTGACATCACTCCTTCTGTGTCTCCAGTGGCTCACTCTGTCCTTTCTTGAAAGACCAGTGACATCATGTCTGTGTCTCTTTGGTGGCTCGCTCTGTCCTTTCTTGGAAGACCAGTGACATCACTCCTTCTGTGTCTCCAGTGGCTCACTCTGTCCTTTCTTGAAAGACCAGTGACATCACTCCTTCTGTGTCTCTCCAGTGGCTCACTCTGTCCTTTCTTGAAAGACCAGTGACATCACGTCTGTGTCTCTTTGGTGGCTCGCTCTGTCCTTTCTTGGAAGACCAGTGACATCACTCCTTCTGTGTCTCCAGTGGCTCACTCTGTCCTTTCTTGGAAGACCAGTGACATCACTCCTTCTGTCTCTCCAGTGGCTCACTCTGTCCTTTCTTGAAAGACCAGTGACATCACTTCTTCTGTCTCTCCAGTGGCTCACTCTGTCCTTTCTTGGAAGACCAGTGACATCACTCCTTCTGTCTCTCCAGTGGTTCACTCTGTCCTTTCTTGGAAGACCAGTGACATTACTCCTTCTGTCTCTCCAGTGGCTCACTCTGTCCTTTCTTGAAAGACCAGTGACATCACTCCTTCTGTGTCTCTCCAGTGGCTCACTCTGTCCTTTCTTGAAAGACCAGTGACATCACTCCTTCTGTCTCTCTAGTGGCTCACTCTGTCCTTTCTTGAAAGACCAGTGACATCACTTCTTCTGTCTCTCCAGTGGCTCACTCTGTCCTTTCTTGAAAGACCAGTGACATCACTCCTTCTGTGTCTCTCCAGTGGCTCACTCTGTCCTTTCTTGAAAGACCAGTGACATCACTCCTTCTGTGTCTCTCCAGTGGCTCACTCTGTCCTTTCTTGAAAGACCAGTGACATCACTCCTTCTGTCTCTCCAGTGGCTCACTCTGTCCTTTCTTGAAAGACCAGTGACATCACTTCTTCTGTCTCTCCAGTGGCTCACTCTGTCCTTTCTTGAAAGACCAGTGACATCACTCCTTCTGTGTCTCTCCAGTGGCTCACTCTGTCCTTTCTTGAAAGACCACTGACATCACGTCTGTGTCTCTTTGGTGGCTCGCTCTGTCCTTTCTTGGAAGACCAGTGACATCACTCCTTCTGTGTCTCCAGTGGCTCACTCTGTCCTTTCTTGAGAGACCAGTGACATCACGTCTGTGTCTCTTTGGTGGCTCGCTCTGTCCTTTCTTGGAAGACCAGTGACATCACTCCTTCTGTCTCTCCAGTGGCTCACTCTGTCCTTTCTTGGAAGACCAGTGACATCACTCCTTCTGTGTCTCCAGTGGCTCACTCTGTCCTTTCTTGGAAGACCAGTGACATCACTCCTTCTGTCTCTCCAGTGGCTCACTCTGTCCTTTCTTGAAAGACCAGTGACATCATTTCTTCTGTCTCTCCAGTGGCTCACTCTGTCCTTTCTTGGAAGACCAGTGACATCACTCCTTCTGTCTCTCCAGTGGCTCACTCTGTCCTTTCTTGGAAGACCAGTGACATCACTCCTTCTGTCTCTCCAGTGGCTCACTCTGTCCTTTCTTGAAAGACCAGTGACATCACTTCTTCTGTCTCTCCAGTGGCTCACTCTGTCCTTTCTTGAAAGTCCAGTGACATCACTCCTTCTGTGTCTCTCCAGTGGCTCACTCTGTCCTTTCTTGAAAGACCAGTGACATCACGTCTGTGTCTCTTTGGTGGCTCGCTCTGTCTATTCTTGGAAGACCAGTGACATCACTCCTTCTGTGTCTCCAGTGGCTCACTCTGTCCTTTCTTGAAAGACCAGTGACATCACTCCTTCTGTGTCTCTCCAGTGGCTCACTTTGTCCTTTCTTGAAAGACCAGTGACATCACGTCTGTGTATCTTTGGTGGCTCGCTCTGTCCTTTCTTGGAAGACCAGTGACATCACTCCTTCTGTGTCTCCAGTGGCTCACTCTGTCCTTTCTTGGAAGACCAGTGACATCACTCCTTCTGTGTCTCCAGTGGCTCACTCTGTCCTTTCTTGGAAGACCAGTGACATCACTCCTTCTGTCTCTCCAGTGGCTCACTCTGTCCTTTCTTGAAAGACCAGTGACATCATTTCTTCTGTCTCTCCAGTGGCTCACTCTGTCCTTTCCTGGAAGACCAGTGACATCACTCCTTCTGTCTCTCCAGTGGCTCACTCTGTCCTTTCTTGGAAGACCAGTGACATCACTCCTTCTGTCTCTCCAGTGGCTCACTCTGTCCTTTCTTGAAAGACCAGTGACATCACTTCTTCTGTCTCTCCAGTGGCTCACTCTGTCCTTTCTTGAAAGACCAGTGACATCACTCCTTCTGTGTCTCTCCAGTGGCTCACTCTGTCCTTTCTTGAAAGACCAGTGACATCACGTCTGTGTCTCTTTGGTGGCTCGCTCTGTCCTTTCTTGGAAGACCAGTGACATCACTCCTTCTGTGTCTCCAGTGGCTCACTCTGTCCTTTCTTGAAAGACCAGTGACATCACTCCTTCTGTGTCTCTCCAGTGGCTCACTTTGTCCTTTCTTGAAAGACCAGTGACATCACGTCTGTGTATCTTTGGTGGCTCGCTCTGTCCTTTCTTGGAAGACCAGTGACATCACTCCTTCTGTGTCTCCAGTGGCTCACTCTGTCCTTTCTTGGAAGACCAGTGACATCACTCCTTCTGTCTCTCCAGTGGCTCACTCTGTCCTTTCATGAAAGACCAGTGACATCACTTCTTCTGTCTCTCCAGTGGCTCACTCTGTCCTTTCTTAAAGACCAGTGACATCATTCCTTCTGTGTCTCTCCAGTGGCTCACTCTGTCCTTTCTTGAAAGACCAGTGACATCACGTCTGTGTCCCTTTGGTGGCTCGCTCTGTCCTTTCTTGGAAGACCAGTGACATCACTCCTTCTGTGTCTCCAGTGGCTCACTCTGTCCTTTCTTGAAAGACCAGTGACATCACTCCTTCTGTGTCTCTCCAGTGGCTCACTTTGTCCTTTCTTGAAAGACCAGTGACATCACGTCTGTGTATCTTTGGTGGCTCGCTCTGTCCTTTCTTGGAAGACCAGTGACATCACTCCTTCTGTGTCTCCAGTGGCTCACTCTGTCCTTTCTTGGAAGACCAGTGACATCACTCCTTCTGTCTCTCCAGTGGCTCACTCTGTCCTTTCATGAAAGACCAGTGACATCACTTCTTCTGTCTCTCCAGTGGCTCACTCTGTCCTTTCTTGAAAGACCAGTGATCACTCCTTCTGTGTCTCTCCAGTGGCTCACTCTGTCCTTTCTTGAAAGACCAGTGACATCATGTCTGTGTCTCTTTGGTGGCTCGCTCTGTCCTTTCTTGGAAGACCAGTGACATCACTCCTTCTGTGTCTCCAGTGGCTCACTCTGTCCTTTCTTGAAAGACCAGTGACATCACTCCTTCTGTGTCTCTCCAGTGGCTCACTCTGTCCTTTCTTGAAAGACCAGTGACATCACGTCTGTGTCTCTTTGGTGGCTCGCTCTGTCCTTTCTTGGAAGACCAGTGACATCACTCCTTCTGTGTCTCCAGTGGCTCACTCTGTCCTTTCTTGGAAGACCAGTGACATCACTCCTTCTGTCTCTCCAGTGGCTCACTCTGTCCTTTCTTGAAAGACCAGTGACATCACTTCTTCTGTCTCTCCAGTGGCTCACTCTGTCCTTTCTTGGAAGACCAGTGACATCACTCCTTCTGTCTCTCCAGTGGTTCACTCTGTCCTTTCTTGGAAGACCAGTGACATTACTCCTTCTGTCTCTCCAGTGGCTCACTCTGTCCTTTCTTGAAAGACCAGTGACATCACTCCTTCTGTGTCTCTCCAGTGGCTCACTCTGTCCTTTCTTGAAAGACCAGTGACATCACTCCTTCTGTCTCTCTAGTGGCTCACTCTGTCCTTTCTTGGAAGACCAGTGACATCACTTCTTCTGTCTCTCCAGTGGATCACTCTGTCCTTTCTTGAAAGACCAGTGACATCACTCCTTCTGTGTCTCTCCAGTGGCTCACTCTGTCCTTTCTTGAAAGACCAGTGACATCACGTCTGTGTCTCTTTGGTGGCTCGCTCTGTCCTTTCTTGGAAGACCAGTGACATCACTCCTTCTGTGTCTCCAGTGGCTCACTCTGTCCTTTCTTGAGAGACCAGTGACATCACGTCTGTGTCTCTTTGGTGGCTCGCTCTGTCCTTTCTTGGAAGACCAGTGACATCACTCCTTCTGTCTCTCCAGTGGCTCACTCTGTCCTTTCTTGGAAGACCAGTGACATCACTCCTTCTGTGTCTCCAGTGGCTCACTCTGTCCTTTCCTGGAAGACCAGTGACATCACTCCTTCTGTCTCTCCAGTGGCTCACTCTGTCCTTTCTTGAAAGACCAGTGACATCATTTCTTCTGTCTCTCCAGTGGCTCACTCTGTCCTTTCTTGGAAGACCAGTGACATCACTCCTTCTGTCTCTCCAGTGGCTCACTCTGTCCTTTCTTGGAAGACCAGTGACATCACTCCTTCTGTCTCTCCAGTGGCTCGCTCTGTCCTTTCTTGGAAGACCAGTGACATCACTCCTTCTGTGTCTCCAGTGGCTCACTCTGTCCTTTCTTGAAAGACCAGTGACATCACTCCTTCTGTGTCTCTCCAGTGGCTCACTCTGTCCTTTCTTGAAAGACCAGTGACATCACGTCTGTGTCTCTTTGGTGGCTCACTCTGTCCTTTCTTGGAAGACCAGTGACATCACTCCTTCTGTGTCTCCAGTGGCTCACTCTGTCCTTTCTTGAAAGACCAGTGACATCACTCCTTCTGTGTCTCTCCAGTGGCTCACTTTGTCCTTTCTTGAAAGACCAGTGACATCACGTCTGTGTATCTTTGGTGGCTCGCTCTGTCCTTTCTTGGAAGACCAGTGACATCACTCCTTCTGTGTCTCCAGTGGCTCACTCTGTCCTTTCTTGGAAGACCAGTGACATCACTCCTTCTGTCTCTCCAGTGGCTCACTCTGTCCTTTCATGAAAGACCAGTGACATCACTTCTTCTGTCTCTCCAGTGGCTCACTCTGTCCTTTTTTAAAGACCAGTGACATCATTCCTTCTGTGTTTCTCCAGTGGCTCAGTCTGTCCTTTCTTGAAAGACCAGTGACATCAGGTCTGTGTCTCTTTGGTGGCTCGCTCTGTCCTTTCTTGGAAGACCAGTGACATCACTCCTTCTGTGTCTCCAGTGGCTCACTCTGTCCTTTCTTGAAAGACCAGTGACATCACTCCTTCTGTGTCTCTCCAGTGGCTCACTCTGTCCTTTCTTGAAAGACCAGTGACATCACGTCTGTGTCTCTTTGGTGGCCCGCTCTGTCCTTTCTTGGAAGACCAGTGACATCACTCCTTCTGTGTCTCCAGTGGCTCACTCTGTCCTTTCTTGGAAGACCAGTGACATCACTCCTTCTGTGTCTCCAGTGGCTCACTCTGTCCTTTCTTGGAAGACCAGTGACATCACTCCTTCTGTCTCTCCAGTGGCTCACTCTGTCCTTTCTTTAAAGACCAGTGACATCACTTCTTCTGTCTCTCCAGTGGCTCACTCTGTCCTTTCTTGAAAGACCAGTGACATCACTCCTTCTGTGTCTCTCCAGTGGCTCACTCTGTCCTTTCTTGAAAGACCAGTGACATCATGTCTGTGTCTCTTTGGTGGCTCGCTCTGTCCTTTCTTGGAAGACCAGTGACATCACTCCTTCTGTGTCTCCAGTGGCTCACTCTGTCCTTTCTTGAAAGACCAGTGACATCACTCCTTCTGTGTCTCTCCAGTGGCTCACTCTGTCCTTTCTTGAAAGACCAGTGACATCACGTCTGTGTCTCTTTGGTGGCTCGCTCTGTCCTTTCTTGGAAGACCAGTGACATCACTCCTTCTGTGTCTCCAGTGGCTCACTCTGTCCTTTCTTGGAAGACTAGTGACATCATTCCTTCTGTCTCTCCAGTGGCTCACTCTGTCCTTTCTTGAAAGACCTGTTACATCACTTCTTCTGTCTCTCCAGTGGCTCACTCTGTCCTTTCTTGGAAGACCAGTGACATCACTCCTTCTGTCTCTCCAGTGGTTCACTCTGTCCTTTCTTGGAAGACCAGTGACATTACTCCTTCTGTCTCTCCAGTGGCTCACTCTGTCCTTTCTTGAAAGACCAGTGACATCACTCCTTCTGTGTCTCTCCAGTGGCTCACTCTGTCCTTTCTTGAAAGACCAGTGACATCACTCCTTCTGTCTCTCTAGTGGCTCACTCTGTCCTTTCTTGAAAGACCAGTGACATCACGTCTGTGTCTCTTTGGTGGCTCGCTCTGTCCTTTCTTGGAAGACCAGTGACATCACTCCTTCTGTGTCTCCAGTGGCTCACTCTGTCCTTTCTTGAAAGACCAGTGACTTCAAGTCTGTGTATCTTTGATGGCTCGCTCTGTCCTTTCTTGGAAGACCAGTGACATCACTCCTTCTGTGTCTCCAGTGGCTCACTCTGTCCTTTCTTGGAAGACCAGTGACATCACTCCTTCTGTCTCTCCAGTGGCTCACTCTGTCCTTTCATGAAAGACCAGTGACATCACTTCTTCTGTCTCTCCAGTGGCTCACTCTGTCCTTTTTTAGAGACCAGTGACATCATTCCTTCTGTGTCTCTCCAGTGGCTCACTCTGTCCTTTCTTGAAAGACCAGTGACATCACGTCTGTGTCTCTTTGGTGGCTCGCTCTGTCCTTTCTTGGAAGACCAGTGACATCACTCCTTCTGTGTCTCCAGTGGCTCACTCTGTCCTTTCTTGAAAGACCAGTGACATCACTCCTTCTGTGTCTCTCCAGTGGCTCACTCTGTCCTTTCTTGAAAGACCAGTGACATCACGTCTGTGTCTCTTTGGTGGCTCGCTCTGTCCTTTCTTGGAAGACCAGTGACATCACTTCTTCTGTCTCTCCAGTGGCTCACTCTGTCCTTTCTTGGAAGACCAGTGACATCACTCCTTCTGTCTCTCCAGTGGCTCACTCTGTCCTTTCTTGAAAGACCAGTGACATCACTTCTTCTGTCTCTCCAGTGGCTCACTCTGTCCTTTCTTGAAAGACCAGTGACATCACTCCTTCTGTGTCTCTCCAGTGGCTCACTCTGTCCTTTCTTGAAAGACCAGTGACATCATGTCTGTGTCTCTTTGGTGGCTCGCTCTGTCCTTTCTTGGAAGACCAGTGACATCACTCCTTCTGTGTCTCCAGTGGCTCACTCTGTCCTTTCTTGAAAGACCAGTGACATCACTCCTTCTGTGTCTCTCCAGTGGCTCACTCTGTCCTTTCTTGAAAGACCAGTGACATCACTCCTTCTGTCTCTCTAGTGGCTCACTCTGTCCTTTCTTGAAAGACCAGTGACATCTCTCCTTCTGTGTCTCTCCAGTGGCTCACTCTGTCCTTTCTTGAAAGACCAGTGACATCACTCCTTCTGTGTCTCCAGTGGCTCACTCTGTCCTTTCTTGGAAGACCAGTGACATTACTCCTTCTGTCTCTCCAGTGGCTCACTCTGTCCTTTCTTGAAAGACCAGTGACCTCACTCCTTCTGTGTCTCTCCAGTGGCTCACTCTGTCCTTTCTTGAAAGACCAGTGACATCACTCCTTCTGTCTCTCTAGTGGCTCACTCTGTCCTTTCTTGAAAGACCAGTGACATCACTCCTTCTGTGTCTCCAGTGGCTCACTCTGTCCTTTCTTGAAAGACCAGTGACATCACTCCTTCTGTGTCTCTCCAGTGGGTCACTCTGTCCTTTCTTGAAAGACCAGTGACATCACTCCTTCTGTGTCTCTCCGGTGGCTCACTCTGTCCTTTCTTGAAAGACCAGTGACATCACTCCTTCTGTGTCTCTTTGGTGGCTCGCTCTGTCCTTTCTTGGAAGACCAGTGACATCACTCCTTCTGTCTCTCCAGTGGCTCACTCTGTCCTTTCTTGGAAGACCAGTGACATCACTCCTTCTGTCTCTCTGGTGGGACAAACCAAAGATGGGGTTGATATTGATCAAAGTGGGTTTTCAAATGGAATAAGGCAGTATAATTTATATTAAATTCTCTAAACTTGTTCAGGATCCCACAGCTAGATAGTGTCTGAAACCTAATTTGACCCCAGAACCTCCTGTCTCTACACCTGGCACTCAATCCACTGAGCAAGAGACCACTGAGCAGGTCCCTTGGCAGTTTCTAATGAAGCAAATAGCAACTCATTCCTACCTGCCTTTCCTGTGCAAGTCTTGCCTGTGTCCTTAAGTTTGTTATAGATGACAAATTTGAAACTTTGAACAAGAGTTTGAATTTGGAAGATCTTGGTCTGGAAGTAGAAGTCAAAGGGCTTATCTTAAAATACCTTTGGGGGTTATGCAAACATTATTATCTCCATTTAATGGATGAATGAATTGACTTAAATAGTGATCAAATTAAAAAAACAAAAACAAACATCACTGGAGGAATATGGTCAGACCAGGCTGGAAGAGGGGAGAGGTGGAAGACAATTTTATATTTGGATCTGACTAGGAGGTAATCTGAATAATCCAGTCTAAAATGGCTACAATTTTGTCCTGGCTTTGGATGAAGCTCATCTTCTGAGCTATAATCATCACAAAGACTTATGACTTTGGTCTTTTTACTAATAAGGCATCTAAACTCCTAGACAACAAGAGATTGAAAAATCTTGGATTTTGTCCTATATATAATGAAAGATCACTGGATTTTTGAATAGGAGAACAAGTTCAAGAAATAAATGTTTAAGGAAGATTAAATAAGGAGGAAGCATGGTGTAATAAAAAGATTATGAAGTTGAGTGAAGTGATTCTGAGAAATAAAATTTCAGTTAAATTCAACAAACTAAGGAATATATACAATATATACAGAGGGTGAGACTTTTCCTTACATCATTTCTCCTGTTGGTTTTACTCTCTGGAAGCTTGTTTTTCTAGTCACCTGAATCTTGCCTACCCTAATGGAGTAAATGGTTCTGGGTAGAGTGGTTTGTCTCTGCTATTTAGCAGCTTGAATGACAATAATAAAAAAATTCAAACCATAAGAATCTTTCATGATTATAGCTCAGAGGCATTTTCCTATTATTATTCCAGAGCTCTAGAATTTTATCATTTTGTCTATCTCTATAAAGTAGAAAATGTGATTAAATAATAGCAAATCTGCAAGTTTATTTAGGTAATATTGTCATTATTATTTTAGTACTACCCAACTATGAGCTTTGAATAGCTCTTCAATTACTTAAAATATTATTTCTTTCCTTAAAAGAGTCATAATAATAACATCCATGTAAATTGTGAGTATGTATTGGTAGATTGTCAGGTATGTAATGAATTTTGTAGTTATTTAAATTAAACTTGCCTTTCTGGGATTTTGTCCTAGGTCTTATTCTTGCTTTATAAAAATTCTATTGATTTCAGTGGGTTTACTTTGCATCCTGCTTCACTTACTGAAACATTTAGTTGCTTCAGTTTCTTGGATGATTCTCCAAGATTTTCAAAGGAACCAGTATGTCATCAGCAAATAGAAATGTATACTCTAAGTACATCTTCACACCCACTTGTCCCCTTAGGGCTTTTTCTCCTGGTTTTTATGTCTTTCAGCTTTTCTCTTGAATTCCTCATTCATCTTTTAGAAGTTTCCCTCACTGACTCTTTTCTCTTTTTTCTCCATATACCCCTGAGGTTGGGCTGCTTCAGCTTCTATATTTGGATGAATGTGAGGTCTGGTTCCCTCCTCTGTACCTTCCATTAGAAAGGCCAGACCCCACCTCAATCCCACTTCACTGAGGTCAGAAGTGTAGTGATACAGCAAATAGGGGACCGGATTTAGATTCAGAAAGACATTACTGCCTCAAGTATTTCTTAGTCGCTGAGGGGATTGGATTTGATGTTAAAGTCTCATCCAGTTAGTTCTAAATCTATGGTCCTAGAATTCTTATTCCCCTCTAGCCTGTGGCTCTGAGTGACTTATGCATCTATCACCCTGCCCACGTCTTTCTGGTGCATCTCTTTCTTTCCACCTCCCACCTCTCCCCATTTGTGTGTCTGGGAAGGATTGGTGTCTGCCACATCCTGCATGGTGAAGAGGGCTATATGTTCATTCAGGATCTTTGCCAGAAGGGATCACTATACATGAATCCCAAGTCACAAGCCCATGAATTTGCTCATGTTTATTGTAGCAAATATGTGGTTAGTTAGAGATGGGGATGTCAAATGAAAGCTTAAAATATTAAAGATCTTTAGTGTTAATTAGAACTTATAATGTGCATATCAAATTCATTTTTCTTATTTCATTGATTCAGTTATAATTATTCTATATATGGTACATAATTTCCCCTCCCTCTCTTTCTCTTTCCTTCCTTTCCCTTCCTTTCCTTTCCTTTCCTTTCCTTTCCTTTCCTTTCCTTTCCTTTCCTTTCCTTTCCTTTCCTTTCCTTTCCTTTCCTTTCCTTTCCTTTCCTTTCCTTTCCTTTCCTTCCTTTCCTTTCCTTTCCTTTCCTTTCCTTTCCTTTCCTTTCCTTTCCTTTCCTTTCCTTTCCTTTCCTTTCCTTTCCTTTCCTTTCCTTTCCTTTCCTTTCCTTTCCTTTCCTTTCCTTTCCTTTCCTTTCCTTTCCTTTCCTCCTTCTTTCTTTTTTTCCCTATAATTAGGCAGGAAACTGAATGGGTAGCAGAAAAGAATGGCATGAATTAGTGTTCCTTCATTCTGCACTTGGAAGACTGGCCCAAATATTACTATTTCCAGGCTCTGATCATCATCTACTATATATACTTTATTCCTTTGGCCAGATAAGCCCTTTCCCCCTTGGAACTGTCATTTGTCACTTGGCCTATACCTGCTCTGATCAAATTCTGCCCAGATTGTAGCATACCCATGACATGAAATCCCAACCAAACCTTTACAAAACCATGGCTACATACAAAACTAGATTTGGAGTCAACCAGTGTGTAAGACATTTTTGCAGGGGAGCGTGGGATCCAAACCTATACCCCTGCCTCAGTGCTTCTCATTTAAGGAAAAGGTAAATTTCTTTAATTTAATTTTTTTCCACATAGGATTTGATATCACTGCAATTTTCAAATCTTATCTTTCCAAAGTTAAAAAAAAAATTCTCAATAGTCACTTTTCCTTCTGCTACTTCTTGGCTCTTTTCTCCTTTGGTTATTTTATTATATTAAAGGGACAGTTCTACAGCTTAATATTTACAGACTTTTATAGAAGCCCTCATCACAACTCCTTCTGGCAAAAAAGAAGAGAGCAGCTTCCTTCGCAGGACATTTAAATCCTCTTTATTCCTGTGCTTGCATGCTGAAACTAATACCAATCACATGCCTTTCAGAGCTAGAAGGAAACATTCCTATCAATCTTAAAGCATTGTCACTGGGCCAAGCTTCAAAACTCCAGTCTTCCAAAAGAAGAAACAAAGAAAAAATCTATCTCACACTAACTATTTCACTGTGTTCTTTGTCAGCTCTAGATAGCATGAATGGTGACCAATTATAATAAACATGTGATCGTCTCCTTCAGGGCTACCCAAACTCTACAGCGGAGGTGTCAGCATGGGGGAGAGGATCCCTTGGAAGTGGCAACACTTCTCAGTACATTCAAAACAGATGAAAATATCATCAGAAAATACTTAGCAAAATCAATAAAAATACAATAGATCACAGCTATTGCCAATATGGTTCAATTAGCTTTGGGACCCATAGGAATCCTTATGTACAAGTTAATGGCCCCAGTTCCTATACTCGTTTAATATCACTATTTTATGGTATGTACAGAAATAGGCACATCCACATTCCAATCTTGGGCTATAGCTTTCCTACTTTCCATTCCTGCCTCTACCTTATAAAGCCATGGAGAGATTTGGCAAGTATCTTTTTTTCCCTCAGTTTCCTAATCTTTATTTTTATTGTAAAAATTTATTTAATTAATTCAGACTATTTTTCCATGGTTACATGATTCATGTTCTTTCCCTTCCCTCCCCTCCCCCATAGCCAACGAGCAATTTCACTGTTTTATATGTGTCATTGGCAAATATCTTATTAATATGATTAAGATGCACAAGAGTTGGACTACCTGGAGAATAGAGACTACTGGAGTGACTGATTCAGGTTGGCTGCCACTGATGGGCTTTTAAAGGTTCACAAAGCTATCTCCTTTTTATTTTCAGAGCAGCTCTGAGAATTAGCTATTGGAATCCCCACTTTACTTGATGGGGAGACCTAGGCTCTCCTTTTGATCAGTTACCCACTGGAAGGGGCCAGATTTAAACCTAGGTCTCTTCTGATTGCAAGTTCAGTACTTGTTCAACATCATCATGTTTCCTTTGCCCAGACATATTTTTGATAGCCTACTGTTACATTTAAAATCAATGGTGGGCAGGTGTAGGCAATGAGCCCGAGAAGGCTTTGAAGGGTTTCCCAGTGGGAGAATGGAGAAGGAAAAGGGGAGAGGGAAAACCATGGCCGGAGAAGAAACCTGGTTCCTCTAGTTCTGATGTCCCTTTGTGGTCATCAAAAATTTGTAGGAATAAAGATGAATAAATACTCCTAGTATTTAAAAATATAAAGGATTTTAAATAATAAATCAAAAGATAAGGAAAAGAAAAAAGGTTCCTTCAGTCAAGTGAGCAGAGCAAAGAGAGCTAGAGATTCACACCTAAAATTAGAGACAAATTATCGAGAGAAAATGCTGTGGGATTGACCAATTTATTAGTTAGGCTAGTGGCAACCAATAAATCAGGTCAATGGCTTCTCTTAATGACCAAAGATTCTAAGTGAAGGCTGATAGGATCTGACAAACCCAAGTGTGTCTTCCTTTTGATTGACCTGACACTTCATGCTTTGGATCTTCCCTGGAAAAGGTAGGCATTTGAATGAAGAGGAGCTATGAGACTCATCTCTGTTCCTTCCCATTCAAAAATAAGAATATTCCTCAGGTAACAGGATTAGACTACAGACAAAAGGAGTAAGTCTGCAGCAGCTAGGTTAGATTCAATTGAAATTTGGGCTGAGTGGATGGTGAGTTTATAAAAGAACTTGCATTTGATTAATACCAGCAAGATTTGACCATACCAGAGTAGAGGCACAAATTAAAATAACAGAACTGCAACTCAAGTGATAGAGGTTACCTGAGGAGAGGGGCAGCTAGGTGGCACAGGAGATAAAAATACAAAGGGATCAAGGAAGATCTGAGTTCAAGTGGAGCTTCAGACATTTAGAAGTTGTGTGATCCTGGGAAAATCACTTAACCTTGTTTGCCTCAGTTTCCTCACATGGAGAATAAGTTGGAGAAGGAAATGGCAAACCACTGCAGTATCTCTGACAAGAAAACCCCAGATAGGGTCAGGAAGAATAGGCTATGACTGAGAGGCCAGAATGACAACATCTGAATCAAGACAAAAGTTTGACTTTTAGTTAAGTTTCTCTGGAATGTAAGTGAAGGAAGTGGAGGGTGAAGTTAAACGGGTGAGGAGTTTAGAGTTCACATGGTGTGAATGAGTATTAAATCTATAAGAGCTTGATATATCTTATTAATAGAATTAAATCAAATTTCAATGTTTTATTTCCTTGGTTAAGGAATTTTAAAATTTTGCTACAAAGCAACTTGTCTATATTTTTCATCTTGTGATCCTTAATGATTGTTAGCATAAAGATCACTTTAGTAACATTATTAGTCCCTGAGTGAGGTATAAAGTCATGCTCTCCTGGTTCTTTGGGATAACTCGGTGTGTATTGGAGGTTGAGGCTAAAGTAGGGAAAAGAACTGAGGTCTTCACAGCTGGGTAGCAAATTGGATAGAATTGGACATGGAGTTAGGAAGACTTGATTTGAATCTTGCTTGACATACTACTGACAAAGTGAGGAGGTGGTGGGTGACATGGTGAATAAAGTGTTGGACCTTTAGAAAGATCCGAGTTCAGGTTTTGCCTCAGATACTGACTAGTGTAACTTAGGAGAAGTCACTTGAGCTCTCTGTAAAATGGAGATAATAATAGCATCTACTTCACAGGTAGGTACTATTATTGTGAGGAACAAATGAAAGAACATACAGTGTTTTGCCCTTTACATTGCTGTAATCACTTTGACCCATTTTGACAACATTGGTGAGCCGAAAGCTAGAGGAAAATGTGTCTGCTGAACTCTTCCTGACCCAGAACTGATATGGAAAAAGAAAATGCCTGCCTCGCCTACCCTTACTAACCCCCATGCTGCTGTCAAATCCTAAGATCCATTTATCATTTCTGTTCAATTGACCAGAATTCCAGTAGATCCATCATAAACGTTTTTGATCAGTGAAGGAAAAATGGGGAGCTGGCTGTGAAAGCGAGTTAGATAGACAAAAGTCAAAGAGATGATTCACATGGATTCTCCAAAAAGAAGGAATCCTATTTTGACCAGAATTGGGTTATGGCCAGATTATTGACTTCAATATTTTACATACTATCCAGATTAATAAACCATGTAAACCCCCCGCCCCCTTTAGATTCAAAGAAGATAAAAGAGTGAGTTAGGAACAAAAAGCTTGGTAACCCTGAGGCCACATTAGGCAAGTTCGTTCTCCTTCTGGTTATCTGCTCCTAAGTGAGGGAAAAATTTGAATAAGGGGAACTTCAAGGGAGATACTGCTATTATCTCCATTTTACATGGAGGTGCTATTATTATTATTCCCATTTTACAATTAAGGAAACTGAGGGAAACTGAGGCTCTGATTTGCCCAGTGTCTGAGGGTAGATCTGAATTCAGTTCTTCCTGATTCCAGACCCAACATTGTATTTACTCCATCAGCTAGCCACCTCTCAGAAAAGGCCACAATGCCGCTAGAACCAGGAGAGAAAGAAGGATTTGGAAAAGGGGGTTTATGCTCACACAAAGGTAGGGGCTCTCCAAGAGGCATTGCTCACTTTCTGTGAACTGAAACACCTCCAAACCCACACCCTCTTTGAAGAAAATGAGAGAAGTAATAAGTCAGGCAGGCTGCCTCTGGAGGATAATTCACATGAGAGCTTTGGGGGCATGTTTTTTCTTTTAAACTTTGGACATGATAAAACATCATAAATTCCATCAGGTATCTGCATGAAACACAAGCCATGGAACATGTGGACTCCTGCTCAGAGAATAAATTACCTCGACATTCCTTGCATTCCTTTTCATGCAGCAGAAAGAAAGTCTAGATTAGCCCAACTGCCTGTTAGAGTTCAGAGACCTAAGAGGAACTGTGCATTCGAAAAGCTCATTGACCTAACGCATTATCTTGAATTCCTCATTCTCCCTCTCGCCAAAAAATCCCAACGGTTGCCAAATTTTGTCATTTCCACCTTCAGAACATCTCATGTCAGCTGGCTCGTCCCCACTCATTTGGTTGCCTCTCTGTAGTTCAGGTCAACACCTCTTACCTGGACTATCGCAATAGACTCCTGATTGTTTTTTTCTTCCTGTATTGTCTCACCCTCCATCAGCATCCAAGTGACTTCCCCACATGACTGCCCTCTTCAAATCTCTCCAACGACTTCCTTTTATAATTAGGATCAAATGTAAACTTTTCTTTGGGGTTTTGAAAAACCTCCACCAAACTTTCCCACTTTCTTATGCCATTCTTCCCTCCGATACTCCGCAACAAGTCAGTCAACCGGCATTCACTGGTATTTATACTTTGTTTTGGAAGAAGACCAATGGCGTCTTGACTTGAGGGTGAATTGAATTTTGCGGGTGAATTGAATTGAAGTGAATTGAAGAGTTCTACAACGCTGTCTGCCTCTCTCTCACTGCCAGGGCAAAAGTGAGGACTGGTGATGACTCTGATCAGGTCTTTGAGCCTCCCCCAAACTAAGCACTCTACAGCATATTTCAACCGCCTTCACGGCAGCGGGAACAACTTGTTCTCCTCAGCCCTTTCTGCTGGTGAGAAGTCTTCACGTGCTTGGGGCAGATATCCCCCAGACGAGGATCCCATCCGCTCAGAGGTACGGCCGCTGTGCGTGCAACACGACAGGGCTGTATGGGGGGAGACCTTTTCAGGGAGGCTCATTCCCTTTTGGTGGCCCCCTCTCACCTGTGGCATTTATTAAGTACCAACTACATGCTGGGCACTAGGCTAAGAGCTGGAGATACAAAGCGATGTCTTCTCTAAGAAGGGGAAATGACGCATAAACAACGATGTCCCAATAAGACCTATAGAGAATAAATAAATTGGGAGGAGTTTTGGAAGAAAGACACTACCATTAAAGCGGAGTGGGAAAGGTTTATTGGAGAAAGTAAGACTCTCCCTGAGACTTGAAGGAATCCAAAGAAGCCGAGGGAGGTGGGAAACAAGGGATGTCATGTAGCAACAGCAATAGTGATGGCTAACATTTCCATAGCACTTTACCTTGTGTCAGCAACTGGGCTAAGCATTTTGTAATTCTTATCTCATGTGATCATCAAGTAGGTGCTATCATTATCTCCATTTTACAGATGAGGAAACTGTGGCAAACAGAACTTGCCTAGGATCTCATAGGTAGGAAGCATCTAAGATTATATCTGAATTCAGGACTTTGGGTCCAGTGCTCTATCCATTATAGTATCTGAGAAACAGCGAGGAGACCAGTGTCACTGGAAGATAATTTTATCTTTAGTGTATGAATAATAGGAAGGAATAGGAAAGACCTTGAAGAAACATCAGAAAGAATTCTTTTTTTAAACCCTCACCTTCCGTCTTGGAATCAATACTGTGTATTGGCTCCAAGGCAGAACAGTGGTAAGGGGTAGGCAATGGGGGTTAAGTGACTTGCCCAGGGTCACACAGCTGGGAAGTATCTGAGGTCAAATTTGAACCCAGGACCTTCCATCTCTAGGCCTGGCTCTCCATCCACTGAGCCCCCCAGCTGCCCCCCAGCAAGAATTCTAAGTAACATAGGGGTGTAAAGAGAGTACAGCCTGTGTGAATATAAAGAAATGATAGGTAGGATATTGGGTTTGGGGAACAGCTAGTCTTTCAGTTTGGCTGGAACATTGAATTTGTAAAGAATAATATGAAATAAATTTGAAAAGGTCAGCTGAAGCCAGTGTGGAAGGGCTTTAAATGAAAAATCTAAAGGGTCAAAATAATACATGAAAGGTTTTTGAATAGGAGATATTATGTTGGTAGCTGTTTGACAATGGAATGGTGGTGGGAGAAATTGGAAGCAACAAGATCTATTTAGAGGCTAATTCAATCATACAGAGACAAGTGATGAGAGTCTGAATTACAATAATGGTTTTTTGAGTGAAAAAAAAGGAATAGATATTAGTTATCCTGTGGAAGTAGAACAGACAAAATTTACCAGTGGAGAAGTAGAAGTAGAGGTAAAGGAGGGAAGGAAATAGAAGAGTTCAGGAAGATTCCAAGGCTGTAGAAAGAGCACTGGGTGTGGAATCAGAAGATCTGGATTCGAACCTTGATTCTGGTACTGACTAGTTATCTAACCATTGGCCAGTTGTCAAGTCTTGCCTATTCTACATCCATAGCACTTTTCAACTCTGTCCCTTTGGTGACCACCCTCACTTCAGTAAATCTCTCCTACCCCACGGCTCTCCTGGATGTGGTATTTGTACTCCTATGGCTTCACAGTCACAAGACTGCCTAATACTCTATTTATTATTTGTGGATTACAAAAAATATTTGATTCTGTGGATCAAAACATATTTTCAAAGGACTTCCTCTGGCAGAGTATCTTAGACACCCTTAATAAAATCAGAGAGGGATCCGTACCAGAGATAACATGGTTCAGGGATGCTCTTAGTATCAAGGGCAGCCAAAGAAGGGTCTTCACCAGTCCATGGGCCTTTCATACACAATATATGCTGATAAATGCTTCTTGAATTCAACTGATTAAAAAGAAGAGGAATTCCCTATTAATGGTATAATTATCGTATGTTTCTTAGTCTATGGCATTGTGGTTAATTATATCAAGTCGCAGGACACTAGAGGGCTTCTACAATGAGATCCATTGTAATTAAAAAGATATTCGCTGAGACATTCACATTGTTAAAACAAAGTGCAAAACAACAACAACAACAACCATGTAGTTCTCTCTCAGCCTTCCCATGATATTGCTATGGGAATGCGAGACGCAGGAAGTAATTATGACAGCTTAGCAGACATTTTTACCCAGATGTTCTTGATACTGAATCTCAGTGAGTTTCCTCCAAAAAGATGGCAGTGAGGGAGAAATGAATGAACTGAGAGACTTAACAAACTTGCTAGGAGTCTGGATTGGTCAAGACTGTTTGTAGGACTGTTCAAACTGAGAACTGAGCCAATGGCTTATGGCCATCTATTGCCAGCTTATCCAAAGGGACACTATGGAGCCCAAGGCCAAAGGGAAGGGAACTGGGAGTGATATAGACCAGACAAGATGGGAACCAATGGAAGCAATATATCATAGAATGAGCTGGTGAACTGCTAGGAGTTCTATTGTCTTCTTATGCCTTGGGTTCTGCAAGTACCCTTTGTTACCTCAGTGAGGCAAAGATCATGGGTCATTTATTCAGTTCCCTGCCTGGACAGCCTAAGATGCAATTTTGGCTTCCACCAGACTCTCAGAATGACTGCTATACTTCTTCCTTATTTCATTGCCTACCATCCAAGGAATACAAAGAGTAAACTCTAAGGATAGAGCCAACAGAAAAACACATGGATCACAACAGTGATGACGATGATGATGATGATGATGATAACTGCCATTCAGATTGCACTTTAAAGTTTGCAAAGTATTTGACATCTCTTGGAGCCTCAGAATAATTCCACGAGGTAGATACTTTGGATGTATTAATTCTAATTATCCAGATAAGATGTTTACAAAAACATTTGTGGCTGAACTGTTTGAAATAACAAAAAGATGAAAACCACCTATGGGTTTAATGACTGAAGAATGGATGAACAAATTGCAATATATGAATATGATGGATTAATAAAATTTTTTTTCAGTTCTAAATTTTCTATCCTTTATCCTATGGATTATTGAGAAACACATTGTCAAAGGAAATGACAGAATAATGAATAAAAATAAATGGGGAAGATGTGAAGTGGTACAATATGAAGAGAGAAGACAAAACGAGTTTTATACATTCATTATTCCTATGAACATCATAATAATATTTTCATCAAAATCTGAGAAAACTCATAGGAAAAACAGATTCAGATCATTTTGTTACTATTTTGAAAAAGGTAAATTTACAATTAAAAACCTCATGAATTACAAATAACCTATGTATGTAATTTTATGTACAATTATGTTTTTGTTCTTATGTCTTTCAATATTTGTCTTTTGTAAATATTGTTGTCTTTGATGCTCATTAAGTTTATAATAAAATTATTATTAAAATAATTATCCTAATTTCAGCTACTCCAAATAAAGTTATTCTTTTTTTAAAAAAAGTATCCTTTTATAAATTTACCATTGTTTCCATTTGGTCGCCCTTTTAAAAATAGCACTCTCACCTCCCAATGACTTCCTCAACCCACTCACATCAATAGAAAGTCTCCTCATAACAAAGAAATGTTGTTAAGTGAAATAAATCAACATCTCATCCTTGTCTGACAACTTGTGGCTCATTCCATATATACAGATTGCCACCTCTGTCCCATGAGGTGTATGATTCACCATTAGTCTTTGGAAGTCACAGTTGGTCACTCCCTTGATCAGTGTTGTTTTTCACTGTGGTTTCTTTTAAAAAATATTGTGGTCTTCCTAAAAGTTGACCTAGTTTTACTTGTTTATATAAGTTCATACAAATCTTCCTAAATTTCTTTGAAGCCTTTATATGCATTATTTATTATGACACATTATTTCATCACATCTAAATATTCAACCACTTTTTAATTGATGTATATTTTCCTACAGAACGTTCTATTGTAAAGTTTTTATTTAGATAAAACCTTTGCTTCTGTCCTGGACGTTTTTATGAAGATGTCTAGTAGTAATATTGCCTGGCCAAAGTTTATTGACTTTTATTTGTCTGATCCCATTTCAGCCTTGATACCTTAATTAAGAACACATCGCAATCAATTATAGGCTGTAGACTAAATGGTTAAACATGTTTAACCTTGCACAAGGATCATGTTGGGAGAGGCTAAGGAAACTAGACCATGCTTCAGGGATTGTCTATAAACTATCAAGTAAATTGAGAAGGGATTTGAGTAAGTGTGGATTTCCAGAATACCCCTGAGGAGGAACAGTCTGAGGGGGTGATATTGGAGGGAAGGGGGCTGCAGTTTCTGCTCCAGCCTTAGATGGATCAGTCCCTGTCTTCCTTCCCATCCCACTCCCCACTTGAGGCTGAAGGAAGATCTTGCAGACTTGGATGTGTCCAAATGATGGTGGAACGTCTATGGTTCCATTGGTGAACACTCCTAGATCATCTGATGGCAGTGTCTACATCAGAAGCCAAGGATAGGTGAGTGAAAAGTCAACTTCTGGAGCACCACTCAAATAGAAGCATAGTCTATCTGGCAACCAGGAGCTCTAACTTACTTTGATATATGTGCTCTATAAACTTGAGCCCATTTCCTTCTGGATTCTGTATGTACTTGTGGAAGGGTAAGTCACAGACTTAAATGGCATGGGGATTGCTTTATAACCTTAATAAATGCCCTTTTACAAAAAGCCACTTAAGACTCATGTACTAAATTGATCAGCTGATATTCTCAGAGGGAAATATACTAGTAGGGGCTTGAGCCAATGATATCAGAGGATCCTGAGGGAGAGATGTAGATAGCCTAGTTCTGGCACCCACCATCATCATGGCCATTATGTACCATTCAACTCATCAGTCAGATGGAAAAGAGGATAAGGATCATTACAACATGTCTGGCCATGCAAGTACAATTCTAAATTGTTTTTAAAGATAGAGAAGTTAATATCAGTGTGCCTGAATTCCTGTAACTACTCCAGCATTTACCATTTTTGTCATTTTTGTTTTCTTTGCCTATCTGGTGAGTGTGAAGAGAAATCTCATGCTTATTTTATATTTTTCTTATTATTGGTGATTTGGAACACTCTTATAAATGGTTATTGATGGCTTACTTTTTTTAACCCCTACTTTCTGTCTTAGGATCTATATTAAGAGTTGGTTCCAAGGTAGAGGAATGGTAAAGTCTAAACCATTGGGATTAAATGATCTGAAACTAGATTTGAACTCAGATCCTTCTAACTCTAGGCCTGGCTCTCTATCCAATGAACCACCTAGTTCCCTATTTGCATAATCTTTTGATAATTTATCACTGGAGAATGGCTCTTGTTCTTATATAATTATCAGTTCCCTATACATTGATCAGACCTTTTTTTTTTAGTTATTTTCTGTGGGAAAAATGTTTTCAAGGTTTAATTGTTTCTCAAAGAAATCTCTTGAAAGTTAACTGGTTTTAGAATCATGAACTAGTAAATTGGAAGGGACCATTTTGTTATCATTAGCTGATTACTAGTCATTAGTAAATTGACATTTGGCAGGAGGGGCAGGCTTAAAAATTCAGATAACTTTTGGAGAAAAAAGGTAAAAGAATAAATTGAATATTTTTATTCTCCTTATAACCCATTTCAGTCCCCACTGAATTTCAAAACCTTCTGGACCATAGCTAATTGGTGAACATTTCTGGGTAGTTCCTTTCTCTGCACTTGCTGTCAGTATTTCCTTTTTTACTTGAAAACAGAATGATTTCTTGGCAAAAGGCCATAAATTAAAACTGGAAAATGCTTCTGGCTTACCTGCTTCTTAGCATGTCCCCTAACAACTCCTTCCTTACCACTGTGCACTGATCACTCCATCAGAGACTGATTTGGGATGAATAATATCCCTCCTACTCTTACCCACTCCAGAACCATTGGTTAATTAAAACACTTGCAGATCATCCAATCCAAAGTTTTCATTTGATGGATAAAGAAAATTAGGCTCAATTAGGCTGAGTATATGGCTAAGTACAGTCAGGAATAGAATACAGATCCCTCAATTCTCAAGGAAGTTTTCTTCCTTTTTTCTAAACAGCAAAGAGGTGTAATGGAAAGGAGGTTGGATTAGCAGAAATCTGGGGTTGAATCCTGTCTTTTATATTTAAATCTGAGTAACCACTGGAAACTCACTTAATCCCCTTGAGCCTCACTTTATCACATGTAAAGTGTGAATAATCATATTTATAGTATCAATCTCATAGGATTGTTGTCAATGTCAAAAACAATACATTTAAAATCCTCTATGAACCTTAAAGTATTATGTAAATGTCAGCTATGAGGATCATTGTCAATATCATTATTATATTATATGATACATGATTATATAAATCATCATACAAAGATTCTGATGTCATCAATTTATTACTTCCACTGTGTTATTATAACTATCTTGGCCACCTTCAAAGAGACTTAGTTATCTGAAGTTCAGAAGTCCTTATAATACAATCTTACCAATTATGTCCCATATCTCATCTCCCCAAGAACAATGCATGCTTGAAAGGTAAGTTCCCAACATAGTGTTTCTTCAAATGGCAATTTATATCTTTCATGATGTGGATATCAAAACTTTTCATTCACTGACTCATAATGCAAAAATTGAAAGCAGGAATAAAATCATAAAAGGCTGTGATTGGTAGGTGTACTTTTTTTTACAGTGAAAGTAAAATCTTCATCTATTATCGTGAATATTTTATTGGGGTTTATCCCCCTTGATTATTTCAGATGGACCCCACAATGGGTTTTATCTCAATAAGTAGTGGAAAATAGGAGTTCCGTGGGCATAATTTTTGTGAATATCCAAATTCATTCTATTACATTAATACCAGACATTCACGTATCATCGAAACACACTAAATACTCCAAAGTTTTGATGGTTTTCCCTTTTTTTTCTACTTTTTCATAAATTCTCACCTTGTCACCAAGTTTGTTACTTATACAAAATTGGAGCAAGGTTAGATGGGAGGGATAGAGTGGAAATTGAGATTTTAAGAGGGAGAGAAGAGACTTTCAAGGAGTCTTCAGTGGGAGGTTTCACTAGGGAGCTCTGACCCATTCAGGTACACACATACCTCTGGAACAGCTGGAGGCCTCTTGGGGAGGGAAATCCCCACCCATGATGTAAGAAACACTTTTTTTTTTTTTTGATTTAAAAAGTTCCCCATTACCCATATAAACTAAACCCACCAGTCTGGCCATTACTCATTTCCTGTAAAAGTGGTGTCTAGTTCATCTTGACCTTTCTAGCCTGAATGAGTACAGATTTTTATCACCACAGTTTAGCAGACGTTGGGCGGAAAACTCAGGAAAGACTCAAAGCCCTCTGTCTGTGCCATGCCACTGTGTTTATTGTAAACTCCACGAACATTTTTATTGGTACTTTTCTTGGCCACATCCTGGGTGAATCAGCACCAGAAAAAAGAGACTTTTCTGCCAAGCTGAAGTTTAAATCTGCAAAAGATGTTATTTCTGATTCTTGAGAACTGGGCTTAGAACTTGACTCTTGAGTTATGATACACCCTTTCCGCCCTTGTGTGAAGTCATTCATATAACCTGAAGTTTGGCTTGACTCCGTGATGCTGGTAGTGTTTGCACCTATATTTATTCACTTGCTTCTAACAATTCTGCTTTTGTTTTTGCTTTTGGCATTCACAGCTCTAAGATTGTCTTTTTAGGGAAAATTCAGCCATGTTGTGTCGTGTATTTATATTAACACACACCTGTGGATTATTATTTGGCAAACAGAGAAACCAAGGCCAGGCAATTGTGTTATCTTTGATTTCCCCTATTCGTTGTCAGTGGCCAAGGAGTAAGACGTTACCTTTGTAAAAATACTTTCCAAGAACGAGTCTGAGCCCTCAACCTGCATTGGTTAATAACGAAATCTATTGATGGTCCCACTTGTGATGTACTGAATAACTCATTACAAGCTACCAAAGCATACTACATCTTTGAGGCAAATAAAAGAAGCAGATAATCCTTTTACTTGAACAGAGGAGAATGTTGTTGGTGTGCGTGTGTGTGTTTTCAGATTCTAAACTAAGATTTATGGAGGAATGAATGGATAGAATCAGGAGTATCTCATTGTCGTGGTATCAGTAGAGGAACTATAACAAAGACACATTGAAATCTACAGCTGATAATATAAAAAAAATTTCCAAGATCTAAATTCCTGAAAGGATTTCAGTACATTTTATGAATGATATACTAGTTCAATTAATTGATTGTCCCGAGGCAAATTTCTAAAAATAGTGTTTCTTTAAATGGTAATTTAGATCTTTCATGATGTGGATATTAAACTTTTTAATTCGCTGACTCATAATGCTTTAGCAAAAATGGAATGCAGGAATAAATGTATAAAAGACTGTGATCTATCGGTATACTTTTAAGTTTTATAGTGGAAACAAAATCTTTATTATCATGAACATTTTTATTGGGATTCATCCCTCTATTTAGCAGGTGGACCCCACAATGGGTTTTATTTCAATAAGTAGGGACAAATAGGAGTTCCATGGGCATAATTTTAGTGGGTATCCAAGCATGCATTCTATTACTTTAATGCTAAACATTGAAATGTAATAAAAGCAAATCATAATCACCAAACATTTGCTTTTTCACCCAAAGAACATTTTCTTAAAAGGAGATTCTTATTATGGTTAAGTTCTGGTTGAGAGAAAATACATTCTCATACAACCCTCATTAAGAAGAGGAAAAAAATCATAAGTTTTTTTCAAATTAGTGTCTAATCAAACCCAAAGATTCTGCGCCAATTTTCCATTCTGGAGCTGATTAGTTCCTTTTTATTTTCCACCTTTAGTTAATTCAGTAGCTTCCTAAGGTGTAATACAACTTACCCCATCTGATTCATGTGATTTGTCCAAATACATGTATAATTAGCAGAATATGATAGCATGAATAGCCACTTAAATACTGGATTCTGGAGAGAAGTCAGGAGAAATGTAAAACAGAAGAGCATGGAAAAAATGTCAAATAGGTTGTTCCTGAAAAAAGAAAAAAAAACCCACTGGTTCTACTCTTGGCTAGAAGAAAGGTGGGTCAAACACAAGATGATGGAGCATTTTAAATTGTTACCATTAAAATGTCCAATTTTGCAGAACAAATGCTCTAAAGCATTCTGTGACTAAAAATAAATAAAAGTAATTCATATATACTTATCCAATCAGTTGTCAAATCTTGTTATTCCTACATCCATATTCACCTTTCTTATCATTCCCTTTTTTAGGGGTAGAAATGTGAGGGTTTTTTGTTTATTGAAAAAATTAATTTTATTTTAAAAATTAGAAATATATAAGGCTGTGACTCCAATGCACACACAGCAAAATGAGGTATTGGATAATTGATTCCCCCAAATCCCTCCAGCTCCAATCTGGAAATCCAATCACTTTAGGCAAGTTCTTTCCATTCTCTCAGCCTTACTTTCCTCTTTTTTATAATGAATAAACAATTGAGTTTCATTTATTTTCTGAACAAAAAGTTGAAATGAAGAGAACCTCAGTTGCAGAATTGTCTGGCAAACTTGGCAATAAAACTTCTCAGCTGTACATTTTTTTTTCTTTAAACATTATTTTATTTGGTCATTTCCAAACATTATTCATTGGAAACAAAGATCATTTTCTTTTCCTTCCCCTTCCCACCACCTCTCCCATAGCTGACACACGATTCCACTGGGTATCATATGTGCTCTTGATTCGAACCCATTTCCATGTTGTTGGTATTTGCATTAGAGTGTTCATTTAGAGTCTCTCCTCCATCATGTCCCCTCAACCCCTGTAGTCAAGCAGTTGCTTTTCCTCGGTGTTTTTACTCCCACAGTTTGTCCTCTGCTTGTGGATAGTGTTTTTCTCCTAGATCCCTGCAGATTGTTCAGGGACATTGCATTGCCACTAATGGAGAAGTCCATTACGTTAGATTGTACCACAATGTATCAGTCTCTGTGTACAATGTTTTCCTGGTTCTGCTCCTTTCACTCTGCATCACTTCTTGGAGGTTGTTCCAGTCTCCATGGAATTCCTCCACTTTATTATTCCTTTGAGCACAATAGGATTCCATCACCAACATATACCAAAATTTGTTCAGCCATTCCCCAATTGAAGGGCATCCCCTCATTTTCCAACTTTTGGCCACCACAAAGAGCACAGCTATGAATATTCTTGTACATGTCTTTTTCCTTATTATCTCTTTGGGGTATAAACCCAGCAGTGCTATGGCTGGATCAAAGGGCAGACAGTCTCTTATCACCCTTTGGGCATAGTTCCAGATAGCTCTCCAGAATGGTTGGATCAATTCACAACTCCACCAGCAATGCATTAATGTCCCTGCTTTGCCACATCCCCTCCAGCATTCATTACTTTCCTTTGCTGTCATATTGGCCAATCTGCTAGGTGTGAGGTGATACCTCAGAGTTGTTTTGATTTACATCTCTCTGATTATAAGAGATGTAGAACACTTTTTCATGTGGTTATTAACAATTTTGATTTCTTTGGCTGAGAACTGCCTGTTCATGTCCCTTGCCCATTTATCAATTGGAGAATGGCTTGATTTTTTGTACAACTATTTAGCTTTTTATAAATTTGAGTAATTAGACCTTTGTCAGAGGTTTTTATGAAGATTGTTTCCCAATTTGTTGCTACCCTTCTGATTTTGATTACATTGGTTTTGTTTGTACAAAAACTTTTTAATTTGATGTATTCCAGATTATTTATTTTGCATTTTGTGACTCTTTCTAAGTCTTGCTTGGTTTTAAAGCCTCTCCCTTCCCAAAGGTCTGACATGTATACTATTCTGTGTTCGCCTAATTTTCTTATAGATTCCTTCTTTATGTTCAATTCATTCACCCATTTTGAATTTATCTTGCTGTAGGGTGTGAGGTGTTGATCTAACCCTAATCTTTCCCACACTGTCCTCCAATTTTCCCAGCAGTTTTTATGAAATAGTGTATTTTTGTCCCAAAAGCTGGGATCTTTGGGTTTGTCATATACTGTCTTGCTGAGGTAACTTACCCCGAGTCTATTCCACTGATCCTCCTTTCTGTCTCTTAGCCAGTACCAAATTGTTTTGATGACCACTGCTTTATAATATAGTCTGAGATCTGGGACTGCAAGGCCCCCTTCCGTTGTATTTTTTTTTTCATTATTTCCCTGGATATCCTTGATCCTTTGTTCTTCCAAATGAACATTGTTATGTTTTTTTTTTTCCTAGATCAGTAAAAAAAAAATTTTGGAAGTTCCATAGGTATGGCACTAAATAGATAGATGAGTTTGGGTAGGATGGTCATTTTTATTATATTGACTCGTCCTACCCATGAGCAGTTAATGTTTTTCCAATTGTTCAAGTCTAGTTTTAGTTGTGTGTAGAGTGTTTTGTAGTTGTGTTCATAAAGTTCCTGTGTTTGTCTCAGGAGATAGATTCCTAAGTATTTTATTTTGTCTAAGGTAATTTTGAATGGGATTTCTCTTTCTAGTTCTTGCTGCTGAGCTGTGTTGGAAATATATAGAAATGCTGATGACTTATGTGGGTTTATTTTGTATCCTGCAACTTTCCTAAAGTTGTTGATTATTTTGATTAGCTTTTTGGTTGCGTCTCTAGAATTCTTTAAGTAGACCATCATGTCATCCACAAAGAGTGATAACTTGGTCTCCTCCTTGCCAATTTTAATGTCTTCAATTTCTTTTTCTTCTCTAATTACTACTGCTAGTGTTTCTAGTACAATGTCAAATAATAGAGGTGATAATGGGCATCCTTGTTTCACTCCTGATCTTAATGGGAATACATCTAGTTTATCCCCATTGCAGATGATATTAGTTGATGGTTTTTAGATATATACTGTTTATTATTTTTAGGAATGACCCTTCTATTCCTTGCTTTCTAGTGTTTTTAATAGGAATGGGTGTTGTATTTTATCAAAGGCTTTTTCTGCGTCTATTGAAATAATCATGTGATTTGTGTTGGTTTGCTTGTTGATGTGGTCAATTATGTAGATGGTTTTCCTAATATTGAACCAGCCCTGCATCCCTGGTATAAATCCTACTTGATCATGGTGAATGACTCTTCTGATCACTTGCTGGAGTCTTTTTGCTAGTATCCTATTTAAGATTTTTGCATCTACATTCATTAGGGAGATTGGTCTATAATTTTCTTTCTCTGTTTTTGACCTGCCTGGTTTTGGAATTAGTACCATGTTTGTGTCATAAAAGGAATTTGGTAGAACTCCCTTTTTGCTTATTATGTCAAATAGTTTGTATAGTATTGGGGTTAGTTGTTCTTTGAATGTTTGATAGAATTCATGATTTTTTCTTAGGAAGTTCTTTGATGGCCTGTTGGATTTCTGTTTCTGATATGGGATTATTTAAGAAATCTATTTCTTCTTCTGTTGGTCTAGGCAATTTATATTTTTGTAAATATTCATCCATATCACCTAGATTGGTATATTTATTGCCATATAGTTGGGCAAAGTATTTTTTAATGATTGTCTTAATTTCCTCTTTGTTGGAGGTGAGATCCCCCTTTTCATCCTTGATGCTGTTAATTTGCCTTTCTTCTTTCCTTTTTTAAATTAGATTGACCAGTACTTTGTCTATTTTGCCTGTTTTTTCAAAGTACCAGCTTCTAGTCTTGTTTATTAGTTCAATAGTTCTATCACTTTCGATTTTATTAATTTCTCCCTTAATTTTTAGGATCTCTAGTTTGGTTTTCTTCTGGGGGTTTTAATTTGTTTGTTCTCAAGTTTTTTGATTTGCTTTTCCAATTCATTGATCTCTGCCCTCCCTAATTTGTTAATATATGCACTCACGGATATGAATTTTCCTCTAAGTCCTGCTTTGGCTGCATCCCATAAGGTTTGAAAGGATGTCTCACCATTGTCATTTTCCTCAATGAAATTATTAATTGTTTCTATGATTTCTTCTCTAACTAACCGATTTTGGAGTATCATATTATTTAATTTCCAATTAATTTTTGATTTGGCTCTCCATGTACCCTTTCCAATCAATATTTTTAATCCTTTATGATCTGAAAAGGTTGCATTTATTATTTCTGCTTTTCTGCATTTGAGTGCCATGTTTCTGTGACCTAGTGTATGATCTATTTTTGTGAATGTGCCATGTGGTGCTGAGAAGGTGTATTCCTTTTTGCCCCTATTTATTTTTCTCCATATGTCTATTAACTCTAATTTTTCTAAGATTTCATTCACCTCTTTTACCTCTTTCTTATTTATTTTTTGGTTTGATTTATCTAAATTTGATAGTGGTTGGTTCACGTCTCCCACTAATATGGTTTCACTGTCTATTTCCTCCTTCAATTCTCCTAGTTTCTCCATTAAGAATTTGGATGCTATACCATTTGGTGCATACATGTTGATTAGTAATATTTCCTCATTGTCTATACTCCCTTTTAACAGAATATATTTACCTTCCCTATCCCTTTTGATCAAGTCTATTTTTGCTTTGGCTTTGTCAGATATCGTGATTGCAACTCCTGCCTTCTTTCTATCAGTTGAGGCCCAAAATGTCTTACTCCAACCTTTAATTCTAACCTTGGGAGCATCAACCTGCCTCATATGTGTTTCTTGAAGACAACAAATGGTAGGGTTTTGGGTTCTAATCCAATCTGCTATTTGTCTACGTTTTATGGGTGAGTTCATCCCATTCATGTTCAAAGTTATGATTGTCACTTGTGGATTCCCTGGCTTTTTGATAACTTCCCCTAGTTCTGACCTTTCTTCTTTAGCTATATCCTTTTGAACCAGTGATTTACTTTAGGTCAGTCCCCCTAGTCCCCTCCCTTGATATGCTTCCCTTTCTAGCCCCTCCATTTTTATGTTCCCTTCCCCTCCCGCCTCTCCTTCCCTCCCTTTTTATACTCTCTCCCTCCTCCCCCTCCTTGATTTTCCTTTCTTTCTTACCCTGTTGGATAAGATAGAATTCAGGATCCCACTGGATCTAGATGTTCTTCCCTCTCAGGTTTGATTTCACTGAGAGTAAGGTTTAAGTAATACCACTTCACGCTCTCTTCCTCTTCTTCTCATATAAGAGTTGTTCCCCTCCCCTTCCCATGTGTATCTTTGTATGGGAAAGATTATTCTATTTAGTCCCCCCCGCCATTTCTTGAAGTAAATGTTAGTATTATCAACGATCCCCCCCTTTTTCTTTCTTTGCCCCCCTTTCACCAAATCTTCTTGATGCCCCAATCTTTCCCTATGCATGATTCTTCTAATTAATCTTATGATGCATACAATTTTTGAGAATTAAACAATACATTTCCCCACATATTAATATATATAATTTGACATAAATGTAGTCCTTATAGATGAGAGTTTGATTTAAAGGAAAAGATAAGATTTATCTCCTTTTCCTTTTCTTTCATATTTACCTTTTCATGTTTCTCTTGCTTTCTGTGATTGGATGTCAAATTTTCCATTAAGTTCTGGTCTTTTCTTAGCAAATGCTTGTAAATCTTCTATTTTGTTGAATGCCCATACTTTCCCCTGGAAGTATATAGTCAGTTTTGCTAGGTAGTTGATTCTTGGTTGGAGACCCAGCTCTCTTACCTTTCTAAATATCGTGTTCCATGCTTTGTGGTCTCTTAGTGTGTTAGCCGCTAAGTCCTGTGTGATCCTTATGGGAGCCCCCCTATATCTGAAGCTCCTCTTCTTGGCTTCTTGTAGGATTTTCTCCTTTTCTTGGAAGCTCTTGAATTTGGCGATTACATTCCTGGGGGTTGTCTTTTGGGGATTTAGTATAGAGGGTGTTCTATGAACCCTTTCTATTTCTATTTTGCCCCCTTGCTCCAGAACATGTGGGCAATTTTATTCTATAATCTCCTGTAGAATAGCATCAAGATTTTTGTTTATATCTGTTTTTTTGAGGAGACCAATAATTCTGAGGTTGTCTCTTCTGGTTTTTTTTTTTTAATAAAAGGTTGGACTGGTTTATTTAAGAACAGGGTTGCCAGTAATTTAATTAATTCTAAAGAGATTTATTTTAACAATTTATTTATAAAATATAGAAGAGTGAAGGTAAGAAAATCAGAGAGAGATAGGGTAAGATATCTAGCCTAAGTACTAAATATTTTGCTCCAGCCTCTAGCTCAACTCAGTCCTTAGCCAGAGGGGCCTCAGTCATGAGCCAAGGACCTGGGGCTGCAGGAAGTCTCTCTCAGGAGGGGAGGCTTCTCCTGAGTTTAGTCCCTTCAGAAAATCCAGGGAAGGAGTCAGCCTTTTTCACTTACCACTTGTCAGTCCAAAGGAAAGCAGTCTGAGATGTTCAGTTAGAGCTCCTCCAAGATAAGTCGAAGATAGAAGAGAGAAGAGTCTGTCAATTCTGATTTGTCACCCACTATGGCACATGTTTGGTCACAGACCTCCCCCACTCAAGTGTAAATGGGGTGTTTACACTCTTGGTGATTAAATTTAAAATTGAGCAGGGGAGAGTTAATTTAATCTCCTCAATCAGGGGAGAGTTAATCCCAGCTTTTGGGACAAGAACTCTGTATTTGACAAAAACTGCTAGGAAAATTGGAAAAAAGTATGGGAAAAATTAGGTATAGATTAACATCGCACACTCTACACCAAGATAAATTCAAATTAGGTAAATGACTTAAATATAAAGAGGGAAATCATAAATAAATTAGGTGAACATAGAATAGTATACCTGTCAGGCCTGTGGGATAGGAAGGAATTTAAGACCAAGCAAAAGATAGAGAACATTACAGATTGTAAAATAAATGACTTTGATTATATCAAATTTAAAAGTTTTTGTACAAACTAAACCACTGCAACCAAAGTTAGAAGGAAAGCAACAAACTGGGAGAACATTTTTATGATAAAACTCTAGTTTTGTGCACATATGTACAATATACTCCTGATTAGATAATGAAGTCATCTAGGACAGGGGCTATTATGTTTGTCTTTTTTCCTCAAGGTCTAGCATAATGCCTGGTATAAATCTAGCATTTAATAAATGCTTATTGGCACATTGATAGATCAATATTACACATGAAAGAACAAGATGGCATGACCTAAAATATGCTCTGATTTCAGGGTTTCTAAATTTAAGAACAAATGAACCTTTGGAAATCTCAGTTCCATGTTTTGTTATTAAGTCATTTTTAGTCATGTTCAGTTCTTCATATCCCTATTTTTGTTTTCTTATAAAAAATACTAGAGTTTTTTGCCATTTTCTTCTCTAGTTCATTTACAGGTGAGGAAACTGAGGCAAACAGGGTTAAGTGACTTGCCCATGGTTCCACAACTTGAAATGTCTGATAACAAATTTGAATTAAGGCAGATAAATCTTCTTGACTCCAAAAGTTTCCCAGCTTCCATTCCCCAGACTTGAAAAGAACGATAGTTCCCTGCTTCTGGGTCAAATGGGAAAGATGAAGGGAATAATTTTCTTTGCCAGATCATAAACTCAGGTCAGCTATCAATTAAACTTTAGTGATAAAATGAATCAGTGTGATTTCAATGAAAGGCCAGGAAAGAGTTTCTGGGACAGTAAGAGAGACATAGGAAACTGGAGCTTCAAATTTATGACAGGTAGGAATGATTAAATATGGCTAGTTTTACAGTTACATGATTCTCTGTTCCACCTCCTTCCCAATGATATAGTCCTAGATATTGCAATTCGATCATTTTTCAGTTGTCTGACTCCTCCTGGTTCTATTTGGGGTTTTCTTCACAAAGATACTCAAGTGGTTTGCCATTTCCTTCTCCAACTCATTTTACAGATGAAGAAAATGAAGCCAACAGGGTTAAGTGACTTGCTCAAAGTTACACAGGTAGTGTCAGAGACCAGATTTGAATTCAAGATAAGTCTCCCTGACTTCACACCTGGCACTCAATCCCCTAGATCACCTAGCTGCCCTATAATCACAGAATGTAGTCACAAATAATGAAGTTCTAATGAATTCAAAAAAATGTTAACACCCTAAGATCCTTTTATGATATCCAACAATTTCTCTGATTGAATCAAGAAAGAAACAAAAGGACGGGCTGAGTAAATAATGTACCTGTACCCCAGGACTTTCAAAGAACTAAAACTAGGAGAGATTTGCTACCTGTACTGGAGGCCCCACTCAGGGAATGGGGGAAGTGGAGGAGAGAATTATTCATCTACTCTCCTCTTGCCATCCCCCACCTTGAATATCCACGTAGCTTTGAAGTGATGTTACTGTACTTATAGGAGGCAATGCATCTAGAAGGGAGCAGAGACACACTTCAGACATGCATGGATAAAAAGAGATATTCATCTAAGTATAGAAGTATCAGTCTGCAGAGAGATAGTCACCTGGAGGAGTAGGTAGTGCCAAGCATCAGAGAGGAGATCCTATGGAGAGAAGTCCCAAGGAGAATTGTTTGAATACACTAAAACGGGGAAAAGGACATTTAGGTACAAAATTGTGAACTAGATGTGCTCAACAGATGTGTACTGTAATTTTGGGTCTGCTTTTCCCATGGATAGTGTTTATAAGGCAATGCACCACAGATTTATGGAAGGGAGAGGAGTATATTTATAGCTACTATTTTTATGATGGCATCTTAGTTAATGCTTGGTTAAGAGCCAATTGTGTCTATTGGTATATTGTTCATGGGAAACACATGAGTAGGAGCTTCTGCTGGATAGAGTTGGGAGGAAGATAGCAGTGTAGAAGCAGTGAAAGCTGGAACCTTCCTGAGAATCCTTAAAATGATGCCTCAGAGACTTCTGAGTAAGCATGGTGGCAGTCTAGACACGGTATGTTTCCCCTCCCCAGCAACCACCAATATAGACTACCTCAAAAGACCAACAAAAACATTTTCATAAGAATGGAGGGACTCTACAGTAGGGCGCAGCATTAAAGGTACGTGGGATTTGGGCATTTCCATACTATAAGGTGGTAAAAAAGCTCCCACCCAAACGTGAGCCAATCTTCCCTCCCCCACGCAACCTACAGAGCCAGAGTCAGAGCCAACACATGCCAGAATCAGCGAGTGAGCAATGGGTACCTCTAGAGCAAGCAAGGGGCGGCTCTAGGTCCTTGGGAGCTAACTAAGATAACAAAAAACCTACCCCTGAGAGCAGCTACACCTGAAACACTGGAGGGAGCAGGAGTGCAGACCATGGGTGCTCCCACACAGAAAAGAACTGTGAACAGCGGGGGCTGTGGAAATTCAAGAGCTTGCCTCAGGCAAAATCCTTGCTCCTTAACCACATACACAGAGAACCTTCCCAGCTCACTCAGATTTCTGACTAAAAATGGAAGGTAAAACCTCCACAATGATGGCAAATTGTGCCCAGGGGCAAACACCCTCCAAGAAAAACAAAAAAAGGCAGTGACCCTTGAAAAATTTTATGGAGGAAAAACCCAAGCTACAGAGGAAATACAGGAAGAAATTCAAATAAACCCAAAACCTTCCCCCCAAAATGGAAATTGTCCACAAGCTCTGGAAGAATTTAAATTGGAGCTTATCAAAAAGATGGAAGCTTTCTGGCAAGAGAAGTTGAAAATGGTTCAAAGAGAAAATCAAAAAAATTATAGCAGAAAACCAAAAGATTATGACAGAAAACCAAGCCTTAAGGACCAGAATTGAGCAACTGGAAACCAATGATCTTGCAAAACAGCAAGAATTAATAAAGCAAAGTCAAAAGAGTGACAAAATAGAAGAAAACATAAAATATCTCACTGAAAAGGTGACAGATCAGGAAAACAGGTCACTACGAGACAATTTGAGAATCACTGGTGTACCTGAAAAGTCAGAAATAAACAGAAATCTTGAATCATCTGACAAGAAACCATCCAAAAAAACTGCCCTGATGTTCTTGAACAAGGGGGAAAAATAGACGTTGAAAGAGTTCATAGAACACCCCTCAAAAGTCAACTGCCAGGAATATAACTGCCAAATTCCAGCGCTTTCAAGCTAAGGAGAAAATTCTACAAGAAAACAAAAAGAGACAATTCAGATACCAAGAAGCACCAATCAGGATCACACAAGACCTGGAAGCTTCCACACTAAAGGACCGTAAGGCCTGTAACATGATATTCAGAAAGGGAAGAGAACTGGATCTCTAACCAATAATCACCTATCCATCAAAACTGACTAAATACTTCCAGGGGGAAGTATGGGCATTCAAGAAAATGAGCTAAATAAAAAATTAGTTGGAAATTAATAATACTATTCTCCAAAACTGGTTAGTTAGAGAACAAATCATAGAAATAATTTCATTGAAGAAAATGACAATGATGAGACATCATTTCACACTTTATGGGATGCAGCCAAACAGTACTCAGGGGAAAATTTATATCCTTGAGTTCATTTATTAACAAATTAGGAAAGGCAGAGATCAATGAATTGGACATGCAAATCAAAACTTGAAAGCAAACAAATTAAAAGCCCCCAGAAGAAAACCAAATTAGAGATCCTAAAAATTAAATTAATAAAATCGAAAGTGATAGAACTATTGAACTAATAAATAAGACTAGAAGCTGGTATTTTGGGGAAAAAACAAAAAAATAGACAAAGTACTGGTCAATCTAATAAAAAAAGGAAAGAAGAAAACCAAATTAACAGTATCATAGATGAAAAGGGAGACCTCACCTCCAATTAAGAGGAAATTAAGGCAATCATTAAAAACTATTTTGCCCAATTATATGGCAATAAATATACCAATCTGGGTGATATGGATGAATATTTACAAAAATATAAATTGCCTAGATTAACAGAAGAATAAATAGAATGTTTAAATAATCCCATATCAGAAAAAGAAATTGAACAGGCCATCAAAGAACTCCCTAAGAAAAAATCCCCAGGGCCTGATGGATTCACAAGTGAATTCTATCAAACATTCAAAGAACAGCTAATCCCAATACTATACAAACTATTTGACATAATAAGCAAAGAGGGAGTTCTACCAAGTTCCTTTCATGACACAAACATGGTACTAATTCCAAAACCAGGCAGGTCAAAAACAGAGAAAGAACATTATAGACCAATCTCCCTAATGAATATAGATGCAAAAATCTTAAATAGGATACTAGCAAAAAGACTCCAGCAAGTGATCAGAAGAGTCATTCACCATGATCAATTAGGATTTATACCAGGGATGCAGGGCTGGTTCAATATTAGGAAAACCATCTACATAATTGACCACATCAACAAGCAAACCAACACAAATCACATGATTATTTCAATAGACGCAGAAAAAGCCTTTGATAAAATACAACACCCATTCCTATTAAAAACACTAGAAAGCAAGGAATAGAAGGGTCATTCCTAAAAATAATAAACAGTATATATCTAAAACCATCAACTAATATCATCTGCAATGAGGATGAACTAGATGCATTCCCATTAAGATCAGGAGTGAAACAAGGATGCCCATTATCACCTCTATTATTTGACATTGTACTAGAAACACTAGCACTAGCAATTAGAGAAGAAAAAGAAATTGAAGACATTAAAATTGGCAAGGAGGAGACCAAGTTATCACTCTTTGTGGATGACATGATGGTCTACTTAAAGAATCCTAGAGACTCAACCAAAAAAGCTAATCGAAACAATCAACAACTTTAGCAAATTTGCAGGATACAAAATAAACCCTCATAAGTCATCAGCATTTCTATATATCTCCATCACATCCCAGCAGCAGGAATTAGAAAGAGAAATTCCATTCAAAATCACCCTAGACAATATAAAATACTTAGGAATCTATCTGCCAAGACAAACACAGGAACTCATATGAACACAACTACAAAACACACAACTAAAACTAGATTTGAGCAATTGGAAAAACATAAACTGCTCATGGGTAGGATAAGCTAACATAATAAAAAGGACCATCCTAACCAAACTTATCTATTTATTTAGTGCCATACCCATCAAACTTCCAAAAAAATTTCTTACTGGATTAGAAAAAAACATAACAAAGTTCATTTGGAAGAACAAAAGATGAAGGATATCCAGGGAAATCATGAAAAAAAAATACAAAGGAAGGGGGCCTTGCAGTACCAGATTTCAAACTATATTATAAAGCAGTGGTTATCAAAACAGTTTGGTACTGGCTGAGAGACAGAAAGGAGGATCTGTGGAATAGACTTGGGGTAAGTAACCTCAGCAAGACACTCTATGACAAGTCCAAAAATCCCCTATTTGATAAAAACTGGTGGGAAAATTGGAAGATAGTATGGGAGATATTAGGTTTGGATCAACATCTCACACCCTATACCAAGATAAACTCAGAATGGGTGAATGACCTGAATATAAAGAGGCAAACTATAAGCAAATTAGGTGAACACAGAATAGCATACATGTCAGAACTTTGGGAAGGGAAAAAATTTAAACCAAGGAAGACTTAGAAAGAGTCAGAATATGTAAAATAAATAATTTTGACTACATCACATTAAGAAGTTTTTGTACAAACAAAACCAATGTAACCAAAATCAGAAGGGAAATAACAAACTGGGCAACGCAACAATCTTCATAACAAAAACCTCTGACAAAAGGTCTAATTACTCAAATTTACAAAGAGTTAAATCAATTGTGCAAAAAATCAAGCCATTCTCCAATTTATAAATGGACAAGGGACATGAATAGGCAATTTTCAGTCAAAGAAATTAAAACTATTAATAAGCATGTGAAAAAGTCTAAATCTCTTATAATCAGAGAAATGAAAATCAAAACAAGTCTGAGGTATCACCTCACACCTAGCAGATTGGCTAACATGACAGCTATGGAAAGTAATGAATGCTGGAGGGGATGTGGCAAAATTGGGACATTGATTCATTGCTGGTGGAGTTGTGAATTGATCCAACCATTCTGGAAGGCAATTTGGAACTGTCTGGCCTTTGATCCAGCCATAGCACTGCTGTGTTAGTACCCCCAAAGAGATCATAAGGGAAAAGACTGTACAAGAATATTCATAGCTGTGCTCTTTGTGGTGGCAAAAAACTGGAAAATGAGGGGATGCCCTTCAATTGGGGAATGGCTGAACAAATTGTGGTATATGCTGGTGATGGAATACTATTATGCTCAAAAGAATAATAAAGTGGAGGAATTCCATGGGAACTGGAACAACCTCCAGGAAGTGATGCAGAGCAAAAGGAGCAGAACCAGGAAAACATTGTACACAGAGACCGATACACTGTGGTACAATTGAATGTAATGGACTCCTCCATTGGTGGTAATGCAGTGATCCAGAACAACTTAGAGGGATTTATGAGAAAGAACACTATCCACATTTAGAGGAAAACTGTGGGAGTAGAAACGCCAAAGAAAAACAACTGCTTGATTACATGGGTCGAGGGTATATGGTTGGGGATGTAGACTCTAAATGAACATCCTAGTGCAAACACCAGCAACATGGAAATTGGTTCTGATCAAGGACACATGTAATACACAGTGGAATTGTGCATCGGCTATGGAAGGGGTGTGGGAAGGGGAGGGAGGAATAGAAAATGATTTTTTTACCCAAGGAATAATGTTTGAAATTGACCAAATGTAAAAATAATGTTAAAAATTAAAAAAAATTAAAAAAAAATTAAATGATGCCTCAAAACAAATATTGGAGTGACAGAACCAACAAGCAGGAGTGAAGCAACTATTCTTTAGAAAACAACTTGAAAGGTACAGAAAGGGTCTCTCCCTGGATGAGAGGGGAGCACCAAGGAGCACTTGCATAAGCCAACAGCAGAGCATCTATTCCCATCTCTTGAAGTTCCATGTCTTAGCACAAGCCTGAAGTGAGCCCTAGCTCAGGGCAGTCTGCAGTGCTCCTGGCCTTTGTTACCAGGCCCAGAGCCCCTGCCCAGGCTTGAGGAGAGGCTTGTAAACCTCAAAATTTCCTTAGACTTATAAATGTTGGAAATTTCACCATTGGGATATTTCATACTTGGAAAATTTCTTACTGATAGTCTATTGGAATGGGAACCCCATTGGCATGGGAGGTTCCTTCTCTTCCCTTCTTAAGATTACAAAAAGCCAGAAACCTCTGGGCGGTCCTGGGTTAAGCGAGAGCATTTTGGCACCCAGGGCATCGTGGACCCTTATCATTCAATGGAGGCTCTCGCTCCATGCCAATGGGGTTCCCATTCCAATAGACTATCAGTAAGAAATTTTCCAAGTATGAAATATCCCAATGGTGAAATTTCCAACATTTATAAGTCTAAGGAAATTTTGAGGTTTACAGGCTCTAAACCCCAGCACCAGGTAGCTGGCCCACAGGCTACCATATTACCTTGGAAGAACTGAAACTTTCAGAAACTTTGAGAACCCCTGTACTAGAGTTGAAAGGAAAACTAATGTTTAGGAGTAAGGAAAAACTAAAGTTTAAGAGATTTGTAAACCTCAAAATTTCTTAGAGTTATAAATGTTGGAAATTTCACCATTGGGATATTTCATACTTGAAAAATTTCCTATTGATAGTGGGTCTTGACTATTGGAATGTGAACCCCATTGGCATGAGAGTTTCCTCCTCCTCCCTTCTTAAGATTACTTTAGGACAGAAACCTTTTGCTGAACAATGGAAAGGACTTTGACCTATGCTTAAGCATAGAACAGGAATTTCTTTGAGTCATGATTGATTTTAGAATTGATACAATGGAGATACTTGGAATCAATCTCCACCCTATTCAGTCCTAACAGGATTGAGTAAGGGCTGCAGCCTAGATCAAAATTTAATTATTCCAATCTCTACCCTATTCAGGTTAACAGGATTTAGGAAGGGCTGTAGCAAAGGATCAAAGATTTAATTATTTGAAAATATGACCTTCAACAGACATGTGCAAAGCCAGACCTCTGGGCGGTCCTGGGTTAAGCTAGAGCCTCCATTGGCACAGGGAAATTGATGGACACGTGATTGGTAGATGTGAGGACTGAGGGGAGGGAACTTGGATGGTTTCCTTAAAGATAGAGGGGTCTGAGGACTGGGGGTTGGTTGGAGAGGTTTTTGGTCTGAGTGGTTGGAGAGGTGCTCTGAGAAGCTTCCTCTGAAGGAAGCTGGAGGTGGGGGCCTCTGAGACTGTTTCTCCATTTTGGTCACGTGAGTGATAGGGACTGATCTTTTTTCTTTGCCCCAGCTATCTAAGGGCTTGGGCCTTTTGGCCCAGCCTAAACAGAAGGGGTATTTAAGCCCTATTCCCTTCTCTCCCTTTTTCTCTCTCTCTATCTCTAATTCCTTTCTTCCTCCTATTGTAATTAAACTCCATAAAAGATTGACGGCTGACTTGAGTTTCTCTTAGGAATTACATAGCTGATTCCTTGGCGACTTTAAATTAATATATATCAGTCTTTTAAAGTGATTCCCTTGTAACATTGTGGCTGACCACACGGGAGTCTAAAGAATCCTCTCAATAAAACTTCTGAAATTCCTTGCTTTTTTACTATACCGTCTCACCACTTAGTCCTTCTGCCCAGAATCACATAGCTAGTAAGTGTCTGAGGCCAGATTTGAACTTGAGGAAAAGGAATTTTCCTGACTCCAAGCCTGGCCCTCTATCTACTGTGCCACCTAGTTGCCTAGTACCTAATGCTTAGTATTTCAGCATGGTATTAAGGCACACAACAAAGGTACCCTACAGAGGTGCTTTTTCAATAAATTTCCACACCATGTAATCTCTTCAAATTGAAAGGGGAACCCATCAAATTGATCAACCACCCCATTAAAATAGTCAAGAAAACCACTAGTAATAATAGTATTTTTTCTTTTTCTGAGAAAAACTGAGATTTAGCCCTATAATTCTTCACAAATTATTTTCCTACTTCTTCATTTAGTCTCTCTATAGAAATTTCTTTTTCATTAGTTTCTTCTAAACCTTTTTTGAATAAATCTCTTTTTCTCTTAAACTTTTCTTAGGTTTTCATTACCTTTTCAGTGGACATTTCAGTGCACCTCTTACTCCATGGTATTTGTTATTTTTGTTATTCACTCTTATGTCTCTTGAATATAATAGCATCTGAGTAGACGTATTTTTTTTAAATTTTCTCTTTTCCTTTTTTGAAATGTATTCATTTCATTACCTTGCCATTATTCCCTTACCACCTTTTACCCCTCAATTCTCAAGTATGATTTCCTTTTTCCTTAGTCTGTCTCTATGTTCAACCTTTCTTGTCGATTCCCTCAAAGAGCTGTCTTTTCATTATTATTAACTAATTACTTGTACCTCTTTAAAATCTTTTTTTTTCCCTATTTTCACTGTCAAAGTCTGGAATTAGGAATCCCAGAGTTCAAATCTGGCTTCAGGCTCTTACTAGCTGTGTGTCCCTGATTAAGTTAATTAATCTCTTGTATGCCTCAGTTTCCTTAACTATAAAATGGGGGTTGTTCTAAAGATTAAATAAGATATTTGTAAAGTGTTTAACATTGTTCCTGGCACATAGCAGTTGCTTAATAAATGCTTGTGTCATTCTTTTCTTTCTCATTGGTAAAACCAATATGCTACTGGTAATTTCCTATACAACCTCTTTGCTTCTTTCTATATCAAGTAAAAACTTTCTATATCAAGTAAAAACTTGATTTTCACCTTTGGTTTCCTTGATTGGTGGTATCTATTCTCATTTCCTCCTACTTTTCACTTCAGTTGAGGCTTCTTGTTTCAATATTGCCTTTGTTCTAAGAATTGTTGGTGATGTTCTGTGATTGAATGTATCCAGCTCAGCCTCCACATGTTTCCGCTTTCCTGTGAAGTAATTTGATAACTACATGGTTACTTCCCTTTGAGAACACAGGAGTAAAAGGTATCTATTGGATCTGAAACCACAATATTTTTATATGACTAAGGTTATTTTTCTTACTATTTGGTTGCCTAGGTTTACAAACATAAATTATAGTTATTGTTATCTCAATTATGACCAATCAAAAATATCTTAGCTAACTCATATCCACCACACAATTTAAAAAATTTATAAAGTGATATATAGAAACTTGGATTGATAGAATTTTTTTCCATTTGAATAAGTTTATTTAGTCAATTTAGAACAATATTCCTTGGTTACAATAATCACAATATTTCCCTCCTTCCCCTCCACCCACTCTTTCCGCAGCCAACATGCAATTTCTTGTGTCCTTGATCAGAACCTATTTCCATGTTTGTTTCCACTAGGATGTTCATGTAGAACATCCCCAACCACATCCCTTCAACCCATGTATTCAATCAATTGTTTTTCTTCGGTGTTTTTACTCCCACTGTGTTTCCTCTGGATGCAGATCGTGGCTTTTCTCGTAGGTTCCTCCAAATTGTTCAGGGTCATTGCATTGCTAATAATGGAGACGTCCATTACATTCGATTGTACCACAGTGTATCAGTCTCTGTGTACAATGTTTTCCTGGTTCTGCTTTTTTCACTCTGCATCAATTCCTGGAGGTTGTTCCAGTCCCCATGGAATTCCTCCACTTTATTATTCTTTTGAGCATAATAGTATTCCATCACCAACATATACCACAATTTGTTTAGTCATTCCCCAATTGAAGGGCATCCCCTCATTTTCCAATTTTTTGCCACCACAAAGAGAGCAGCTATGAATATTTTTGTATATGTCTTTTTCCTTATCTCTTTGGACTACAAACCTAGCAGTGCTATGGCTGGATCAAAGGGCAGACAGTCTATTAGCACCCTTTGGGTATAGTTTCAAATTGCCCTCCAGAATGGTTGGATCAATTCACAACCCCACCAGCAATGCATTAATGTCCGGACTTTGCCACATCCCCTCCAGCAATCATGAGCCAATCTGCTAGGTGTGAGGTGATACCTCAGACTTGTTTTGATTTGCATTTCTCTGATTATAAGAGATTTAGAACACTTTTTCATGTGTTTATTAATAGTTTTAATTTCTTTGACTGAAAATTGCCTATTCATGTCCCTTGTCCATTTATCAATTGGAGAATGGATTGATTTTTTGTACAATTGATTTAGCTCTTTATAAATTTGAGTAGACCTTTGTCAGAGGTTTTTGTAATGAAGATTGTTTCCCAATTTGTTGCCTCCTTTCTAATATTGGATGCATTAGTTTTGTTTGTACAAACCCTTTTTAATTTGATGTAAACAAAATTATTGATTTTACATTTTGTGATTTTTTTCTAGCTCTTGTATGGTTTTAAAGTCTTTCCCAAAGATCTGACAAGTATACTATTCTGTGTTCGCCTAATTTGCTTATAATTTCCTTCTTTATATTCAGGTCATTCACCCATTCTGAGTTTATCTTGGTGTAGGATGTGAGATGTTGATCCAAACCTAATCTCTCCCATACTGTTTTCTAATTTTCCCACCAGTTTTTGTCAAATAGTGGGTTTTGGTCCCCAAAACTGGGATTTTGGGGTTGATCATAGACTGTCTTGCTGAGGTCATTTACCCCAAATCTATTCCACTGACTCTCCTTTCTGTCTCTTAGCCAGTACCAAATTGCTTTGATAACCACTGCTTTATAGTATAGTTTGAGATCTGAGACTGCAAGCCCTCCTTCCTTTGCATTTTTTTTTTCATGATTTTCCTGGATATCCTTGATCTTTTATTCTTCCAAATGAACTTTATGGTTTCTTTCTACTTCAGTAAAACAGCTTTTTGCTAGTTCAATGGGTATAGCACTAAATAAGTAAATTAATTGGGGTGGGATTGTCATTTTTTTATGTTAGTTCATCCCACCCATGAGCAATCAATGTTTTCCCAATTGTTTAGATCTAGTTTTAATTATGTGGAGAATGTTTTGTAGTTGTGGTCATATAGTTCCTGTGTTTGTCTTGGCAGATAGTTTCCAAAGTGTTTTATATTGTCTAGGGTGATTTTAAATGGAATTTCTCTTTCTAATTCTTGCTGCTGAAATGGATTGGAGATATATAGAGATGCTGATGATTTATGCAGGTTTATTTTGTATCCTGCAACTTTGCTAAAGTTGTTGATTGTTTCGACTAGCTTTTTGGTTGATTCTCTAGGATTCTTTAAGTAAACCATCATATCATCTGCAAAGAGTGATAGCTTGGTATCCTCAATGTTCATTTTAAAACCTTCAATTTCTTTTCCCTCTCTAATTGCTACTGCTAGAGTTTCTAGTACAATGTTAAATAATAGGGGTGATAATGGGCATCCTTGTTTCACTCCTGATCTTATTGGGAAGGCTTCTAGTCCATCCCCATTGCAGATGATGTTTACTGATGGTTTTAGATATATACTGTTTATTATTTTTAGAAAAGACCCTTCTATTCCTATACTTTCTAGTGTTTCCAATAGGAATTGGTGTTGTATTTTATCAAAGGCTTTTTCTACATCTATTGAGATAATCATGTGATTTTTGTCAGTTTGCTTGTTAATATGGTCAATTATGTGGATGGTTTTCCTAATATTGAACCATCCTTGCATTCCTGGTATGAATCCTACCTGGTCATAGCGAATAACCCTTGTGATGACTTTGCTAGTATCCTTTAAAAATTTTTTGCATCAATATTGATTAAGAATAATGGTCTATAGTTCTCTTTCTCTGTTTTTGACCTGCCTGGCTTTGGGATAAGTACCATATTTGTATCGTAAAATGAATTTGGTAGAACTCCTTCTTTGCTTATTCTGTCAGATAGTTTGTCTAATATTGGATTATTTGTTCTTTGAATGTTTAATAGAATTCATTTGTGAATCCATCTGGACCTGGGGATATTTTCTTAGGGAGTTCTTTGGTGACTTGTTCAATTTCTTTTTCTGATATGGAGTTGTTTAGGTAATTCACTTTTTCCTCTGTTAGTCTAGGCAATTTATATTTTTGTAAGTATTCATCCATATCACCTAGATTGTCATATTTGTTGCCATATAATTGGGCATAGTAGTTTTTAATGATTGCCTTAATTTCCTCTTCATTAGAGGTAAGGTCTCCCTTTTCATCTTGGATACTGTCAATTTGTTTTTCTTCTTTCATTTTTTTAATTAGACTGACTAGTACTTTGTCTATTTTATTTGTTTTTTCAAAGTACCAGCTTCTAATCTTACTTATTAATTCAATAGTTCTTAAACTTTAAATTTTTTAAATTTCTCTTTTGATTTTTAGGATCACTAATTTAATCTTCATCTGAGGATTTTTAATTTGTTCACTTTCTAGTTTTTTAATTTGCATGCCCAATTCACTGACCTCTGCTTTTCTTAATTTGTTAACAAATGAACTCAAGGATATAAATTTCCCCCTGAGAACTGCTTTGGCTGCATGCTATAGATTTTGAAAGGATATCTCATCATTGTCATTTTCTTCAATGAAAATACTAATTGTTTCTACGATTTGTTCTTTAATCGGTATTGGAGAATCATATTGTTTAATTTCCAATTAATTTTTGATTTACCTCTCCATGTACCCTTACTAATTATTATTTTCATTGCATTGTGATCCGAGAAGGTTGCAATTATTATTTCTGCTCTTTTACACTTGTTAGCAATGTTTTTTAAGCCCTAATACATGGTCAATTTTTGTGAATGTTCCATGTGCTGCTGAAAAGAAGGTATATTCCTTTTTGTCCCTATTTATTTTTCTCCACATGTCTACTAACTCTAATTTTTGTAAGATTTCATTCACTTCTTCAACCTCTTTCTTATTTATTTTTTGGTTTGATTTGTCTAGTTCTGATAAAGCAAGGTTCAGGTCTCCCAATAGTATAGTTTTTCTATCTATTTCATGCCACAATCATCAGCGCATATGCTCCAACACTGACTAGCACAGAGGAGACCATCGAGCCGTTCTACTCTGACCTGAGTGCCGTCCTGCACTCAGTGCCCACAAATGACAAGCTGATACTACTGGGAGACTTCAATGCCTGCGTTGGCCAGGACCATGAAAGATGGAAAGGAGTGCTCGGCAAACACGGCGTGGGCAAAATGAACAACAACGGCCTACTGCTACTCAGCAAATGCTCAGAGTTCGAACTCACCATCACGAACACTGTGTTCAAAATGGCAAACAAATATAAAACAACATGGATGCACCCACGATCAAAACAGTGGCATCTCATTGACTACATCATTGTAGGCCGGCGAGACATCCAGGATGTAAAGATCACCAGAGCCATGAGAGGAGCTGAATGCTGGACAGACCACCAATTGGTTAGAGCGACTCTTCAAATGTGCATTGCTCCTCGCCATCCAAAACGGGCCCAGACAGTTCGCGCATTTTACAACGTGAGTCGTCTTAGAGATCCATCTTATTTGCAAACATTCCAGTCCTGCCTGGACAACAAGCTGTCTGCCAAGGGACCACTCACTGGAAGCTCAACCGAGAAATGGAACCAGTTCAGAGACACAGTGAAGGAAACATCAAAGACAGTCCTAGGCCCCAAACAATGCAACCACCAGGACTGGTTCGACGAGAACAACACTGCTATTGAAGACCTATTGAGCAAGAAGAACAAAGCCTTTATGGAGTGGCAAAATAACCCAAACTCTGCTCCTAAAAAGGACAGATTCAAGTCTCTCCAAGCCACAGCTCAGTGAGAGATCAGGAAGATGCAAGACTGATGGTAGGAAAAAAAGGCAGAAGAAATCCAGCAGCTTGCTGATATGAAAAACTACAAACAATTTTTCAGTGCCGTCAAGACTGTCTATGGGCCATTAAAACCCACCACCACTCCCTTGCTATCCTCTGACAGTGACACTCTCATAAAAGATAAAAAAGGCATCAGCAACAGGTGGAAAGAACACTTCAGTCAGCTTCTCAACCGACCCTCTTTAGTCAATCAAAGCGCCCTTGACCAGATACCCCAAAACCGCTCCATTGAACAACTTGACGTCCCTCCTTCAATAGAGGAAGTCCAAAAAGCCATTAAACAAATGAATGCAGGCAAGGTACCTGGTAAAGACGGGATACCAACCGAGGTGTACAAGGCGTTAAATGGAAAGGCGCTCCAGGGATTCCACATAGTGCTGACCAGCATATGGGAAGAGGAAGACATGCCCCCAGAACTCAGAGATGCCTCCATTGTAGCCCTATACAAGAACAAAGGCTCATGAGCAGCCTGTGACAACTACAGAGGCATCTCCCTACTCTCCACTTCTGGAAAGATCCTCACCCGTGTTATACTCAACAGACTCCTGTCATCTGTTTCAGAGCAGAACTTGCCTGAATCACAATGTGGCTTCCGACCAGATCGCAGCACCATCGACATGGTCTTCATGGTGAGGCAAATGCAGGAAAAATGCCTTGAGCAGGACCTAAGTCTCTACATTGTCTTCATAGACCTGACAAAGGCGTTCGACACAGTGAACAGGGATGCATTGTGGGTGATCCTCAGCAAGCTCGGTTACCCAGCAAAATTCGTCAAACTGATCCAGCTCTTTCATGTCGACATGACAGGGGAAGTCCTATCTGGTGGAGAGACTTCTGATCGCTTCAACATCTCCAATGGCGTGAAACAAGGCTGCATCCTTGCTCCGGTGCTATTCAACCTATTTTTCACCCAAGTATTACGACATGCTGTGATGGATCTAGACCTGGGCGTCTACATCAAATACCGACGGGATGGCTCACTATTTGACCTTCTCCGCCTGACTGCAAAAACAAAGACAACAGAGAGACTCATCCTGGAAGCTCTCTTTGCAGATGACTGTGCCCTCATGGCCCACCAAGAAAATCATCTCCAAACCATTGTGGACAGGTTCTCCACCGCAACAAAACTGTTTGGCCTGACTATCAGCCTCTGCAAAACAGAGGTGCTGTTCCAACCTGTACCAGGGAGGCCAACGAACCAGCCGTGCATTACAATCAACGGCATGCAGCTTTCTAACGTCAACACTTTCAAGTGCCTGGGCAGCACCATCGCCAACGACGGGTCCCTAGACCATGAGATTAATGCCAGGATCCAAAAGGCCAGCCAGGCACTCGGGCGGCTGCACTGCAAAGTCCTCCAACACAGCGGTGTAAGCACTGCGACGAAGCTCAAAGTGTACAACGCAGTGGTCCTCAGCTCGCTCCTGTACGGTGTGAGACATGGACACTGTACCGGAAGCACATGAAACAGCTGGAGCAATTCCACCAACGCTCCCTCCGGTCAGTCATGAGGATCCGATGGCAGGACCGAATCACCAATCAGGAAGTCCTCGACAGAGCCAACTCCACCAGCATCGAAGTCCTGGTCCTCAAAACCCAGCTACGGTGGTCTGGACACGTCATCCGCATGGACCCACAGCGAATACCAAGACAGGTATTCTATGGTGAACTGTCAGCTGGACTCAGGAAACAAGGCCGACCAAAGAGAAGATTCAAGGATCAGCTAAAGTCCAACTTGAAGTGGGCTGGCATGACACCAAAGTAACTAGAACTCGCTGCCTCTGACAGAAGCAGCTGGCGAACCCACATTCACCAGGCCGCCACCACCTTTGAAGATGAGCAACGTCGACGTCTTGCCGCTGCGCGTGAACGCCGACACCAGGCCACGGCCGCACCTCCTGTAACAACTAGCATCCCATGCCCCATGTGCCACAAACTGTGTGCCTCAGCCTTTGGACTCCAAAGCCACATGAGGGTACACCGTAGATGAAACTGCACAAAGACAATCGTCATTCTCGGTCTCCAAGAGACTACCACTACTATCTATTTCATCCTTGAGCTCCACTAGTTTCTCCTTTAGAAATTTTGATGCTCTGCCATTTGTTGCATGCATGTTGAGTACTGATATTTCCTCATTGTCTATACTGCCTTTTATCAGGCTGTAATTACTTTCCTTATCTCTTTTAACTAGATTTATTTTTACTTTGGCTTTGTCAGGTATCATGATCCCGAGTCCTGCTTTCTTTTTATCAGTTGATGCCCAATGGATTTGACTTCCTCCTCTTACTTTCACCCTATGTGTTTCTATCTTCCTCATGTGTGTTTCTTGTAGACAGCATATGGTAGGGTTTTGGAATCTAATCCACTCTGCTATTCGCTTGCATTGTATGGATGAGTTCATTCCATTCATATTCTGAGTTATGATTTCTAGCTGTGTATTTCCTAGCATTTTGATTTCTACTCCTGGTCCTACATTTTCTTCTTTCACTATTTCCTTCTACACCAATGTTTGTTTTTAATCAGTCCCCCTAATTCCCACTTTTATTTTACTTCCCTTTTAACCCCCCTTTCTTATTCCCCCTTTATTTTCCCTGTCGTCTTTCTAAAACTACCCCCCACCCTCTCCCTCCCTTGTACTGCTTCCCTCCCCACCAGTCCATTTGATAGAATTTTTAAAATGAAATTCGGTCCCATAATAGGAAGGAAATAGGAGTTTCAGAAATTCCAAAAGACAAATACACAGGTATGAAATAAAATATTACATTTAGAAAGGAATTTAATAATCTTACTTCCTATTTCCAGCAGAAACCTCTTTTATAGGGATAGGAAAGCATGCAGTAATAGAAAAAGGATCGGGTTTGGAATCAAAACAGGTGAACTGAATTCTACCCAGGTAACCTTGGTCAGGGCACAGTGAATATAGCACTGCACTTGGGAGTCAGATTATATCCCTTTCATCTTAGGCGTCAGTGGCTGATACAATTAGACTTTTAAATATATATATATATTATTTTTCTTTAACATTTTTTTTTCTTTTTAAATTTTGAGTAGTTTCAAATTCTATTTCTTTCTCCCATTTCCCAACCACTGGGAAGGCAAGCAAAATAATATCAGGTATACTTGTGAAATCATGAAAAATATATTTCCATGTGTTACATATTATTTTAAAAAAGCAAAAAAAGGCAAGAAATTGTACTTCATTTTGCACTCAGTTCATAGATTCTCTCTCTGTAGGTGGACAGCATTAATACATCATGAGTCCTTTAGAATTGTCTTCTGTCATTGTGTTGATCAGAGTAGTTAAGAAATTATTTTCTTCAAAAAGATACAAAAGTACCTCTTTTTCCATTGTTCAATTCTGCTTTTTTAAAAAAAATTATTTTAAAATATTTTTCCATGGTTACAAGATTCATGTTCTCGTCCTCCTCTCTTCCCTTCCCCCTTCTGGGGTTGAAAAACAATTCCACTGGGTTATACATGTATTATAACTTGATACCCATTTCCATATTATTTATTCATTTTTGTAATAGAGTAATCTTTTAAAACCAAAACCCCAAATCATATACCCATACAGACAAGTGATAAATCATATGTTTTTCTTCTATGTTTCTATTTACACAGTTCTTTCTCTGGATGCAGACAGCATTCTTTCTCATACATCCCTCAGGATTGTCATGGATCGTTGATTGCCACTAGTAGCAAAGTCCATTAATTTTGATTTTCCTACAATGTTTCACTTTCAGTGTAGAATGTTCTCCTAGTTCAGCTTATTTCACTCTGCATCAGTTCATGTAGATATTTCCAGTTCATATAGAAATCCTTCCATTCATCATTCTTTGTAGCACAATAGTATTTCATCACCATCATCATATACCACGATTTGTTCAGTCATTCCCCAGTCGAGGGACACCCCATCATTTTCCAGTTTTTTGCCACCACAAAGAGTGCGGCTCTGAATATTTTTTAAAACCATTTTTATTATCTCTTTGAGGGTACAAACCTACTAGTGGTATTCCTGGATCAAAGGGTATGCAGTCTTTTAAAAATCCTTTGGGCATATCAATTCTGCTTTTTTAAGGTGTTATTTTTTCAGCATTTTTTGTGCCTTTTTATTTTTTTTAATTTTTTTAAATTTAGTTTTTTCCTTGGACCTAGGTCTTTTATTACTGAAAACTGATTAAGTCTTTTGACTTTTGAAAACATTACTGCAGAATATTAACCTTAATATTTCATAAGACTGCTCAATGTCAGTGTTATTTTCTTTACCCAATTGAAGAAGCAATCAAATTTTGTTTATTTAGTGGATAAAAAGTGAAAGATAAAAATTATTCAATACAGGCTGAAGTAGAAGAACAGTTAGCCAGACAGCTGAAGAAGAAATTCAACAGCAGGCAGTGCTTGAACAAGAATGCCATGACGGTGAACTTGCTATGAGGATTGCCCAGAATGACGACGCTCAGATTGATTTAGGATTATGCAGGTACTATGGTTGGGTTTTGTTTCTAATGTAAAAAATGTCTCTAATCTCACTTTCTCTTTTATGACCTCTCATTGAAAAAGAAGAAAACAAACCTCATCTGTTCCTCCTCTATAGCTAATGTAAAAATACACTTCAACATTTATCTATAAGCATCATGCCTTATACTCAGGAAAAAGCATTAAATTAGTTGTTTTTTCCCAACAAGTTACTTAATTGTTGAGAAATGTGATTTCAGAATTGTTTTAGTTAATGTCAATCTTTTGCAGTGAACATCTCATATGTTTTTATTAGTAAAATTTCCTGGAATATATGCTACATTATATAGAAATCCAAGTGATGGAAAAATAATTCTCTCAAACAGTTTTCCCTTAAACTCTAGCTTGGAAATCAGTCATTAAAAGCCATGATGCACTTAAAAGCCTTGATGCTAGCATTTGTATTTTGCCCAGGACAAGGTATTTATATATATACTTTCACATAAAATGAGAAGGAAGCTGTTTCCCAGTTTTATACTACATGTGAGTCTCAATTTTGAGTAGTATTTTTTAAATTGAATTAAAATATTTAACCCTCCTAGGTTTTTGAATTCTCTGAAAATATTAACTTTTCAGGGGAAGAAATATTAATATGGACATTTTAAAAAACATTTACTTTTTGTATTGGTTCTAAGGTAGAAGAGTGGTAAGGGCTAGTCAATGGGAGTCAAGTGACTTGCCCAAGATCACAGAGCTAGGAAGTGTTTGAGATCAGATTTGAACCCAGGACCTCCAGTTTCTAGGTCTGGCTCTCAATCCTCTGAGCCACCCAGATGCCCCCTTGGATATTCTTTTTTTTCCCCATTTGAATTGGTTTATTTAGTCAATTTAGAACATTATTCCTTGGTTACAATAATCACATTATTTTCCTCCCTGCCCTCCACCCACCCTTCCCACAGTCGACACACAATTTCATTGTGTATTACACGTGTCCTTGATCAGAACCTATTTCCATGTTGTTGTTTACACTAGGATGTTCATTTAGCATCTACATCTCCAATCCTATCCCCATTGACGCATGTATTCAAGCAGTTGTTTTTCTTCTGTGTTTCTACTCCCACAGTTCTTCCCCTGAATGTGGATAGTGTTCCTTCTTGTAGATTACTCCAAGTTGTTCAGGATCACTGTAATTGGGGAGTCCATTACATTCGATTGCACTGGAGGCTCAGCGCTCTTGGTGGGGGGAATGGGTCCTGGGACCTTCCTTCTGTCTTCCCCTTAAACAAGAGTGTTCTTGGATTCCAGTTTTTGGGGGATCGTACCTTTTGGATTGAGTCCAGCAGGAGGGTTCCTTGGCTCTGTCTTGTTGTTAGGTTTGAGTTTTAGTCTCCTAGGAGCTTTCAGTTTGTGATCAGTAAGGAAGGGTTTTCAGAGGTCTGAACTTCTGCTCCTTCTAGGCTCCACCTCCTCCTGTTCTGTATTAATTTCAAGAAAGATTAAAGGATTTTTCTTCCTCCTTTCTTTCTTTCAGGCTATTTCAACCTAATCACTGTTTTTTTTTTTAAACTTTACCTTTCATCTTAGAATCAATACAGGGTATTGGTTCCGAGGCAGAAGAGCTAGACAATGGCAGTTAAATGACTTGACCAGGGTCATGCAGCTAGAAAGATTCTGAAGCTGATTTGAGTTCAGGTCTTCCTGACTTCAGGCTTACAGCTCTATGAACTATGGTACTACCTAGCTGCTATTGTAATGTCTGCCTAACAACGTTTTTGTGAGGATGAATCAGGATAACAAATATAAGCCTCTTTGTAAGCATGAAGTTCTATATAGGGTGGTGCAAAAGTCTTAGTGCAGTTTTAAACTTTAATAGCTTCAATAATAATAATGATTCAGAGTGATAGTGACTGAATGGGGAAGTGACAGTTCTAATAGCCATAATCAAGAATATATTTAACATCAGTTAATAATGAAACTCAGTTAAAAACAAATAAAAATCATCCTTAGAAACAAAATCCCCAGAATTAATTCCAATATTGGGTCCCAACAATGTGGGACATTGAAGGAGATTCATTCATTATCTTTAGCACTTATTAAAAGTTCTTAGTAGAAACAATGCACAGTATTTTTCTCAGTTCTGAATTCTCTAATAAAGAGAGCCACAAAGAATTTGGAGCAGCTTCAGAGGAGCTGTGAAAATGATTAAAGAGTTGGGCAATTTGATATGGTTGTTAAGGACCCACATTTGTCCTATGTGACCAAATTTTTCTACCCTTGCCAAAATCTTTGGTATCATGGGTATAGCCCACTCTGCTGGAACATAGGAAATCAACCATGAAAATGAGCACATTCTTATCTCTAGAGGCTGGAAATAAATAAGCACACTCTGTCTTCCCTTTTTCTTCCTATTTATTATGATTTACTATTATGTACCATGGGGGAAATTCTTAGGAATATGCTATCAGGAAATTCTTATACTTCCCACCAAGTGATAAAGTCACTTTGTGAACATTAAAGTTCTCTAGAAATGTGAGCTATTAATACTTTGTAACCTATAATTATACTCCATCAGGGATAAAGAAAACAGCTACTAGAGTACAAAAAATAAATGGAGTGGTGAAGGTGGGGACAATAACCTTGTTGGGGCACATTTTGGTATCTTAGCAGAAGTATGTGGATTGGACTTTATCTGAGTGATTTTAGTTCCTGAAGTGGCAAAATGACCCTAAGGCCCCAATCTTCGAATTGTAATGCACGGTGAACCCTGAGAACAGAAAGAGTAAAGCTTCCACTTAATGGTGGTTAGGGCTATTGGGAAGTTGTTATTATTTAGAACATATCTCTAACCTCTAGTGACTTACCTACATTCCCTCAATCAATCAATCAATCAATCAATCAATATTTATTAAATGCCTGCAATGTGCCAGGCACAATGTATGGGTTCTCCATATTCTCTCCTAAGGAAGAAAATTCCTTTCTAGTTATATCAACTACAATGTTGTTTTAAAAGGAAAGTTCTTCAATGATATGGAACTGTCATTAAAGACATTACTTTTAGTATTGTTTGGTGAATGCCTTGAATGGTGTATCATCAACAAGATTGTCAATGATCTTTTCTAAGAATCAAAATTAATGTAATTATAATGTTTAGAAAATAATAGACCAATTGACTTTCTGTTTTAGCCTTCAGGATCTCAAAGTCAGAGCTTCAGGAAAAGTATTTCAAAATTCACTGACTTTGTGACTTTGGACAAGTTATTTCACCTCTGTAGGCTGAGATTTGAATTAAGTGATTTCTAAAGCCCCTTCTTTATTTCTATAAAAGTTTCATATTTCTACAGTCTCTTCTATAGCCTCTAGTTCTATGAAATCACATTTTTCTGAAATGGGATTCAATAAGACATAGAAACAAAATTGTATTCTCATCTTTCATTGACGTTCTTTAATGCTTTTCAAGATGGATTGAGTGACTTTCTGGATTTCATTCCATGGCTATTTCTCAGTCCTTTGCTAACTTATGAGGATCACAAATGTAGTGCCTGGGATTTTTAGTGGAAAATGGAAAATTCCAACATTCTTTCTTTCTATATATTATGGGTCAATTGTTAGTCAAAGTAAAAAGGCAAATTAGCAATTTGGCAAATATTATCATTGCTGAAACTAGTGTTGGGAAGGGAAATAGTATTGGGAAGGAAGACACCAATACCCTACCGATGGAAGTGTGAAGTGGTCCAAACATATGGTGAAACAAATTATTGTAGAAATCTTGACAAATCACATTTAAGTTAGATTTAAGTTAGATCATAGATCTGAAACTAAAAGGGACATCAGAAGTCATTCTAGTGCAACCCATTCATTTTACAGATGAGGACATAAGAAGTCCAGGAAGGTTAAGTGTCTTGCACAAGGTAACATGAGTCATATGTATAAGAGGTGGGTTTTCAATCCAAGTCTCTGGTATTGGAATCAGTACTCTTTCCACTACATCATGAAATTATTTTTTATAGGTCACTAAACTTTTCATAAGTTTTTACCAAAAAATTCACTGTTGACTCCAAAGAAATGTAGGCATGAAAAAAGATTCATACAAAGGATGTCCCAAAAGTCTTAGTGAAATTTATTAAAGCCTTAAACATACTTAGACTTTTGGGACACTCTATAGCCATACACACATACCCATATACATAGTATATATATGTATACATACCTATACAAATCTTTATAAACACAGAGATATTTTGGGTGCATATAAATACACACATACAGAGAAACAAAGTTGATTCCAATCAGTCAATGATTAAATTTTGACTGAAGACCTTGATTCTATGACTATAATAAAATATTATTGTAACATATGATTGCCTTCTTTTCTTAAATTACTTTCTACCTTCTCTGAGTATAACGTTTATGTACCTAGTTACTTATGTTTGTCATCCTCATATGAACTGTACTCCCACTAGAATGCCCATACTCTTTGATCCAGACATTCAATTGGTAATTGACAAAAACAAGGGATCCATATACACAAAAGTATTTGTAACAAAATTCTTAAGGTAGCAAAATATTAGGAAAAAACCTTTCCTAGTCAAATCTGCAACAGCAATGGTCCTTCACATCATAAAGGGTCCAGATCTATAAGATTAAATCTCAATCTTCTAACCCAACCAAGTTCTATTCACATCCTGCTGTCTGGGATCACCCCATCAGAGAGGTTGACTCTGACTAATTTTCTGATCCAGGGATCTCTTTTCCTGTGATTTCTGACCCCAGATCCTCACAAGAAGACAAGCCAATTGGACAGAACATTGAAACATAAGCTGTTCACTAAAAAAGATTTCCATCAACCTCCTTGAACCTTGAACTTGGGGACACTCACTGTGCAGCCAAGAAACCAGAGTTTCTTTACTCTGACCCCAAGGGGGTCAGGTGAACCAAAACCTGATCTTCCTGACTTTGGGGGAAAGGGTAGTAGTTAGATAGGGACCCCTTCTCCCTCCTTCCTTCTTGAACCTCAATTTCCTACCTTCCTTCTGCCCTATTCCTTTTCTGTTTCCCTCAAATAAATTCAGGTAATAGGACCCAGAAATTGAATCAAATCTTTACTAGAGGGAAGCTTGAGATTGAGGGGCAGAGAAGTGATATTTCTCTCCCCAGAAATAAAGAGGCTTATCACCACAAGCCTCTTAAAACAAGATCCCTCAGAGAACCCAGCAGTTAAGAGTTGAAGGCAGCCATAATTGGGGGGTTTGTCAGAAAGTGCTGAAGGGGGAAAGATAAACCCATCCTCCTTCTCTCCCTTGGCTTATCAACATCAACTCCTCACTCTGTCCTTGTCTAGAAGAAAGAAGACTCCATTCCCTTTGCACCTTTCTCCCCTTACCATAAATGTCTCCCCTTTTTTTATCCCCTTTATTAAAACCTTCTCTTACAATATTCTTAGGCTTCTTGCCCATGGCCACTCACCTGAACTTCCAGCTCCTTTTCTGATTGAGGTCTTCTTTTGTAGTAAGCCAAGCTTAATCCAGGGTGCCCCACTACCAGAAGTTTGAGATTGGAACAAAATGATAAACCCATAGAATATCAGACAGCTCACAAAAGGAGGCCTATTTAGACATAGATATTTGTAGATGAGAAAGGATATTTAGCAAAAATACAATTTTGATTTAGTTTAATACAGCTTCCCTGTAGCCCCTGATGGTCCAATGAGCTCATGGCTTGACTATTTTTGTACTCAGACAACTAGAAAGTTATGTTAATGGTCCAAGCATTTAGTCCCCTGAGCCGAAGACTTAAGAATGCGTTCTATTTTTTTTTTTTAAGGAAAAGACCTATCCTAGCCTATGTGATAGAGTACAGTGTACTCTATCCCACCACAATAGTGTTTGGCTGTTTCTTGACCTTGTCATTCAAACTACCTAGGATTACTGATGAAGATACAGATTTTCTGGTCTTAACACACCCAGGATAGGCAGAAACTTCATTAGATCTTCAGGATCAAATAAGGGAAAGCTGGATAAGGCAGGCAGGTTAGGCAGAATGTCTGTGACATCCTTTACCTAGATTATACTTATGGTAGACACAATGAAGAGAAGCTATGAGATGATAGTGGACTGTGCAGCACATATGAAGAGATATATGCCATGGGGAAGTCAGGAAGCTTATGACTCAGTAAAAAAATAAGGAGTTCATAATCAGGTTAACAGGGATGGTGTATGGGGTGCTCAGGGAGGACTAGCACCTCTGGCATCTATAGAATTGATTGTGCTCCTTGTTTTGTTCTTTGGACCCTGATAACTACAACCCTGGACCAATTTATATCCATGATCAGCAATCTTGGTTCCTGATATTGAAATCTGCTTCAAAAATTGCTACTCAATGAACATTCTATTTCAAGACTTTTGTCCCTAGCTAAGGACCTCTTTGTTTTCATACAATGATTCTATCCTAACCCATACCCATCACTTACAGTGAAACATCTCAACAGAAACATCTCTGCTCTCCTCTACTAAAGGAAAACTTCACAGGAGACCATGAAACCCAACAATGGCCTCCATTTGGGTCTGGAACTCAGCTTCATCCAGAGAAGTGGAGGTCAATGCCAAGAATTCTCAAGTTAGAGATGATGAGAGAAAAATGAGCCTGAGATAGGAGACAAGGCACAAGTCATTTTTCTAGAGGCAAATTTTGCCAGTGGATATTTGCTGATAGATAGTGCTTTCTGAAGGACCAATTCTAGCCATCTGGAATAGCTTTGGCCCATAGGGAATATGTTGTTTTGACCTTAATAAGAATTAGAGATCATATCAGAAGACCTAGCAGATGAATGCATATGGTTTATGAGAACTCTGGTTTGACTTCAGAGGTTAAGTGTGTGAATTCTGCCAATTGAGAATAGTGCCACTTTGAGAAATATGAAAACTCAATGCTTTTTAAAAAGTGCTCTATAAGAGATCAAGATAAAACCACCATTTAGTGAAAGAATTTCTCCTAGAAAGATCTTTTGTTTTTGATCTTTCCCTATTCACACCAGTTCCTGTCTTTATCAGCTACTTCAAACAGACTATTTGTGACTGCAGTTGCCCCTAGTGCAATAATTTGGCTTTCTGATCCCGATTCTCAACATTATGTTCCATTTGCATTTACTCAACTCCACTAATATCCTTGACTTTCCCCTCTATCCCAACTCCGTGTATTCAAAGTTGCTTCATCTATCAAGTACCAACTGGTAACTTTTCCCTGAGAAATGTTCTCTCACCAGGATGTGATATTGGGGCCAGAAATTAAGAAAAGGGTGTTTGTTTTGGGTGCTAACAGCCCACCTAATCATGCTTGCCTTTATTGTTTCATACACTTTTGCATGATATTTTGACAGTAACATAGGTTCTCAAAAGCTATTACTTCTGCTCTAGGATTCATAAGGGCTGGTGACCTAAGGAACAACACTTACCAAAAGGTACTGGGCCACAACTAGTTGATGCTCTTGAGTTAAAAAAATTACTTTTCTTTTTGGTTACCTATTAAAACTTCTAGAGTATACAAAAATATTTCCTTCCTTCCTTCCTTCCTTCCTTCCTTCCTTCCTTCCTTCCTTCCTTCCTTCCTTCCTTCCTTCCTTCCTTCCTTCCTTCCTTCCTTCCTTCCTTCCTTCCTTCCTTCCTTCCTTCCTTCCTTCCTTCCTTCCTTCCTTCCTTCCTATCTTCTTTCCTCCCCCACTCCAATCTCATTGTCCTCCTCCTTCAGAAGCTATTTTGATATAATCATTACATTGAATGTACTCTTTGTGCTGTTTTTGTTCAGAATTTGGGAAGCTAGCCAAATACCATGAGATTTTCCAGCTGACTATCTAATGGATTTAATTTCTAAGATATTTTGCAGCTACCTTCTCACTTCCAAATTAAGACAGACACAATTTCTTGTCTCTACTTTTGTTTCCTGATGCCACCTTAACAAAAATACTCCGTTGGAATTTTCCATTTAGGGAAAAAAAAAAGCTTTTGAATATTATAATGTTAAAATGGAATCTGATCTCCCTCTTCCAAAACAGTAAGTAATTAAGAACAAATTTGGGTGTTAAACTAATGAATTGATAACTTTACCAGATTTATTATCATTTCCTTTTAAAAATAATTTTGTCTTTAAAATATTTTCCTATCTACTATTCAAATTTAGGCAAACATTAATATTTCCCATTCCAAAGAAGAACAAAAAAGAAGGCAGTATATAGTTGTAGATATCTATATTATATGTGACTCAGTTTCTTAAAAAATACATTTCTTATTCATCAAGAAAATAATGTACTGCTTATCTGTATCCCTCCTAATCTTCCTTCTCTTTATTTTATTTTTTAAATGATTCATTGACAATTTTTTAAAGTCTCACTCTACTAGGTCATAAGCTAAAATATATGTCATAAGCTATACTAATATAGGTACAAATGGGTATATAATTTAGACTTAAAGTGTGATACCAAAAGCAAAATAAGGGAGCATAGAATAGTTTACCTTTAAGATCAATTTATTGACAAGTGAAGAATTTATGAGCAAATAAGTAATAGGTAATATTATGAGATATAACAGATAATTTTTATTGTATTACATTCAAAATTCTTTGAACAAACAAAACCAATGTAACCAAGGTTAAAAAGGGTAACAAATTGGGGGGCAGCTGGGTAGCTCAGGGATTGAGAGCCAAGCTTAGAGATGGGAGGTCCTAGGTTCAAATGTGGCCTCAGACACTTCCCAGCTGTGACCCTGGGCAAGTCACTTAACCCCCATTGCCTAGCCCTTACCATTCTTCTGCTATTGATTCCAAGACAGAAGGTAAGGGTTTAAAAAAAAAAAGAACAACAAATTATCATTTTCTTTGAAACAATATGTCCAATTAAATACTTACGTTTTTAAACATTCTAACCACACCGTCAAATACCTTAATTAATCTTTTCATGCCATCTAGATCTAAAGAGAATTTAATTTAGTAAGGGAATAATGTCATTGCTTTATAGAAATCATTTTAAATTAGTATCATTTCATATACATTGTTTTCCAAAAAAATCCCTATAAAGGAAAAATTAAAAGATAACAAATGATATTATGGATTTAAAATATGAAATAAAATTATTGACAGTCAAATGAAAAAAATTAATATGAAATATAATTATTTAAAGTCAAATTTAAAAATCGCTAACTGTCCCTTCATAAAAAAACCAAACAAATGCCTACTAATTAATTACTCAAAACAAATCCACACATGAGCTGTGTCTGAGAAGTGATGCCTCATTCTGCCTCTCAAGTCTATCTCCTTTATGACAGGAAGTAGGAAGTGTGATTCTTGAGATTCTAGTCATGATTGGTCATTGCAATAATCATTGCAATACTTTAAGCATTTCACACTTATTTTCTTTTAACATATTGTGGTCACTGAATTATTCTCCTGGTGCTGGTTAACTTGACTCTTCCCAGGTTTCTTTGCATCATTTCTTATAGCACAATGCTATTAAATTACAATTATATACTATGATTTGTTCAGTGATTCTCCAGTGAATACTCAATTTATTTCCACATATTTGCTACAAGAAGAAATGCTTGTTCTCTTTCTTTGATCTGCTTGGGATATGTCTAGTTGTAGTATCACTGGATCAAAAGGTATGTAGTTTAATAACATTGTAGGTATAGTTCCAGATTTCTTGGTTGAACCACTTCATGACTCGACCAATAATATATCAATATGAAATATGGTTTTATTATAGTATCAATAGGAAATGTTCTTCCATAGCCCCTTCCTTAAAACCATCAGTTTTGGGATCTTTAGTATTTCCCAATTTAGTATTGGTTTGATTTGAAACACTTTTGTGAATCTGGAAACTGCAAATTGTGGTGATAATGGGCATCACTGCTTTATCCTTGGTCTTACTCAAAAGTCCTCTAGTTTATTTCCATTACATAAAAAGTTTGTTTTTACTTTCAGAAAGATACTATTTATCATATTGAGAAAAATGCCACTCATTATTATGCTTTTTAGTGTTTTTAATGGGAATGGGTATTATATTTTGTCAAAATCTTTTTTCTAGAATTAATGTATAAATCATATGATTTTGATTATTTTGTGATAAATTAAGTTTTATTTTATTTAGTGTTTGTAACAACAAGTCAATACTCCATTCTTGGTACATCCTGCACATTTATAATATTTTTAATATATTTATATTAAAAATAAGTTGTCTTCTGGATAATATTTATTCAATAATTTTGCACCAATACTCATTAGAGACTATAATCTATAATTTTTTCTTGCTATATCTATCCCTGGTTTATATACCAAGGCCATATTTATCTCATAGGACTTTAATAAGCTATCTTCTTTTCCTATTTTTGTAAATAATTTATATAATAGTAGATTTAATTATTCCTGGAGTGTTTGATGGAATGTAAATTCCATTGCAAATTCTTACTAGAAATCTCTCTGCTACTGTTATTTCCCTCTCTGAGAGAGCTCTTATATAGCTTCTTCAATTTCTTTTTGAGATTGGGTGCTTTAAAGTCTCTATGTCTTTTTCTATGGATCTGAATACTTAAAATTATTATAAATATTTATATATTTCATTTATTAGTTTTGTTGGCAAGTCTTTCATAATAGCTTTTTTCCCTTAATTTGTTGCAAATCCTTTCATTTTTCTCTATTGAGAAATTTGCTTTTCTTTCTTTTCATCTGATGAATTAATGCTCTATATTTTACATATTCTTAAAAACAAGTTTTAATTTTATTTAATTATTTGAAGAAGTTGATTTAATCTTACTTATCATTTTTTGGGGTTTTAACATTTTTGTTTTTGTGATTGCATATCAGTTTCAGATTTGTTGATTTTCTAATATTTTTAGTTGCATGTCCAATTCGTTGATGTTTTTCTGTCTCTTTTATTGTTAGAATTGTCCATTGTGTCTATAAGATATACACACGCAGACATATATACACATTTATTAATATAAATTGTTCATACATGTATTTTTAACCTTTTCTTTAAAAACCCCCTTACCTTGTCTAAGAATCATTGCTAAATTCCAAAATAGAAGAACCATCTATACCAAAATTTGACTATATATATATTATATATAATAATATATAAATAAGTTGTAGTCTTCTTGATGATATTTATTCAACAATTTTGCATCAATACTCATTAGAGACCCTAATCTAATCTATATTTTTTCCTGCTATATCTAGGAGGATATATAGGAAGTTGTAGGAGCTTCAGGAAAGGGAGCAGCAACAGGTTGGGGAGAGGATACAAATATATATACATATATATATATACACATACATACACACATGTAGTCAATAATCAAAACTTGGTACTCGACATTTTCATCAAATTTGCCATTTAACACATTTTGAGAAGAAAACAATTGTTGCAATATTCGATGTTTGCTAGAATTTATTGGCTGGTGATCTCCGGAAGCATAAGTTTATTCCAGCTGACACAAAGGATCACATCTTAATTCGGGGGCATAAAGAGGAGCTCAGCACTGAGGAGCTACAGGAGCTTCAAAGGGAGCAGCAACAGGTGGGGGTGGGGGCAGAATTTTCTTCAGGTTAGGAGGAGGCAAAGGAGGATGTCCCCACTTCATTCATCTAGGAAATGTGTGTAAAATGGGTGGCAGGGCACAGCCTTGTTGACAAATATCAACCTGAGAAAGCCTTAATAAGCAAAATCGTGAATCTTTTCAATAACCAGATGGGTTCCCACTTTAGAGGAATTTTGAAATGCAAACCAAACCAAACATCACTGGATAGGTTTCTTGTGAAGCTTACACCTCGTGAATCTCAAGCAGGGGTCAGTGGTGATAAGGGACAGAGACGAGAAAGAGGAAGAACTCCAGAAGGGCAGTTGCCCAGAGATATTCTGGAAGATTACTCCCCTTGTAGACAATAACATTTCTCTTCCCCACCATCCCGTTAGGCCATGAACTCCTCTCAAATCAGGTAAAGTTAAGTAAAAATTATTTTATTTAATCTAATTATTCTTTTTTACTTATATCTGTGCATTATTAATGTTTTTAGTAAAACACAATTTAAATGCAAAGAATGCCTTATAAAATCTGAATTTTCTGGGTGTTGGGAACAGACTAATTCAATTTATGTTGTTACTAATGGGAAAAATTCATTTGGCACTGGGCTTTTCTAGGTACTCAACCTGCCTTCTGAAACAAATTAATGATGAGTAGCAAGGTACCACTAAAATAAAATATGAGTATTGTTCCCCACTTATCTTTTCCAAACATGTTTATTTTCACTCTTCCCTGTTCTGAAATCATGAGTGCTATTCCTGCCTTTTTTTAAAATTACCTAAAGCATATTAAATTCTACACCAGCACCTCAATTTAATTCCTTGTGTATCTTTTTTTCAGGTGTTCCTTATAAACAACATATCATTGGAACTTGCCTTTTGAATAGATTACCCTAGACTCCATTTTTGCTAATGAGTCCACTCCATTCACTTTCATTATTATGGTGTTAAATTTTCATTTCCCTTCTTTCCCACTTCTTCCACATTTCTTCTTCCTCTTGTCTTTTTTTTTCATTACAAATATAAAAAAATATTATTAATACAATTTATATAAATGGAGTACTTTCTTACTCTTCTGTCCTCTTCACCAATTCTAAAAACTGTTTTAATCCTCAATTTATGATCAATTATACAAAGTTGAAATTTATTTGTTAATAACTACAGTATTCCCTCCACAACTCTGCCCTATGAATTATTTTGAATTGACTTGTTCCTCTCTCCTCTTTCCTTTTCCCTATTTTCCTGTTGAGTTTAATGTTTGTCTACACAAACAAGTGGATTGGTATGTTCAAATTTAATTTCTGTCATTCAGATAGCATTTATCATTAGATGTCTATTCTCCCTACCCTTTTTTCCATGTTTATAAATTTTTTCTTTCATACTTCTTTTATATGAAATAGTAAGTTTCTCTCCCTTCCTCCTTATTTTCTTCCCTAGTATATTCTTTTCCTCTTTTTTTTACTCTCTTAAATGCAAAGTATTTTGCAAAAGTATTTGCAAAAGAAAAGTATACCTAGTCCCTGTTTTTGCCTTATTTAGCTTGCTTTCAAATAACAATTTTAGTCACTTTCCATTTGCTTAGATATTTCCAGAGTTCTCCTAACTACTGTCTACATTTCAAAATTTTTACTTAGCTCTGGTCTTTTTCATCTAGAAGCTTGAAATCCTCAATTCTATAAAATCTCTGTTTTTTACCTTATAATTTTTTTCTGTTGTAGAAAAATAGGATATAATTGATTTCTATCATTATATCATTCTATCCATTCTATCTATGAATCTAGCCTTACAGTCAAAAAGCCCTTTATTTTCTAGTTCTAATAGAGCTAGGTAGATTTTATGATTTCTTGAAATAAGGTGTCTAGATTTTTTTCTTTGAGCATGATTTTCTGGGAATCCAACGATTCTTAAATTATTAATCTATAGTTAATCAAATATTTATTAAATACCTATTATGAGCCAAACACTATGTGCTAAGCACAGTCTACAAAAAGAGGCAAGAGCATCTCTTCCCCCAATGAGATAACAACCTAATAAACTAGTCTAATAAATGATCTCTCTTTGCCCTAGCTGTTTTCTAGGTATAGGCCTAAAGTAGAATTACTAGGACAAAAGGTATGCACAGTTTAGTACCTTTTGGGAAATAACTCCAAATTACTTTCCAGAATGGTTGTACAAATTTAAAGCAATGCCAAAAATACAAAAATGTTCCTGTTTTCTGTAGCACCTTTGATTATTTTTAGTTTTCCTTTTTTTGGGAGGTTCAACTTTCCAGTTTGGTGGTTGTCATGTAGAACAGCAGAGTTGCATTAACTTGCATTTCTTTAATTATTCATGATTTGAAGCATTATTCATTTATTTGTTTGGTATAGCTTTTCATGGTTTTGATTTCTTTTTTTTTTTAGAAAACTTCATACTCATTGCTCCTGGCCATTTATCAATAAATGTATTACATGTAACTGGTAAAAATAAAACATCTGTATTTAAAAAACCAAATAACTCTTATTTTTACAAATTAAAAGTTCCTTATTTTCTACCAGGACTTATCAGTTTGTTTCCTTTTTAATTCTATCTACATTTGGTTTTCCTGCACAAGCACCTTTTCAATTTTATATATTTAAAATTATTTATTTTCTCTTCTGTGATTCTATCTTTTGTTTGGTTATTCCATGATATATAAAAGGTAATTTCTTCTTTGCCCCTTTATCAACTTCTGGCATATGGTGTGAATGTTATTCTATACCTTAGTTTCTGCCAGGTTGCTTTCCAATTTTCTACGTAGTTTTTGTTGAATAGTGAATTCTCACCACAATGATTGAGCCATTAGACCTCACAGAGGACAAATCAGAAGACTTTAGAACAAATAAAAAAAGGGAAGATAAGAAGCCAGTAAGAGCAATTGGCTAGCAACAATCTTTTCAACTGCTGTAATAGGGAACCTGCTGATCTGAGAAGATCTGAACTCCATTGCTTTCTGTTATTGTTCAATCTATAGTTTGAGAAAGAAAAAAACATCTCAAGGTGTCCTAGTTGCTCTTTCTCTTCTTCTCAACCTGGCTTAGGAGGGAAATGCAGCTATAAGTTATGAACATAAGCTGAAGGATGATTTGACAATTAATACCAATTCTATTGACCAGACAGCTAATCTGATGATTTTATAGTTCTTTGGATGAAGAGAACTGCTTGTAATTATGACAACTTACTATTTTATAATCCCATTTAAAAGTGATTCTGAGTTTAAAATGCTTGCCACTCAAAGACCTGGGAATTGAATGGATGTCCATCAATCAGGGAAAACTGAAGAAATTGTGGTATATGGTGATGATAGAATACAATTATTGTATTATAAGTAACAATATGCAGGATGATTTCAGAAAAAGCTGGAAAGACCTACATGAACTGATGAGTATTCTCTTATCAGCAATGACCGATATGGAAGGATATTTTGTATGATAATGCATGCGTGACCAGATCAAATTGCTTACCATCTCTGGGAGGGAGGAGAAAGGAAAGGGAGAGAGATAATTTGGATTTTGTAACTATGGAAAATTATTGAAAACTATTATGTGGCTATATCCTCATCATTTGCTACGTACCCATATAGCTTTCTGTAGCATTAATTTTTTGGATAAAAGGTAAGTACTCATTATTTTTATCACCAAAGCCCAAGGGTGAGTTTTAAAAACTGAGACAATCCTCAGTCTTACATTATATATATATAAAAAACACACACAGAGTAGAATTAAACTCCTTAAAAGCAGAGACCTTTAGGTTTTGGCTTTGCAGACCCAGCCCTGAGCATAAAAAACCCCAGCTCCTATATAAACAAGATATTTAATAAATGTTTGATCAAATGAATTGAAACTAGACTAAAGTCATTTATGAATAAGGCTAGAAGAAAGGTGGGAAAATAAAGGAAAACTGAACAGAGTCCTAACAATTTTGTGGGATTATAGCAGAGTTTGTCAACCTGAGGACTCTTCATGGGCGTACAGGATTAAATATCAATGATGCCTTTTGTTTGTTAAAGAACTTGCAGTGCAGCTTAATTTTGGTTAGAAATGGCATTTGGGCTTTTAATTATATAACAAGCAATGACTCTTTTCCTGGACACGAGTGAATGTATCACAGTATGAACGAGAACTATATTTATACATGATTGAATTACTAGTTCTTTTAATAGTGTCAGAAGAGGTTCCTTTACCATAGGTGGTCTTTTCTAAAGATACACATAGCTTAGGAAAGAGCACATTCTGAATTGTACACTATACTTCGTGGCTGTGTAATTCCACTAAATCATTTCATTCTTAACTGGCTTTAACACAGTGTCTGGCACATAAGAAGCTTGTCCAGAGAAATGTTCCTATTCATTTTATTGAGCTTTTCCAAATTTTAGTTTCTTCATCCACACCATCTACCTCAAAAGACTGTTGTGAAAATAATGCTCTGGGAAAGTGCTACAGAAACGGGAGTTCAATTGAGTGGAGGGACAAGAGCAACACTTTTTGTCACGCAACTATCGGCCAAGCCATAATTAGGATTATTGTGCCTTCCATATCCTTTGTGTACATCTTGTATGGACAAAGTGGTCTACGTACATCTTTCCCATTTTAATGAAAGCTCCTGGAGGGCTTGAGCCCCGGTTTTGTCTTTCTTGGTTTGTCTGGTGCCTAACACAGTACTTGGCACATAGAAAGGACTTAATGACTTGACTTAGCTTCCTTAGGCAAGTGCCACAAACCATTCCCATAGCAAATGGAAGGAAACGTGCCCTCACTTACATGGGGATGGGGTGGCAGGGTAAGTAGTAGGATAGAATGTTACTTGAGAGAAAAGCGAGTCTCAGAACCTCAGAGAAGGGAAAAGAACCCTGAAGCATTACTGGCAAGTCTATAAACTCCTCTCAGACTCCCTGGTGACTTCTTGTTTAAATTACTTTTTTTTTAATATATTTTATTTGATCATTTATTTAAATTACTTTTTAATCCTCCTGAAGGATTGCGATTTTTTTGTTTGTTTTTCCTTTATTTTTCTCAATTATATATAAAAGCAATTTTTAATATTCATTTTCTAACATTTTGAATTTCAAAATGTTCTCCTCGTTTCTCCTCTTCTCCCTCCCTGAGATAAGTAATTATGCATGGCTACGTAGGTTATCCAGGACTGCACAAGAAGCCATTCATTCTTGCAAAACACATGTCCAAATTTGTCTTATTGTGGAAGAAGAAACATCCAAAAAAGGAAAAATTCATGAAAGAAATAAAGTGAAAAATGGTATGTTTTGATCTGCATTCAGACTCCATCAGTTATTTCTGTGGAAGTAGACAGCCTTTTTCATCTTCAGGCCTTCAGAATGTCTTGGGTCATTGTATGGCTAACAACAGCCAAGTCATTCACAGCCAATCATTGTACAAGATTGCTGCTACTGTGTGCAATGTTCTCCTTAGTTCATTTGTATCCATTAAATTCAGGACCTTGGGGGAAAGCAAGCCTTAATCTTCTTACCCTACTGATAGTGCTGCTCCCACGATGTACGTGGACACAGTATCAAAGATGGAAACCTGTGCACATTGTTAGTTGGTCCTCACAAAAATGTAGCGACACGGGTAAAAGCTTTGGTTTTCAAGAGAGAAAAGGGAGGCTCGGAGATCTCGGGTGCATTGCATGAAACCATACATGGGGGAATGGAGATGTGAAATCTACTCTAGTGCTTTTCCCATGACACCTCACTCCCCTTCAAAACTGTCACTAATTAAAATATTTCACTTGATAGTTTTATTCTCTCTCTTTCTTCTATGGAGTGGTAGAGGCATAAACATGATTTCTTATCATTTTTGTCCAAGTAATTTGACATTCAAGGGAAATGTTAAAGTAAGCATTTTAATTAGAATTTTTCAGAACCAGGATTTAGGGAGAGAGAAAATCTAACTTAATTACTGGACAGTGAAATGGAAAGTGAGCGATAGAATTACCCATTAGCAGATGAATGTTGAAAATGTCCTACTGTCCATAATATAGATGCCACAAAACTACCAGCCAAGAGATCATGTGTAATCCACCAGAAATAAATGTCCAGAATCTCACATACCAGCCACACTTTTGCTCAGCTATTCTAAAGAGAGGAATCATTGGAATTAGCTTTGCCCACAGAACCTACAAAGGAAGAAACCAAAGAGGCATCCTACAGGAAGACGTATTTCCCAGGGGAATGTGGAAATTTCTGAAATAACCTATGCAGACTGCTTCTCTTTCTCTTTTCTCTCTGTTTCTCTCTGTCACTGTCCCTCTCACAGAAGGCCAATATGCTTTAGATCTATGTTACTATTTTTAGGGAGCAGGGATCAAATATCTAGCTAGATCCAGCAATAAAATAAAAGAATTCCCTCCCTTCAAACCCATTTTGTGTATTTTTGTGGTTAGTCTCATGTCTGAGGAAGGAGACCAGCCAAGAAGTTAACCAAGAAGTTCAGACTCTACTATTAGGAAAGATACATTGTAAAGCTTAGCTTCTGAGTCTCCTAGTTGCCAAAATCTACTGTTTTTGCCTCAATACAGTCTTTCTCCTTCCTCTCTACCCCCCTGTGGGCACAGTGGTTGGCTTTTGCACTGAAGCAGCCGGTGGGTGGAGAGGAAGGAAGGGGGGATGAGGGATGGGGGAGATCTAGCCAAGAATACCTATCTTCTTCTAGGGTAAATAAAAGAAGGCATACTAACCGACTCCTGCTGGCATGGAGCAACTTCAGTTCACATCTAAGCTATTTTTTCAGGAAATTCTGTCTGGAGAAATCCCATCACTGTTTGCCTGTCTAGCTTGGATTAATGAGGTATGTATTCCCAATGGGATGGCCTTGTACTCTGTTTGAGTAAGTTCTAAAATGAAGAAATGTGAAAGGATCACTTGACTCTACTTAACTTCGATTAACCTGTTTCATTTTTGACAGTTCTAAATTGACAAAAAGAGTAAGGAAGGGTCTGGTCCCTTTAAAAAGCTAAGCAAGAGACACTGACTAAAGATGGCACCTTGAAGGATTTCAGGCAAACCCAGTTTCCCTAAGAAATCCCCTCACAGATATTTAAAAAGGTGCCAGATGAAACAGTCACATAAAGTGAAATCAATAAAACACAAGGGAAATGCCAACAAGCTCCTCCATCCAGTCCAGGACCGCACAAGAAGCCATTGAGAAGCCTGTGGATAATCTGGTCAGGAACATACTAGGGAAGCCTGAAGCCAGTGGGATCTGAGCCCAAGGCTACAGGAAACACAACAAATTAGAGAGCCAGTTCCCAGTAGGTCACCCAGTAAAGGAACCCAGGGAATGTCTATGCAAAGCTCGAGTCCCTCAAGAAAGCCTGAAGTCAATGCTACTAGAGCAAGGAACAAAGCTAGTTCTTCAGAGAAACTCCCAGGGAAATGGGAAAGCACAGAATCCAATAGCTGAGGCTTAAAACTGGTCATTCACTGACCATGTTAGAAGGAGACAGAGAAGAGGAAGGGGCAATTTGAACTCTCCAGAAGGTCTTAAAGAAACAACCCGCATTTGACCCATCTACCCATTCTTGCTAGCTATTATCCCATATCTTTCCTGGTCTTCTCGTTGATCTCTCCACCATCTCTCTACTTCAGCCCCAACTCCAAACCATTGCCAAAGTCCTCTTCCTAAATTTCAGGTGTAACCACCTCCTTGTGCTATTTAGTAATCTCTCTATTACCTGTAGAATCAAATAATAAAATCTTCTATTTAGATTTTAAACCCTTTCCTAACCTAGCCCTTCCCACTTTTCCATTCTTCTATTTAGCTCTCCTCTACATATTTTTTCTTCTTTTTTAAAACCTTACCTTACATCTTAGAATCAATGCTATATATTGGTTCCAAAGCATAAAAGTGGTTAAGACAAGGATATAGGGGTTAAGTGACTTTTCCAGGGTAACAGCTTGGAAGTGTCTGAGTCCAGGTTTGAAACCCAGATAGATCCTCCTGATGCCAAGCCTGGCATTCTATCCTCTATGCCGCTTAGGTGCCCACACATAATTAACTATTAATAAATGACTGTTTATGTGTCAGCTTTGTATGGCACTTTTAAAAGTTATTGAGGGTGTGCTAGGGCATAAAAATCATAGACAAAAAAAAAGAAAGAAAGGAACATCCTTCAGAGATCAATACTTAATGAAAATTAAAATTAACAATGAATAGTTAAAGCAAAAATATCAAATATACATGGAGACTGCATAATATAATCTTGTTTTAACATTATTTTATTTGGTCATTTCCAAACATTATTCACTGGAAACAAAGATCATTTTCTTTTCCTCCCCCCTTCCACCACCTCTCCCATAGCTGACGCGTGATTCCACTGGGTTTCACAAGTGTTCTTAATTCGAACCCATTTCCATGTTGTTGGTATTTGCACTAGAGTGTTCATTTAGAGTCTCTCCTCAGTCGTATCCCCTCAACCCCTGTAGTCAAGAAGTTCCTTTTCCTCGGTGTTTTTACTCCCACAGTTTATCCTCTGCTTGTGGATAGTATTTTTTAGATCCTTGCAGATTGTTCAGGGACATTGCATTGACACTACTGGAGAAATCGATTACGTTCGATTGTGCCACAATGTATCAGTCTCTGTGTACAATGTTTTCCTGGTTCTGCTCCTCTCGCTCTGCATCACTTCCTGGAGGTTGTTCCAGTCTCCATGGAATTCCTCCACTTTATTATTCCTTTTAGCACAATAGTATTCCATCACCAACATATACCACAATGTGTTCAGCCATTCCCCAATTGAAGGGCATCCCCTCATTTTCCAATTTTTGGCCACCACAAAGAGTGCAGCTATGAATATTCTTGTACAAGTCTTTTTGTCCATTATCTCTTTGGGGTACAGACCCAGCAGTGCTTTGGCTGGATCAAAGGGCAGACAGTCTTTTATTGCCCTTTGGGCATAGTTCCAAACTGCCCTCCAGAATGGTTGGATCAATGCATAATATAATCTTAAAGAATCTGTAGGTAAAAAAAAAAATTATAGAAAGAAAACCTCTTAACTACTTTATTACAAATGACCTTGGCCTATGTTAGGGATTTATGATTTTGCTAGAAGTTTCACCATCTGTACTACAACACTGATGTTCCTTGTCATGAGCTTGGTGATGCCCCTGCTCATTATCATTACCTTAAAAAAATTTTTTTTTATATTGTGTCTTAGAATTAATACTAAGTATTGTATTGGCTCCAAGGCAGAAGAATAGAAAGAACTAGGAATTAGGATTAAATGACTTGTTTAGGATCACACAGCTAGGAAGTGTCTAAGACCAGATTTGAACCAGGACTTTCTATTTCCAAGCCTGGTGCTCTATCCACTGAGACACCTTGCTGTTCCTCACCATTACTACATAAAATATGGAGATCCACTGTGAACTGCAAATATTTGGTATTACCCACCACACTGACAATATTATTATTATTTTTTATTTTAATTTTATTTTTTTGTTACAATACTCACTTTATTTCCCTCCCTCCCCTCCACCCACTCTTCCTACAGCCAACATGCAATTTCATTGGGTATTACTTGTGTCCTTGATCAGAACCTATTTCCATGTTGTTGTTTACACTAGGATGTTCATTTAGAGTCTACATCCCCAACCATATGCCTTTGATCCATGTATTCAAGCAGTTGTTTTTCTTTGGTGTTTTTACTCCCACAGTTTTTCCTGTGGAGGTGGATAGTGGTTTTTCCTGTAGATTCCTCCAAGTTGTTCAGCATCACTGCATTGCCACTAATGGAGAAGTCCATTACATTCGATTGTACCACAGTGTATCAGTCTCTGTGTACAATGTTTTCCTGGTTCTGCTCCTCTCACTCTGCATCACTTCCTGGAGGTTGTTTCAATTCACATGGAATTCCTCCAGTTCATTATTCCTTTTAGCACAATAGTATTCCGTCACCAACATATACCACAATTTGCTCAGCCATTCCCCAATTGATGGGCATCCCCTCGCTTTCCAATTTTTGGCCACCACAAAGAGTGCAGCTATGAATATTCTTGTACAAGTTTTTTTCCTTATTATCTCTTTGGGGTACAGACCCAGCAGTGCTATAGCTGGATCAAAGGGCAGACAGTCTTTTATCGCCCTTTGGTCATAGTTCCAAATTGCCCTCCAGAATGGTTGGATCATTTCACAACTCCACCAGAAATGCATTAATGCCCTGACTTTGCCACATCCCCTCCAGGATTCATTACTTTCCATTGCTGTCATGTTAGCCAATCTGCTAGGTGGGAGGTGATACCTCAGAGTTGTTTTGATTTGCATCTCTCTGTTTATAAGAGATTTAGAGCACTTTTATATACTTATTCATAGTTTTGATTTCTTTAAATGAAACTTGCCTATGCATGTCCCTTGCCCATTTATCAATAGGAAAATGGCTTGATTTTTTTGTACAAATGGTTTAGCTCTTTGTAAATTTGAGTAATAGGACCTTTGTCAGAGGTTTTTGTAGTGAAGATTGTTTCCCAATTTTTTGCTTCCCTTCTAATTTTGGATGCATTAGTTTTGTTTGTACAAAAACTTTTTAAATTTGATATAATCAAAATTGTGGATTTTACATTTTGTGATTTTTTTTCTAGTCCTTGTTTGGTTTTAAAGTCTTTCCTTTACCAAAGATCTGACAAGAATACTATTCTGTGTTCACATAATTTGCTTATAGTTTCCTTCTTTATATTCAGGTTTATCTTGGTATAGGGTATGAGATGTTGTACCAAACCTAATATCTCCCATACTGTCTTCCAACTTTCCCACCAGTTTTTGTCAAATAGTGGGTTTTGGTCCCCAAAACTGGGATTTTTGGGCTTATTACATAGACTGTCTTGCTGAGGTCATTTATCCCTAGTCTATTCCACTGATCCTCCTTTCTGTCTCTTAGCCAGTACCAAATTGTTTTGATGACCGCTGCTTTATAGTTTGAGATCTGGGACTGCAAGCCCTCCTTTCTTTGCATTTTTTTTCAGGACTTCCCTGGATATTCTTGATCTTTTGTTATTCCAAATGAACTTTGTTATGTTTTTTTCTAATTCGGTAAAAAAGTTTTTTGGTAGTTCAATGGGTATGGCACTAAATAATTAAATTAATTTGGGTAGGATGGTCATTTTTATTATGTTAGCTCCTCCCACCCGTGAGCAATCATTGTTTCTCCAATTATTTAGATCTAGTTTTAATTGTGTGGAGAGTGTTTTTTAGTTGAGTTCATATAGTTCATGTGTTTGTCTTGGGAGATAGATTCCTAAATATTTTATATCGTCTAGGGCGATTTTAAATGGAATTTCTCTAATTCTTGTTGCCGAGATGGGTTGGGGATATATAAAAATGCTGATGACTAAAGTTGTTGATTATTTCGACTAGCTTTTTGGTTGATTCTCTAGGATTCTTTAAGTAGACCATCATATCATCTGCAAAGAGTGATAGCTTGGTCTCCTCATTGCCAATTTTAATACCTTCAATTTCTTTACCCTCTCTAATTGCTACTGCTAGTGTTTCTTGTACAATGTTAAATAATAGGGGTGATAATGGGCATCCTTGTTTCACTCCTGATCTTATTGGGAAGGCTTCTAGTCCATCCCCATTGCAGATGACGTTTGCTGATGGTTTTAGATATATACTGTTTATTATTTTTAGAAAAGACCCTTCTATTACTATACTTTCTAGTGTTTCCAATAGGAATGGGTGTTGTATTTTCTCAAAGGCTTTTTCTGAATCTATTGAGATAATCATGTGATTTTTGTCAGTCTGCTTGTTAATATGGTCAATTATGTGGATGGTTTTTCTAATATTGAACCATCCTTGCAATCCTGGTATGAATCCTACATGGACATAGTGAATAACCCTTCTGATCACTTGCTGGAGTCTTTTTGCTAGTAACCTATTTAAGATTTTTGCATCTATATTCATTAGGGAAATTGTTCTATAGTTTTCTTTCTCTGTTTTTGACCTGCCTGGTTTTGGAATCAGTACCATATTTGTGTCTTAGAATGAATTTGGTAGAACTCCGTTGCTTATTCTGTCAAATAGTTTGTATAATATTGGGATTATCTGTTCTATGAATGTTTGATAGAATTCATTTGTGAATCCACCTGGACCTGGGGGGATTTTTTCTTAGGGAGTTTTTTGATGGCTTGTTCAATTTCTTTTTCTGATATGGGGTTTTTTAGGTAATCTATTCCTTCCTCTGTTAGTCTAGGCAATTTATATTTTTGTAAGTATTCATCCATATCACCTAGATTGCCATATTTGTTGCCATATAATTGGGCATAATAGTTTTTAATGATTGCCTTAATTTCCTCTTCATTAGAAGTGAGGTCTTCCTTTTTATCTTGGATACTGTCAACTTGTTTTTTTCTTTCCTTTTTTTTAATTAGACTGACCAGTGCTTTAACTATTTTATTTGTTTTTTCAAAGTACCAGCTTCTAGTCTTATTTATTAGTTCAATAGTTCTTTGACTTTCAATTTTATTAATTTCTCCTTTGATTTTTAGGATCTCTAATTTAATCTTCATCTGAGGATTTTTAATTTGTTTACTTTCTAGTTTTTTAATTTGCATGCCCAATTCACTGACCTCTGCCCTTCTTAATTTGTTTATATATGAACTCAAGGATATAAATTTCCGCCTGAGTACTGCTTTGGCTGCATCCCATAGGTTTTGAAAGGATGTCTCACCACTGTCATTTTCTTCAATGAAAATATATATTTTTTTATGATTTGTTCTTTGACTAACCAATATTGGAGAATCGTATTGTTTGATTTCCAATTAGTTTTTGATTTACCTCTCCATGTACCCTTACTATTATTTTCATTGCATTGTGATCTGAGAAGTTTGAATTTATTATTTCTGCTCTTTTGCACTTGTTTGCAATGTTTTTATGCATGTACCATTGCTGCTTAAAAGAAAGTGTATTCCTTTTTGTCCCTATTTATTTTTCTCCACACATCTACTTACTCTAATTTTTGTAGGATTTCATTCACTTCTCCAACCTCTTTCTTATTTATTTTTTTGGTTTGATTTATCTAGTTCGGATAGAGGAAGATTCAGGTCTCCCACTAGTATAGTTTTTCTCTCTATTTCATTCTTGAGCTCCACTAGTTTCTCCTTTAGAAATTTGGATTCTATGCCATTTGGTACTGGTATTTCTTCATTGTCTATACTGTATTTTCTCAGGATGTAATTACCTTCTCTATCTCTTTTAACTAGATTTATTTTTTACTTCGGCTTTGTCAGATATCATGATTGCAACTCCTGCCTACTTTTTATCAGTTGATGCCCAATAGATTTGGCTCCATCCTCTTATTTTCACCCTATGTGTATCTACCTTCCTCATATGTGTTTCTCTTAGACAGTATATGGTAGGGTTTTGGATTCTAATTCATTCTGTTATTTGCTTGCATTTTATGGGTGAGTTCATTCCATTCATATTCAGATTTATGATTACTAGCTGTGTATTTCTAGGCATTTTGATTTCTATTCCTAGTACTGCCTTTTCTTCTTTCACTATTTCCTTTTACACCAATGTTTGTTTTTAATCAGTCCCCCTAGTTCCCATCCTTATTTTATTTCCCTTTCTACCCTCCTCCATTCTTATTCCCTCACTTATTTTCTTTGCAGTCTTTTTAAAACTACCCCCCTACCCTCTCCTTCCCTTATACTGCTTCCCTCCCCACCAGTCCATTTGTTACCATTCTACTCCCCTACAGGGTGCAAATCTATTCTCTGCCCCAATGGATTGGATTGTTCTTCCCTCTTTGGATCAATTTCGATGCACGTAAGAGTAGAGTATTTCCTGTCTCCAACCTGGTTACCCTTCCAGTGTATTGATGTTCTCCCCCCTCCTGCCATGAACTTCTTTATGACATATAAATTTACCCTCTTTTGTTTTTTCCCATTTCTTTTAGTATTAACCTCTTTTTTAGCTCTAATTATATATATATTATATATATACACACACATGTATATGTATTCATGCATACATATATACATCCCTATTTATGTTTTGTTATTTCATCCTATACAGTTTGTCACTGTTCCCAAGTGTAATTCTTCAACTTCCCAGGTAATAACAACAGTTTTTAAGAGTTGCCAATGACCTCTTTTATTATAGGGATACATATCATTTTAATTATTGAGTCTCTTTAAAAAAGTGTTTTGTTGTTGTTGTTTTTGGTTGTTGTTGTTTTGTTTTCCTTTTCCCCCCCTCTCTTTTAATTACCCTTTGATGGTTCTCTTGAATTCTGTGCTTAGACATCAAATTTTCTGTTCAGGTCTGGTCTTTTCTTTACAAATTCTTGGAATTCTTCTATTTTGTTGAATGACTATAATGTCCCCTATAAGAATAAAGTCAGTTTTGCTGGGTAGTTGATTCCTGGTTATAGACCTAGTTCCCTTGCTTTCCGTAATATCATATTCCATGCCTTTTGGTCCTTCTGTGTGGATGCAGCCAGATCCTGTGTTGTCCTCACTGGTTCCATGGTATCTGAACTTCTTCTTAGCAGCTTTTAATATTTTTTCCTTGGTCTGGTAGTTCTTGAATTTGGCTATAACATTCCTGGGTGTTGTCAGTTGGGGATTAAGTACAGGTGGTTATCTGTGGATTCTTTCAATCTTCACTTTTCCCTCTTGTTCTAGAATATTGGGGCAGTTTTCTTGAATAATTTCCTGTAGTATGATGTCCAGGATTTTACTTTTGTCAATTTCTTCTGGTAGACCAATGATTCTTAAATTGTCTCTCCTCGAATGATTTCTAAATTTTCTGTTTTGTGAAAGAGATGTTTGATATTTTCCTCAATTTTTTCATTTTTTAAATTTTGTTTTATAGTGTCCTGCTGCCTTGGGAGGTCACTTAATTTTAGTTGTTGTATTCTGGTTCTTAAAGGCTGGATTTCAACCCTGGCTTTTTGGTCATCCTTCTCCTTCTGGTCTGATTTTCTTTGGAGGTCATTTTTCATCCTCTTTGCCTCATCTCTCATGTCCTTTTCTTCATCTTTCATCTTTTTTGCCTCACCTTTCATCTCCTTTGCCTCATTTTCAAGCTGGTTGATTTTGGCTTTCAAGACAATATTTTCTGTTTCCATATCCTAGTTTTAAAATTCTTTTCCCAATTGTCTTCAGCCTCTCTTAATTGTGTTTTGATTTGCATTTTGAGTTCTTCCAAAGCCTGTATCCAATTTGCTTGGATTTCTGGTTTATTGCTTTCCTCCTCCCCTGTTCCATTTGCTCTTAGATCGTTGCCTGTACAGAAGCCATCGATTGTAATTTCTTTCTTCTTTTTCTGTTGTTTGCTCATATTTACCTTTTCTTTGCTCCCCGTATTTGTGCTCTTGCTCCTCTCAGTTTTTTGGTTTTGGGGTTTTGTCAGTCTCCCCTCTTGGAGCTTTGTCAGGAGATTCTCTGTGCAGTTTGTGGTTAATGGGTGTTGGAGTTTGAGCTTCCCTGTCCTCTGGAGGCTCTTGATTCGATTAAAGTCCAGCAGTCTATGGGGGAGGGGTGTTGGAGCTTGGGCTGCCCTGACCTCTGAAGACTTTTGATGTGATTAAGTTCAGCTGGGTAGGGCTGGGTGTGCTCTGAGGACAAAACCTCCTGGAAGGCTGGAGCAATATGGAGGATCTCAGCCTTCCTGTCCAGGTTGCTAGCTCTTTACTCCCTCTCCAGCTGCTTCCCCACCACCTGTGTTCGAGTCTCTGAGCTTGGCACAGCTCTGCCCGTAAGGTACTCCCTCCAGACCAGCACCTTTGCCCGCCCACAGGTTCCTGCTGCCACTGGAGGATTAGTGCTCTAAGTGGGGCGGGGGAGGGGTCCAGGGACCTTCCTTCTGCCTTCCCCTTAAACCTGAGTGTTCTTGGATTCCGGCTTTTTGGGGGGTGTACCTTTTGAATTAAGTCCAGCAGGAGGGTTCCTTGGCTCTGTCCTGTTGTTAGGTTTGATTTTCAGTCCCCTAGGAGCATTCAGTTTGTGATCGATAAGGAAGGGTTTTCAGAGATCTGAATTTTTGCTGCTTCTAAGTCGCCATCTTGACCCACTGACAATATTATTAAAAACTAGGGCTTTGTCCTTTTGAAGTTGGAAGCTGAAGCATAGGAGAATTTGGTTTCATTCTCCTGTAGGTTCTTTTACTCTTTCCTGGGGATATTGCTTCTTGGGAGTATCTGATATTTTGAGGGGCAGAAACAGGTGTATGGTTATCTCTTTGTTTTAGTATTTTTTCCCTTTTCCAGTTCTGCCTACACTAGACTTCTTATATCCCCAAAGTCAGGATTATCACCTCAAATCACTTCCCCAGAAAATTATCATTGAAATTCTGCAGATGCTCCATGGGCCCTTATAAGTCTGAATCCAAACATGCTTTATGAGGTGTACTTCAGTGCAACTTAATGTTGTAAATAAGAAGCATTTTTCTCAAGAATTTCCACTGAGTAAAGGATATGTATTAAAAGGCCAATTAGTCAATAATACTTTCACTTTTCAATTTCCCTTAGAACTGTAAATTATTTGAAAAAGTCTTTGAAATTTCTAATCATATCTGCCTCTGGAGTAAATTTTTGTTCCTTCAGTCATACTTGAATGGGAGAATACAGGATGTTGAAAGAAAGGGAGTTAAGCTAATCATATTATGGTACTAGTTTAAACTGTCCAAGAACTGACTTCCTCGACATCTCTGATTCAGCTCCCAAAAATGCCTTGTATTGTGAATCACACTTCCTTCTGGAAATGACCAAACTTCCTAATCACACTGAACTACACCTCTCACTTCATGCCTTCTCTGGTATCAGGAAAGGTTTATGTCATATGTACCATTTTAGCCACGGTCAGCAAGGAAAGGCATTTTCCACCCCCAAGTGGAAAAAGCTATTCAAAGGTTCAAAGTCAAAGGATGACCCACTGAAAATTAATACCAGACACATAAATCAATTGCAAATATCCTCTTTCCTCTGCCTAGCACACTCCTCCAAAATAAAATGTAAATCTGCTTACATAGAAAAGAGTAAAGGGTATGGTGTATATTTGAACTTATATCTCAGAATATTTCAATACCAAAGCTCCTCTAAAATAATTCATTTTCTTAAGGAGACAAGTGGCAAACATTCCACCACCAAGATTATTATTCTTTAAGACGATATTAAATGCTTGGGTTTTATAAGTAACTCATAATCTAAGTCATATTTGTTGCTCAAGGAATTTCCCAGGAAAATAGTTTCCCAGAATAAAGTAGGGGAATGCAGATTCAAAAATGGCACAATTACTAAAATTATTTTATCTTCTTCAAATCTGGGTACTAAAGTCTCTGCTAGAAGTTATGATAATAACTATGAGCATATTATATAAACATGCAAGAACGTGTTTCCTAAAAATATATTCAAGATTTATGGAGGAAAATAATCTAGAACCTCAAAGAATCATAGGATCAGAGATTTAGAGCTAGAGGTATCTTTTGGGGGACAGAAAGATCAAACAATTTGGCCAGAGTCACATAGCTGATAACTCTTTGAAGTGGGTTTTGAACTCAATTATTCTCGAGTCTAGTGCTCAATCAATTAGATACTATACTACCTCATCTGTGCATAAGTTTAGCATAAACATGGTCAATTTATTCAAAGGATCAGAATTTTAAATCATGTTTTCCACTCAATTATAGTACTTGACATCTCTAATTTTATTTTATTTTTTTATTTGGTCAATTTCAAACATTATTCCTTGGTTACAAAAATCATTTTCTATTCCTCCCTCCCCTCCCCCTGCCCTTCCTGTAGCCAATGTGCAATTCCTCTGGGTATTACTTGTGTCCTTGATCAGAACCTATTTCAATGATGCTGTTTACACTAGGATGTTCATTTAGAGTCTACATCCCCAATCATATCCCCCTCGACCCATGTAATTAAGCAGTGGTTTTTCTTCGGTGTTTCTGCTCCGACAGGTTTTCCTCTGAATGCGGATATTGTTCTTTCTCATAGATCCCTCCAAGTTGTTCAGGATCACTGCATTGCCACTAATGGAGAAGTCCATTATGTTTGATTGTGCTACAATGTATCCATCTCTGTGTACAATGTTTTCCTGGTTCTGCTCCTCTCACTCTGCATCACTTCCTGGAGGTTGTTCCAATTTACATGGAATTCCTCCAGTTCATTATTCCTTTTAGCACAATAGTATTCCATCACCAACATGTACCACAATTTGTTCAGCCATTCCCCAATTGAAGGGCATCCCCTCATTTTTGAATTTTTTGCCACTACAAAGAGCACAGCTATGAATATTCTTGCACAAGTCTTTTTCCTTATTATCTCTTTGGGGTACAAACCCAGCAGTGCTATGGCTGGATCCAAGGGCAGACAGTCTTTTATCGCCCTTTGGGCATAGTTCCAAATTGCCCTCCAGAATGGTTGTATCAGTTCACAACTCCACCAGCAATGCATTAATGTTTGGACTTTGCCACATCCCCTCCAGCATTCATTACTTTCCATTGCTGTCATGTTAGCCAATCTGCTGGGTGTGAGGTGATACCTGAGAGTTGTTTTGATTCCCATCTCTCTTATTATGAGAGACAGCTCTAATTTTAAATGAATGTTTTAGGAGTCTTTATATGAATTTGTCTATTTGTGTATACTATCTATATGTACACATTTACATGTGTGTGCCAAGAATGGGATGTCTCTTGCCCGAGATGACAGTTATAGGAACAAAATATATCATTACTCTTCTTGCTTAAAATAAAAAGATTGAGCAATACACAGGCATATCTCTCTATATATACATACACATATATACACATGAGTATATTTATGAGAGGGAGAGAGAAAGGAAGAGAGAGGGGGGAAGGGAAGGAAGGAGGCAGAGAACAGAAATAAAAGGGAGAGAGGGAAGGAGGGAGGAATGGAGAGTGACAGAGAGGAGGGAGAAAGGGAGGAAGGGAGAGAAAGAGACAAACAGAGACAGAATGGCAGCAACAGAAATGGGCAGAAAGCAAGGGGAGAGAAACAGAAACAGAAACAGAGAGGAAGAGAGAAAGAGCAGGAGGTATTAACAGTGCTCTAGAAAGGCATGAGCAAGTAGAGGATAAGGACTTCGTGTAGGAAGTGTTGCTTGAAATGACCTTTAAAAGAAACTAGGGATTCTAACAGGCAGAAGAGGGGAGAAGTATATTTCAAGTATGCAACACAGCCAGGTGAAAGGCAAAGAGATGGGAAATGGAATGTGATATATAAGAAACAAGAAAGTCAGTTTGGGTGAATGACAGAGTATGTGAGTAGGGAATAATGTTATTTTTTAAGGCTGAAAAGGTGAAGAACTTTAATTGAAAAACAGAAGTATTAGCAAGTCACTGGAGTTTACTGAACAGGTGAGAGATGTGATTCCATCTGTGCTTCAGGAAAAATCAATTGGCAGCTGTATGGAGGTTAGATTGGAGGGGAAGAGATCTGAGTCAAGTAAACTACTTATGAAACTTTATAATAGTACTGGCAAGAGATGATGAGGTTCTGACTGTGAGCAGAGAAAAGGATGGACATGAAGGATGTGGTGGAGAAAGAATAAGTGAGGAGACGAAGATGACTTCTGAGGTTGTAAACCTGGTTTCCTGGGAAGATGGTGCTGACCTTGAAGGAAAAACAATAGTTCAGAAGAGAAATGGGTTTTGTGGTAAAGATAATGAGGTATATTTTGGACATGTTAAATTTGAACTGGCTAAGGGATAAGTTTGGAATCTCCAATAGGCATTCAGTGTTTCAGGCATGGAGGTAAGGAATCATCTGAATAGAAATAATAATTAATTTGTGGGAGCTAATGAGGCCATCAAAAGAGCATAAAGGAGAAAGAACAGAAACAGGGCCGGCGAAGGGCTTACCTTGAAAGCAACTTGGGCCAGTCTCCGGGCATTCAACACAGATTGTGGAGGAGGAGGTTTTTTTTTGCTTTAGGGTTCATTCAGTACAAACAGGCTGAACCTAATCCCATCAGGAGCCCTCAGAGCCCAGGGAGGCCACTACCCCAACCCCCTTAGAGAGCAGAGTCTTCTGAAAGAACCAGCTGAAGCTAATCCCATCAAAAGTCTCCAGAACACAGGGAAGCCCAGGCTCCCCACCCATCCTCATTGACTGCTGGACTTTAAGCCAATCAAAAGACTCCAGAGGACAGGGAAGCTCAAACCCCCAACAACCCTCCCCCAGAGACTACACCAAGAGATCTTCTGTTAAAGCTCCAAGAGCAGAGACTGAAAGAAGTCCCCAAAAAACAAAGAAAATGAGAGGAACAAGAGCATAGACAAATACGGGGAGTAAAGAAGGGGTGAATTTGAGCAAACAACAGAAAAAGAAGAAAGAAACTACAATAGACAGCTACTACGCAGCAAATGGAACAGAGGGGGAGAGATCAGCAAATGATAAACCAGAAATCCCAGCGAATTGAATACAAGCTGTGGAAGAACTCAAAACACAACTAAGAGAGGCTGAAGACAATTGGGAAAAGAACTTAAAAATTAAGATAAGTCATCTGGAAACAGAGACACTTGAACTAAAACAAGAAAATAGTGTCCTGAAAGCCAAAATCATCCAGCTGGAAAATGAGGCAAAGGAGATGAAAGATGAAGCAATGGAGATGAAAGACGAGATAAAGAGGATGAAAGATGATCTTCAAAGAAAATCAGACCAGAAGGAAAAAGACGACCAAAAAGCCAGAGATGAAATCCAATCTTTAAGAACCAGAGTAAAACAACTAGAGCTAAAAAAAGAGGTTAATACTAAATGAAATGGGAAAAGAAACAAAAGGGGGAAAATTTATATGTCACAAAGAAGCTCATGGCGGGAGGGGGGAGAACATCAATACACTGGAAGGGTAAATAGGTTGGAGATAGGAAATACTCAACTCTTACGGGCATTGAGATTGACCCAAAGAGGGAAGAACAATCCAATCCATTGGGGCAGAGAATAGCTTTGTGCCCTATAGGGGAGTAGAAGGGTAATAAACAGACTGGTGGGGAGGGAAGCAGTACAAGGGAGGGAGAGGGTGGGGTGGAAGTTTTAGAAAGACTCCAAAAAAAAATAAGGGAGGGAATAAGAAGGGAGAAGGTAGAAAGGGAAGTAAAATAAGGGTGGGAATTAGGGGGATTGATTAAAAACAAACATTGGTATAGAAGGAAATAGTGAAAAAAGAAAAGGCAGGACCAGGAGTAGAAATCAAAATACTGGGAAATACATAGCTAGTAATCACAACTCTGAATGTGAATGGAATGAACTCACCCATAAAACGCAAGCTAATAGCAGAGTGGATTAGAATCCAAAACCCTACCATATGCAGTCTGCAAGAAACACACATGTGGAAGGTAGATACGCATAAGGTGAAAGTAAGAGGATGGAGCCAAACCTATTGGGCATCAAATGATAAAAAGAAGGCAGGAGTAGCAATCATGATATCGGACAAAGCCAAAGTAAAAATAAATCTAGTTAAAAGAGATAGGGAAGGTAATTACATCCTGATAAAAGGCAGTATAGACAACGAGGAAATATCTGTACTCAATATGTAGGCACCAAATGGCAGAGCATCCAAATTTTTAAAGGAGAAACTAGAGGAGCTCAAGGATGAAATAGATAGAAAAACTATACTAGTGGGAGATCTGAACCTTCCCCTATCCAAACTAGATAAATCAAATAAAAAAATAAATAAGAGGTGAGAGAAGCAAATGAAATCTTAGAAAAATTAGAGTTAGTAGACATATGGAGAAAAATAAATAGGGACAAAAAGGAATACACCTTCTTTTCAGTAGTACATGGTACATTCACAAAAATTGGCCATGTACTAGGGCACAAAATCATTGCAAACAAGTGCAAAAGGGCAGAAATAATAAATGTGACCTTCTCAGACCACAGTGCAAGAAAAATAATAATTATTAAGGGTACATGGATAGATAAATAAAAAATTAATTGGAAATTAAACAATATGATTCTCCAAAACCAGCTAAAGAACAAATTGTAGAAACAATTAATAACTTCATTGAAGAAAATGACAATGGTGAGACATCCTTTCAAAATCTATGGGATGCAGCCAAAGCAGTACTCAGGGGGAAATTTATATCCTTGAGTTCATATATAAACAAATTAAGAAGGGCAGAGGTCAATGAATTGGGCATGGAAATTAAAAAAACTAGAAAGTGAACAAATTAAAAATCCTCACATGAAAACTAAATTAGAGATCCTAAAAATCAAAGGAGAAATTAATAAAATTGAAAGTCAAAGAATAAGACTAGAAGCTGGTACTTTGAAAAAACAAATAAAATTGACAAAGTACTAGTGAGTCTAATTAAAAAAGGAAAGAAAAAAACCAAATTGACAGTATCCAAGATGAAAAGGGAGACCTCACCTCTAATGAAGAGGAAATCAAGGCAATCATTAAAAAACTACTATGCCCAATTATATGGCAACAAATATTGCAATCTAAGTGATATGGATGAATACTTACAAAAATATAAATTGCCTAGACTAAAAGAAGAAATAAATTACCTAAACAACCCCATATCAGAAAAAGAAATTGAACTCCCTAAGAACTCTCTAAGAAAAAATCCCCAGGTCCAGACAGATTCACAAATGAATTCTATCAAACATTCAAAGAACAGCTAACCCCAATACTATACAAACTATTTGACAGAATAAGCCAAGAAGAGGTTCTACCAAATTCTTTTTACAACACAAATATGGTACTGATCCCAAAGCCAGGCAGGTTAAAAACAGAGAAAGAAAACTATAGGCCAATCTCCCTAATGAATACAGATGCAAAAATCTTAAATAGGATACTAGCAAAATGACTCCAGCAAGTCATCACAAGGGTTATCCACTACGATCAGGTAGGATTCATTCCAGGAATGCAAGGATGGTTCAATATTAGGAAAACCATCCACATAATTGACCATATAAACAAGCAAACCGACAAAAATCACATGATTATTTCAATAGATGCAGAAAAAGCCTTTGACAAAATACAACACCCATACCTATTGAAAACACTAGAAAGTATAGGAATAGAAGGGCCTTTCCTAAAAATAATAAATAGTATATACCTAAAACCATCAGCAAACATCATCTGCAATGGGGAAAAACTCAAAGCCTTCTCAATAAGATCAAGAGTCAAACAAGGATACCCATTATCACCTTTATTATTTAATATTGTACTAGAAACACTAGCAGTAGCAATTAGAGAAGAAAAAGAAATTGAAGGTATTAAAATTGGCAATGAGGAGACCAAACTGTCACTCTTTGCGGATGATATGATGATTTACTTAAAGAATCCCAGGGAATCAACCAAAAAGCTAATCAAAATAATCAACAACTTTAGCAAAGTTGCAGGATACAAAATAAACCCACATCATAAATCATCAGCATTTCTATATATCTCCAACCCAGTTTAGCAGCAAGAGTTAGAAAGAGAAATTCCATTTAAAGTCACCCGAGACAATATAAAATACTTAGGAATCTATCTGCCGAGACAAACACAGGAAGTATATGAACACAACTACAAAACACTCTCCACACAATTAAAACTAGATCTAAACAATTGGAAAAACATTGATTGCTCATGGGTGGGACGAGCTAACATAATAAAAATGACCATCCTACCCAAACTTATCTATCTATTTAGTGCCATACACATTGAACTACCAAAAAACTATTTTACTGAATTACAGAAAACCATAACAAAGTTCATTTGAAAGAATAAAGGATCAAGGATATCCAGGGAAATAATGAAAAAAAAATACAAAGGAATTTGGCCTTGCAGTCCCAGATCTCAAACTATATTACAAAGCAGCGGTCATCAAAACAATTTGGTACTGGCTAAGAGACAGAAAGGAGGATCAGTGGAATAGACTTGGGGTAAATGACCTCAGTAAGACAGTCTCTGACAAACCCAAAGATCCCAGCTTTTGGGACAAAAATCCACTATTTCATAAAAACTGCTGGGAAAATTGGAAGACAGTGTGGGAGAGATTAGGTTTGGATCAACACCTCATACCCTACACCAAGATAAACTCAGAATGGATGAATGACTTGAATATAAAAAAGGAATAAGTAAATTAGGTGAACACAGAATAGTATACATGTCAGAACTTTGGGAAGGGAAAGATATTTAAAACCAAGCAAGACTTAGAAAGAGTCACAAAATGCAAAATAAATAATTTTGACTACATCAAATTAAAAAGTTTTTGTACAAACAAAACCAATGTAACTAAAATTAGAAGGAAAGCAACAAATTGGGAAACAATCTTCATAACAAAAACCTCTGACTAATTACTCAAATCTATAAAGAGCTAAACCAGTTGTACAAAAAATCAAGCCATTCTCTAATTGAAAAATGGGCAAGGGACATGAATAGGCAATTTTCAGTTAAAGAAATCAAGACTATTAATAAGCACATGAAAAAGTGTTCTAGGTCTCTTATAATCAGAGAGATTCAAATCAAAACAACTCTGAGGTATCACCTCACACCTAGCAGATTGTTCAACATGACAGCAAAGGAAATTAATGAATGCTGGAGGGGATGTGGCAAAGTAGGGACACTAATTCATTGCTGGTGGAGTTTTGAATTGATCCAACCACTGTGGAGGGCAATTTGGAACTATGTCCAAAGGGCGAGTAAAGATTGTCTCCCCTTGATCCAGCCTTAGCACTGCTGGGTTTGTACCCCAAAGAGATAATAAGGAAAAAGACTTGTGCAAGAATATTCATAGCTGCGCTCTTTGTAGTGGCAAAAAATTCGAAAATGAGGGGATGCCCTTCAATTGGGGAATGGCTGAACAAATTGTGGTATATGTTGGTGATGGAATACTACTGTGCTAAAAGGAATAATAAAGTGGAGGAATTCCATGGAGACTGGAACAACCTCCAGGAAGTGATGCAGAGTGAGAGGAGCAGAACCAGGAAAACATTATACACAGAGACTGATACACTGTGGTACAAGAGAACATAATGGACTTCTCCAGTAATGGCTTTACAATGTCCCTGAACAACCTGCAGTGATCTACGAAAAAAAAAAAAAAAACTATCCTCACGCAGAGGACAAACTGAGGGAGTAAAAACACCGAGGAAAAGCAACTGCTTGACTACAGAGGTTGAGGGGACATGATAGAGGAGAGATGCTAAATGAGCACACTAATGCAAATACCAACAACAAGGAAATGGGTTCAGAGCAAGGACACATGTGATACCCAGAGGAATCGCATGGTAGGCTAGGGAAGGGGGGGTTGGGGGGAGGAAAAGAAAATGATCTGTTTCCAATGAACAATGTATGAAAATGACCAAATAAAATAATGTCTAAAAAAAAAGAGCATAAAGGAAAAAAAAGAGGGCCCAGAGTATAGCTTAGATCTTATATCCACAGTTAGGGGGAATGATATCTCCATAATCCACATAGATAATGGTCACTAGCTTAATTATCAAAGAAAGTAATTTAATTAGCTAAATGCAGAATCACAAGAAACCTCCAGGTGACATTCTACTTGAACTACCAAATTAGCCCTCTTTTTTTCTATATTGAAATGAGAAACTTCTATTAAAATATTTTTCAAAATGCATATTAAATGTAACCAAATACTAAGAAAAATTCCCCATCTCCTTTTCTGAATCTGTGTTTGTATCTGTATCCTTTTCTGAACTCCCTTTTGCTCTTAATGTGTACTTTTTCTTCTTTTATATGGATTATTATCAGTATCCTCTCTTATTTGAACAACCCACATCCTCCAAAACAAAAACCGTCCTTTGTAAATATAAAATAGTGCAGTAAGACAAATGTTCACATTGGCCATAATTGAAAATGTGCCTCATTCTGTGGATCTAGTCTATCACTTCTCTGCCAAGTGGTAAGAAGTATCAGTCTTCCTAAGTCAAGATTTGTTATGAAATGGATCAGAGTTCTTTAGTTTTTTAAGTTGTTTCCCTTTGTATTGTTTTTACTGGAACTTAATAAAAACTAAACAAAACGAGTATTTCTCTATTAAAGGTAGAACAGAAAAAGGATGGAACACGAAATGGAAAATCTCTATTACTTCAAATTTGCTTTTTCTTTTAAATCTTTGACCTCTGTTTTTTAGCCAGTGCCAAATTGTTTTAGTGTTTCGTGAATTCTAGTACTGTTTGAGATCTTGTGCTGATAGATCCCCTTTTATCTTCCATAAGCTCAGCATGTAACTTTCAAAGCTTTCTTATTTGTCTTGGTTTTTTACTTTTTACTTCTCATTTGTCTTTTGTTCATTTAAAAATGCTTTAACAACTGACCTCCCTTCTTCCCTCCTTCCCTTTTCTTTCTTCCTTCCTTTCTCTCTTTTTAAAACAGCTTTATCACTAGTCTCTCTCTTTTCTTACCTCTCCACCCTCATTGAAAAAAATTAACCTTTGTTAAATATGTTCATAGTCAAGTAAAAAAATTCCCCCCATTGAACTTACATGAAAATGGATGCCTCATTTTTGAGTCCATCACCTCTCTTTTAGAAGGTCAGTGCATGCTTCACAATCAATTATCTGGAATCATGATTGGTTGCTGCATTTCCCAAGAGTTATAGTTGCTATTGTATAAATTATTCTCTTGAATCTTTTTATTTCACTTTGCATGAGTCTGTCAAGTCTATACAGGTTTCTGGGAAGCCATCCCTTTTCATCATCTACTATGGAATACTACTTTTCCATTATATGCAGGCCATGATCTGGTCAGTCATTACCTAAATGATGAGTAACCTTTTTGTTTCTAGTCCTTTGCCACAAAAAAAGAGTCACTACAATAATTTGGTATATATGGATCCTTTTACACTTTCTTTATCTCTTTAGGCTAAAAGTCTAGTAGTGTTATTGCTAAATCAAAAAGTAGTTACAGTTTCATAACTATGGGGGCACATTCCAAATTGTTTTTAAATTATGTAAGTTGTATCAATTCATAGTTCCACTAAGAGTGCATTAGCCTGACTTTCTACATAGCCCCTCTAGCCTCTGTCAGTTTGTAATCATCTTTATCAATGATAGCTATAAGGTAGAACCTCAAAGTTTTTAATTTGTATTTCTTGAATTATCAAAGACTTGGAACATTTTGTGTACTTGTTGATTGCTTAGATTTCTTCCCTTGAGTACTGCCTGTTTATGTCCTTTGACCAGTTATCTATTGGTGGGCTTCTTTCATAGCCTTAGAATCTGGAACCTTCCCTAACTGAAATGCCAGAGTGCCTCAGGCATACTTTGTAACTGGGCTGTACCAACTCTCCCTATTAAAAGCTCTCACTAGAGTACTTCAAATCTCCTAACCCCCAGTGCTGACAGGGTTCCTTCCCCAGTCTGCATGGACTATTTGGGCTATTTACCTATACCTTTCTTGAACAGATGAGCTTGAACCACTAGTGTTTCATTAGACTCACTGGGAACAAGTTGAGCCGTATCTCTCTAGCTAGAATCTTATAGCCAACGTCTTTGGTGAAGGCTAGGGTGAGACTTGAGTTCAGGCAGGAAGGGCTGGATTCTCTTGAAGTCTCCAGAGGCTACCTGCACTCTATAATCATTGTTCTACCTTCCACTTATCCTGGCTTGTCTATCACAAAGTCTTTGAAAGATCTCATGGTTCCCTCTTGATTCTGGGATTGGAAACCTAGAGGTGATTCTTTTGTTTCTTTGCAAAGTACACATTAAAACCCCAATTGAGGATCTGGGGGAATCTGGACTTTTCTGTGTCCTAGTATACTGCCATCTTCCTATAAATCTCATTAATCAACTTTTACAGAGAGATATTTATTGAAAACATATAGCAAGAATAAAAGAATTTAAAAACATCACCCTGTACCAGGACATCCTTTCCCCTTAAGCCTTCAATTACTGGGGGAAATGGGCTCAAACCAAAAGTAGTAGCTTCAACCACCTAACCACGTCATTTACTTCCAAAGACAGCATATCTATTGGATAAGTTGCATACTTGCTGCAAAATATATTGCTTCTGAGTTGACTTGTTGTTGGGCTGGGTTCTGGCTGGGCTTGGCTGATGGCAGACTCTGATATGGACTCCAGTTCTGGTATTTGTTGGCTCTTCCAAACTTTGAAGTTCACAAGGTCAGAATGAAAAAAAAAATGACAGAAAATCAATAGGGTTAATATTCAAGTTCATAGTAGCTTGAGTGCAGAGTTAAGGACTCTTGGCTCCTTTCTCCAATCAAAAGCTTATTGTATTTTTTATCTTTACTCAATTATCACAAGGAGAGACAGATTTGGCTTTTTTGTGTCCTTTTGTGTGAATATTCAGTTCTGGCTCAGCAGCCAATGAAAAGGCATTTCTTCACCATTTAGTAAGCCTAGAAGAAACAATTCAAACAATTTCAATCAATTGAAAATACTTAATTTTTATGTCTGTGGGTGCTCTGATTTGGGGAGCAGGATCCCTTCCTCACATGCCATAATTGCTAATCTCCTCTCACTCCCCCATAGATTATGGTTAGGCAGAATCTATTGTGTTCTGGTCAGTCCCCCATTATATATTTTATGATCAACTAATATTTTTCTAATTATTCAAGTGCATTTTTATTGCTGTAAAGAGTATATATTTAGTCATAGTATTCCTATCGTTCCTATGTGTATTTTGATAGGTAGAATCCCATATATATTAAAACATATAATTATTTTAAATAGAATCTATCTCTTAATGGATTTCGTTGGCCAAACACTAATCTTCACAACTAACAATTTAAGATTTATGTGTGTCATAAGGCAGGAGTAGAAGGAGTAAAAAGAGAAAATAATATCTATTTCAGAAGATGAGGTGTTGGGATTAAGTGAGTTCTAAGGTCTCTCTGAGTTCTGCATTCCATAAATCTATGGAATGAGTGGGTTAGATCATGGCTTTATTTCTATTGCTACAGGAAAAAAAATCTACCTTCCTCCAGGGTTTCTGGGGAACAAAACAGAATTGGGGAAGTTGGGAGATCTACTTAGGATACTGGGCAGTCGGGAAGTAATGTTTTACACTTTGGATCTACCTGGATGCCTTGATTTCCTAAATCCTGGTTGGATGGTGGTGATATTTTTGTCCAGGAGAATTTCAAATTCCCAGTAAATCTGAGAATTGATTCATCTATGTAGTAATCTGGGTGCTCAAAAATGCTTTTTAAAAAAGGGTCTATTTTCTTAAATAGTTTCTGTGCCATTTTAAATAAGGCCCAACCCTGATCTAAAATTATAAATAACATGAAATTAATCTATGAAGGGTCAATCTAGCGCTTTGTGTCTTTTTTCTTATTCAGTAGAAATTCCTTCAAATTCACGCATCCAATTCTCACAAAACAGTGGAATTGTGAGAGGACCTTAAAAATCGTCAGGTCTCATCCTTTCCTCCCTTAAATGAAGATACTAGACAGGTCTAGAGAGATGAACTGATTTACTCAAACCCTTGCAGTGAATTAATGGCCAAACTGGTGCTGTAATTCAGGTCTTGAGATGTAATAAGCTTGTACTCTTTCTATAATAACACACAGTAGTCTCTCCTGTCTTTTTCTCTCTCCCTGTTAGGGCCTATACTATTCAATTTTTATCCTTGTACCTGCAATGCCTTGCATGATAAATGTGTAATTAATTTTTGTTCAACCATTTGCAGAGGCTTCTTTCACACTAAAGCATAAATTACTAGTGAAATATCAAAGTTGAAGATAATCAGTCCCTACAAATATTCCCTAAAGTACTTTTTATTTTAACAGGTGTCAAATCCTCTAACCAAAGGGCTAAAGCTCAAACAGAAGAAATTCAAGCAATCATTGGTAGATGAGGAAGGATTCGGGGTAATGCCATCATTCTTGAAATCAGACCAAGGAGCCATCAAGCTGTCTCTGTGAAGCACTACTGTGTCAATGATAATGCCTCAAGATGATGCTCCTTACATTCCAAGTTGGTGTGCTCCATTGTGTATTAGGTTCAGGTTTGGGTCTTAGTATTACACAACTTGAAAGAAGTTTTTTGTTGGCTTCTATAGTTCAAGCACTTTTTTGGCTGTCTCTAGGAAGCTAACGGCTAGCTTCAAACGACCAGTTTTTGTTTTGGTGACTCAGTACTTACTCATTACCTGGTTTAGGATATGCTGTTTGTCAGAAAATAGATTGGGAGGAAATATCTGTAATTCTGGCAGGGGGTGATGATTTTCAGTGCATTTTTAGTCACAAAATTAAAAAAAAAAAGAACAGAGGGTCAATATAACCTCATAGTTGTGGTTAAGAATGGGCAACAACATTTGTAAACAATTCCTTTAGTCAGAACTTCAGTAAATTCCAGTCCTATGAACTTGAATAAAACACTAGAACTATAAGCACTGAATGAAGCCTTTGAACTTTTAGAGGGGTGGAGAGACAAAGGTGAGAAATTCAGCTGCGTATTGATTAGTGTATCTTCTGCAACGATCACACATATTTGACTTTCTACTATTCAGTGATAATTATGTAAAATGTAGTCAGTGGTTCCAGACTGATAGAAATATGAAATGTGAATTTAAATAATGTGAACACTTCAGGGGATTAACTAGTCATACTAATGGCTAGCTGTTTTTGAGACTAAAAATTTCTTAAGAAATTAGCTAGAAGAGATCTTAGAAATTCTTTGGATACTTATTAATAACTTTAAAAATCCACTTTAGATTGAAAATTCTAAAATGTCAAGTTAAAGTGTTTTAACAAGGATCTAGGTGCTGGACAGACATTTTTGGTAATCCAGATTCTTTGCTTTTCTTCCTGCAGTTTCTTGGCAGCCATATTTTGGATATTTCACTCTTTGATAGCCCATGTATACTAGTGGGTTAGAACATCAGGTGAAGCTGAAATTTATCTGGTTTCCTATTTTTTCAGACAGTGGTGAAAATACTTGGTGGCAGAGAAAGGGAATACACTAAAATCAGCTTTGGTACACATTTTATCTACTGAGCTTTCTATGGTTGTATTTAGCATAAGTAAGTGAGAGTATACTGTTGGGAAGACAATTTAAATAATTGTGCCAAAAGATTTGGTCAGTGAAACTCCAGGACAAATTGTTTCTTCATACTTCATAAGCTTTCATTTTAAATGATAACCTCCAAGACAACATTTAGCTATTTACTAACCGAGAAATGTCAAGTTGTACAACACTGAAAAAAGTCTCTGAGTCTCAGTTTATTTATCTGGCTATACATGCCTTCCTCATCTTGCACTTCTGAAGTTAATCTTTTGAATTCAAGTATAAAATTTTTATAATATTTATTTATTTATTTATTTAGCCAGTGAAATTGAATTTTATTTCATTAGATTAGGCTCAGTGCTCAAGCTTGTGGCACAGTCAAGATGGCAGCTTAGAGGCAGCAAAAATTCAGACCTCTGTAAACCCTTCCTCCTCTATCAAAAACACAAAGCTTCCAGGGGACTGAAAACCAAATCTAACAACAGGGCAGAGCTAGGAAACACTCTTCTTGGACCCAACTTAAAAGGTACATCCCCCCCCAAAAGCCTGAACTCTAGAACACACAGATTTAAGGGGAGGGAAGAAGGAAGGTCCCAGGACACCTTCCCCACCTCCAGTGGGGGCTGGAATTTCTGGGCAGCCAAGGGCACTAGTCCAGAGGGAGAACCTTTCCAGCAAAGCTGGGCCAGGCTCAGGGCTTAGAACATAGGAAGCATAGAGGCAGCTGGCAGAGAAGCACACTGCAGGCAGCCCAGTGACAGGCAAGATGCTCCATCTTGCTCCCCCACCCCTTTTTCTGGAGGTTTTGACCTCAAGGCACAGCCAGCTTTGCAGATCAACTTCATCCTGGCTCAATCTCATCAATATGGGTAGATAAGAAGCCTTCAGAGGGCAGAGAAGCTCCAACACCCTATCCCCATTGACTGATCTGGGAGCCTTGCTGACTAAGCTTCAAGGGGCAAAGGCTGCAACAAACTACAGGCAACAACCTTGACCATAGGGAAGGAAGCCCAGTTCCTTCTCAGCTTCTGCTGCTAGCTGGGGAAGATCAGACTACCTGATTAAACAGAAGAACAGAGAAGAAGCCCCTTCAGAACAGAACAGCCCAAACTCACAGATCCAGCACAAAATGAGAGGAGCAAGACTACAGGCAACTATAGGGGGGAAAGAAGGAGAAAATAGGGGTAAATAATAGAAAACAAAAAAAGAAATTATAATTGACAGCTTCTATCTAGGCAATGAACAAAGAGCAAATGAAACAAAGGAGGCTCAAGGAACACCAAGCAAAAACACAAACTCTAGTCAATTGGACACAGGCTTTAGAAGAACTCAAAATACAATAAAGAAAAACAAGAGAGGCTGGAGACAACTGGGAAAAGAACTTAAAAAGCAAAATAAATCATCTGGAATCAGTGCTCAAGCTTGTGATGAGCCTTTTGAGTTTGTGTTGTGGTTTAGTCATGTCCAAGTTTTGTGTCAACTCTAAATTTGATGAGCATGATGTCAATTCTTTATCCAAATAATTAACATGATAAATAGCACAGGGGCAGTATAGATTTCTGGTGCACTCTCTTGTAGACTTTTTCCTGCTTAGTTGCCATTAAACTATTAGTTACTACTTTTTGAGTATTGTCATTCAGTTGTAATACCATCTAGCCTACATTTCCTCAGATCTATCACAAGAAAAACATGAGGTACTTTATCAAATGCTTTGTTAAAATCTACATACATGCTAGCTTTAATGTTCCTAATTTATTCATTTAATAATACTGTCAAAGGAGTAGAGAGGGAGAGAAAGAATTAGAAACTTAAAATTCTTTTTTAAAATACTGAAAACTCTTTTTATATATAATTGGGAAAAATAAAATAAAAAATCTTTTAAGTAAAAAATCATTGTCCAAAAAAGAAGATAAGGTTTGTCTGGCATGGGCTGGTCTTAATGAAGTGATGCTGATTCTTCATAATCATGGTTGTCTCCTCTAGAAGAGTGGTAAAGGCTAGGCAAAGTGACTTGCCCAGGGTCACAAAGCTAGTTAGTGTCTGAGGCCAGAATTGAACCTACGACCTCCCATCTCTGGGCTTGGCTTTCAATCCATTGAGCAACCTAGTTGCATCCCCTTCCCCTAGCCTTTTTTCATTCTTAAGTTATGCTAGTTTTTATTTTTCCTCAATATTTTATAGATAATATGTATTTAATAAATTATTGTTGAATGTCTATTTATTGTATAATTTGGTGTTTCATACAGAAATATATTGATAAATTGAATGATGTTGATATTATTGTCTAGATTCTTGGCCAGAAAATTCACAGAAGTCTTGCAGATTGATGAATATTTGTTTTTCCATTGCTCTTTTGTCAAATGAATAAATAAATTCTTTAATAGGGTTGTGCCTCACACCAAATTGTACTTTCTTCAATGATGAAGATGACAATCCATCCATACTTCTTATCCTGTAGAGCTCTTCTCAGTGTCCTCCCATAAATCCTCCAAAAGGGATCTACCAAGATTTTGGGATTCTTAAATGCTACTTGAATGCATGGGCATGAGCTACCTTTTGTTCTCACAATTCCACCAGCAGTGTATTAGTGTCCCAATTTTAGCAGAATCTTAAAAGTACCTATCTGGTTTCAGCATGTATTTTTCAGTAGTGTCTAGAGACATAACAGTCATGCCTCAGTTCTAATGTTTCCTGCTTAAAAAGTCATGCTACCTCTTGAAGATTTTTCTAGAAGTTAATAAGGATAATATGAAGATTTTTTAACTACTCTTATCTTCTTCAGATAAAAAATTATTAATTCTCTTGTATGTGATGGACTTAGAACCAACAAGTTTAGAAGAGGGAACATGTTTCTTAGTACAATGAGATATTCAAAGTATAAGTTGAAACTTGGACAGATCTACGATTTCACTTTCTCCAGTAGGTAAACTCAAAAACCCTACTGAGTCTTCCTGTCCCGATTAATTCTTATCTATGCACTTCTTGTCATCCTTAATATAGGATTCACCTGTTGCCTTTAATATTGGAAAGAGACCAAAATAGTACACTGATCATATTGCCAAGGTATTATATCTTATTCATTTTACATGACAAGTTCACCTTCATATTTTTTATTGTTCTTGTTTTTTTTTTAATTTTACTTATTCCTATTATCATGCAAAACACACTTCCATAACTGGTCATTGTTGTAAGAGCACATTCATATAAAACTTGAACGCAAAATAAAACCATAAATGCAGTGATGTGAAAGACAGTATGTTTTGATTTGCATCTGTCGAAGTCTAACAGTTCTTTCTCTGGAGGTGGATAGATTTCCCTGTCATAAGCCTTTCAGAATTGTCCCTGATTATTGCATTGCTAAGAGTGGCCAAGTTTTCACAGTTGATTATCGTACAATATTACTATTAGTGTATAATGTTCTCCCAGTTCTGCTTATTTTGCTCTGCATCAATTCATGGAGATCTTTCTAGCTTTTTTTGAAATCATCTTGCTCATTATTTCTTAAAACTCACATCCATATTTTTGATTATACTCTTTATTGTACTTACCAAAAGGAAATTACTGTTGGCAATATGCTGAAGCAGACCACACCACCATATTCTTTGGATCTTTCCATTGCTATTGAGGTCATCTTCAAATGTGCTTTTTCTGAGGCTGTGACATTACATTATTTATAGGCATATGAAATCATCAAGAGACCACTAGCATTTGAGGTATTTCAAGATTGTTTCTTAGGTAAAAAATTTGGAAGTCTTTCAATAAAGCTAAGAATTTTGAAGAGGCAAAGAAGTTTCAGGCTATTTTTCTAAAGAGCATCAATTCATGGCAGAAAAAGAGATTAATAATTCATTATATCTGTAGAATATTTCATAGTTTTCAAAGTATTTTCATATGTGCTATCTCATTAGAGTTTCATAATTACTCTGAAGCAGACAGGCCAGTGAAGGGTCAACTTGGTGGCACAGTAGATAGAATTCTGGGCCCAGTGGAGTCAGGAAAACCTGAGTTCGGATCTAACCTCTGACAATTAAGAGCGATGTGACCCTGGGCAGCTTATATAACCCTATTTGCCTCAGTATACTCATCCAACAAATGAGCTATAAAAGGAAATGGCAAACCACTCTAGGATCTTTGCCAAAGAAAACCCCAAATGGGGTCACAAAGAGTTGGACACAAATGAAATAACTCAACCACAACAACGGACAGGCCAATTATGGCAGAGCTGGAATTAGCTCTCAGGTTTTTGTACTCCTGATCCTGTTTTCTTTCCCCTACATCATGCTAACTTGTAGAAAGAAAAATGGGAAGTGCAAATAGAAAATATTTTTCATTCACTCTGAACATTTAAGTAATTTTTTTCTAAGTGAATTGAAACTAATAAAAAAACTAGCTTCCAAATAGTACTAGCAATTTGCTTTGACTTAATGGATTTGAAAACATATTTTTAGCTTTCTTATATTTTGCTATCCTCTTAAAAATTATGTTAGTTAACTAGTTTTCTGAAAGCTTAAAGTTCCATTATTCCCTTTAAAAAGAAATTCCTGGCCATAACCCACCAAAAACACTTGAAGAGGTGATAAACTGGCACTAGAGTAGGAAGTGGGAAAGAAGGACATCTATGTGGAGAAAGGATTTCCACATTTTAAAATGGAAGAAATCATTTAGACCATTCCCTTCAATTTGCAGGCGAGGAAAATGGCCAGAGAGCTTACAACTTATCTAGTATCTTACAGATAGTAAGCAGCAGGGCTGAGATTCCAAACTATCTTTTCATTGCCAAATAATAAAGTTAGATCTGAAAACAGTGAAATTGAAACTAACATATAGATATTCAATCTCAAATACTTATTTCAGATCATAATACAATAATAATTATAATCAATAAGGGGCTTTCCATGGAAAGTAAATGAAAATTTAATTAGAAACTAAATATAATTCTTCAAAATAGATGAGTCAAAGAACAAATCATAGAAACAATCACTGATTTCATTGAAGAGAAAGACAAGGAGACAACATATCAAAATTTATGGGATACAGCCAAAGCAATTCTCAGAGGGAAATTTTATCTCTGAATATTTATATCAATAAAATAGAGAAAAAGCAGAACAATGAATTAGGAATATAACTAAAAAACGAACTAATTAAACCCCCCAATTAAAGGCTAAATTAGAAATCCTAAAAATCAAAGGAGAAATGAATAAAATTGAAAGTAAAAGAACTACTGAACTAATGAATAAGACCAGGAGTTGGTTCTATTGGGGAAAAAAAACCAAATAAAATGGATAGAGCATTGGTTAATTTGATTAATAAAAGGAAAGAAGAAAATCAAATTACCAGTGTTAAAAGTGAAAAGGGTTTTCACCTCTAATAAAGAGGAAATTAAAGCAATCATTGGGAACAATTTTGCCCAATTATATGACAATAAATCTGATAATATATGTGAAATGGATGAATAGTTACAAAAATATAAATTGCCTAGATTAACAAAAGAGAAAACAGAATACTTAAATAATCCCATCTCAGAAAAAGAAATTGAAGAAGCCATTAATGAATTCCCCAAGAAAAAAGCCTCAGGTTCAGATTTTGATTCTTCCCTTTGCCCCTTACACACACACTCACTCACCTTCTCTCTCTCTCTCTCTCTCTCTCTCTCTCTCTCTCTCTCTCTCTCTCTCTCTCTCTCTCTCTCTCTCTCTCTCTCTCTCTCTCTCTCTCTCTCTCTCTCTCCCCCCCCATATATCTATATCTATATATGTATGTATGTATAAACTGGTATCATGAAATTCCCACTCTACAAAAGTCCTGCTCTTCTTCGGAATTATGGCATGCAGATTATCCTGGTAATTAATGGTAACTTTTTATATCATTCATTTCTGAACATGTTCCTTTCCACTTCCCACACCAAGTGAAAAATCCCTGTCCTAAAGATTTAAAAAGAATGGAAAAAAAAGCATAGATTTAAATATTACACTAGTTTTGTCTGATAGCATGTACAATATTTCACATTCACAGTCCCCAAATCTTCAATGAAGGTAAATATATTTCAAAATTTTTCTTTTTTTATTGCAAATATGAATATTTTAATAAACAAAGAATAGAAGAGGATTATGGTTGGAACTGCAAACATCTGTTACATATATGATTTGGTTTCTTTTAAGCATGTATTACACTTAACACAACAGTGAAAATTAAAAACAAAATACCTGCTCTGCCTATCTATGTGCCCTCATGAACTTCCTTTTGCCCTCCTCTGTCTGCTTTCCTTCTAATTTTGGCTACATTGCTTTTATTTGTACAAAACTTAATTTAATATAATAAAAATTATCCATTTTATATCCCACAATACTCTCCTATCCATAAAACTGAGAGCTACAATGTTCCATGTTCTTCTAATTTATTAATATTTCCCTCTGGTGAATGGTGTAAAAATTGGTGTCTAGTTTCTGCCAGACTGCTTTCCAATTTTCACAGTAATTTTGACCAAATAGTGAGTTTTTATCCACAAAGTTTAAATATTAATATGTATTATCTGTAACACTACTGTGTATTATATATCTACTCTATTCCACTGAACTTCCATTCTATTTCTTGGTACTACTAGATATTCTTGATCTGTTGCTCTTCTGAATGATTTTTTTAACTTTTTTCTAGTTCAATAAAATATTTTTGGTAGTTTGAGATTAATTTAATTAATTAATTTAAGAAGAACTATTGTTTTTATTACATTGGCTTAACCCACTCATGAACAATGAATAGTCTTCTAATTATTTATACTTGACTTTATTTGTATAAAAAGTGTTTTATAATTATTTTTGTATATTTTCTGGGTTTGTTTTGGCAGGTCTATGGTTGTTTTAAATGAAATATCTCTTACTATCTCTATTTACAAGGCTTTGTTAATGATATATTAGAATACTGATAACTTAATTGGAGTTTATTTTACATTCTGCTACTTCCCTAAAATTATTTTCAACTAATTTTTTCATTGAATCTCTAAGATTTTCTAAGGATACTATTGTCTAATCTGTAAAAGAGATAATTTATTTCCTCATTGAACATTCACTTCTTTTTTTCTCTTATTGATATTGCTATTGCTTATAGTACAATATTGAATAATATCGCTGATATTGGTAATGGGCATCTTTATTTCACTCTTGATCTTATTAGGAAGAATTCTAGCTTATCTCTGTTACAGATAATGTTTGCTGCTGGTTTTAGATAGATGCTTCTTATTTTTAAATAACATTCCATTTACATCTATGCTATAAGAGTTTCTAATAGGAATGAGAGTTTTATCTTGTCAAAAGCTTTTTCTGCATCTATTGATTTAATCATATGATTTTGCCACTTTGCTATTGATATAATCAATTATGTAAATAATTTTCCTTATATTGGACCAGCCTGATTTAAATCTCCCCTGATCACAATGTATATATTCTTTGTGAAATATTGTTTGTAGTCTCCTATCTAGTATTTTATTTAGGAATTTTGCATTAATTTTCTGGTGAAGTTGGCCTATCATTTCCTCAGATTTTGATTTTTCTAGTTTAGGTATCAGCAACATATTTTTTCCGTAAAAGTAGTTTGACCAGGATTCCTTCTTGTCTATTATTCCAAATAATTTATTTAATGTTGGTATTAGTTGATCTTTAAATGTTTGGTAGAATTCACTTTTTTTTAAAACCCTTACATCTCATTTTAGAATCAATACTGTGTATTGGTTCTAAGTCAAAAGAGTGTGTCAAGGGTTAAATTTTTAGGGCAGGAGTTTGAACAAGAATCAGAAGATTAGCTTCTTAAACATAAAACACTTAGTTTATTATTAGGAAAGTATGGATAGGAAATAGAAAGGAGGAAAGTGAGAATAATCTTATAATAGTTTATAGCTATATCTAAGATCCCAAACCTAACTAAAATTTTCTAAAAAAAACCCATAATCTATCTGCCTTTGAGGGCAGTATCTTCTGCCATGCCAGGCCTGGCCTACTTACGTACTCTGTCTATATAATAATTTACCCACTATCAATCTACCCAAGATAGTCAATAATCAATAAGGCTATTAAGGCCTTAAATCTGTTTCTCAGTCTCCATCTGTTAGCCCCAGAGAAAGTGACGCACTCCTCTCCCCAGGGGACCCATAGACAAAAGCCCACTACAACTGTCTGCAACTTACTAACCAACTGTCAGTCACACCCTTCTGTCATCAACTGACAGCTTGCACAGCAGAGAGGCTCTTACTCAGAAATCTTATTGCTCCCTTGCCTCTTAAATAGAAAAAAGGAGAAATTAAGAAAAACTCTCTTAATTAAGTGGTAAGGGCTAGACAATGAGAGTTCAGTAAATTGCCCAGGGTCACACAAATAGGAAGTATCTGAGGCCAGATCTGAACCGAGGACTGCCTGTCTCTAGGCCTGGCTCTCAATCCACTAAGCTATCCAGCTGCCCCAAAATTCACTTGTAAATCCTTCTGGTCCTGATGCTTTTTCTTAGGAAGCTAATTTATGACCTCTTCAATTTCTTTTTTTTTCTTCTAAAATATGTTCATTTAGGTATTCTCTTTCCTCTTCTGTTAATCTGGATAGTTTATATTTTTGTAGGTATTCTTCCACTTCACTTAAATTGTTAAATTTATTAGCATATAATTGGGCAAAATAGCTCCTAATCATTGCTTTAATATCATCTTCATTAGTGGTATATTCACCCTTTTAATTTTGATAATAATGATTTGGTTTTCTCATTTTAAAAAATCACATTAATGGTTTATTTTATTGGTTTATTATAGTATTTCTATAATAACTTTAATAAAATGAGGTAGCCCATTTTATAATATTTTATTCAACATTTTATACTGATATTCATTACATATTGTTTTAATAAGGCCACTAAAGAGTGTAAGAGTGGTCAGAGTATAGTGACAAGAATGTGAAGATCTAAGTCCATGCCATATGATGATTAGTTGAAGGAAATGGGCATGTTTAGATTGGAAAAGAAACAGGGGACCTAGAAGTTGTATTTAAATATTTTTTGAAGGGTCATCATGTAGAAGAGGGATTAAATATGTTGTATTTGGCATCATAGTGTAGAGCCAGAGGAATAAACAGATATTTCAAAGTGGAAATTTTAGGGTAGAAATCGGGAATAATTTCCTAATAGTTAAGGTTGTCTCAAAATGGATTAAGATACCCTTCCTCTACCCCCCCCCCCCAACCTCAATGATATGTTTCTTCTCTCTGGAGGATTTTGAGCAGAGATTGGATGATCACTTAATGAATATGTTATAGTGGGAATTCCTTTAATGTACTTTGGTTGAGTTTTTTGTTTTGCTACTTTTGGTTTGCTACTTCTACGATTTTTTGTTCTCCTTTATTGATGAAAGTGTTTAGAGATATAAATTTCCCTCTAAGTATGGCTATGTCTACATCCCAAAACTTTTGGCATATTTTTTCATTGCAATTTTCTTTAATAAAGCTATCCATTGTTTTATGATTTGTTCCCTGACCCACATATTCTTTAGCATGATGTTAGTATTCTTTTAAGTTGGACTATATTTCATCCCAGATCACTAGTTCTTGCTATTTCTTTTTCTTCTTTTAATTCCCCCTTTATGATAAACTTTTAGTGGCTAAGATTATTTTGTTTTATATTCCTTCCCCTATTTTTTCATAGTGCTATAATCTTTTTGCTAGGATATTGATTAAAATTTTGTATCAAAATTCATTATTGATGCTGCTCAACAAATGTCTTTATTTGCTGGACCCTCTCCAGATTTTAGAACAATATTTGTCTCACAAAAGGAGTTTAATAGTGGGTACTCTCTCAGTATAAGTATTAATTGCTCTTTAAAAGTCTGATAGGATTCACCTGAAAATTTGTCTACACCAGGGATTTTTCTATTGGTAGTTCTTTTAAGACTTGTATAGTTTCACTTTCTGAGATTAGGTTGTTTAGAATTTCTATACATATTGTATAATTTGGGTATTTCTGTATACATATTGTATAAATTTGGGTAATTCTGCAGGTAATAATTTCTTTTATCTTGTTAGTTTATTAATATGTTATTGTAGATAAGTTCAGATCATTTTTAAAAATTTGTCAATTTTCCTTTTCCACTTAATATTCTTGTAATTTGATTTCCCTCCACTTTTTGGGAAGCAAATGAGCTAAAGTTTTATTAATTCAATAGATACTTTCAAACAATCAGCTTTTAGTTTCATTGACCATTAGGGTACTTTTTCTATTCTATTTTATCTATTTCACCTCTAATTGTTTAAAGATTTTTTTTTGCTTATTTGTTGATTTTTTGTTTGTTTGTTTTTTATTGTTATTGGGTTCTTTTATGTGTTTTCAGGGATATTTTTTCCTCAGAAGAGGGTTCTTTAGTTAAAAGGCAGAAATTTAAATCTATTTTATCATTATCATTTTTCAGAAACAACTGATGTCTTTCCTATCAGAAGCAACCAGTGTCTTTACAATAGAAAGTATTTTTGAGATTTGGGGATATGTCTTTTGCGTTTATACTTTAAAAATGTTTGAAAGGGTAGTCTAGTGATTTAGGAATATGTTTTATGAACCTGAAGCTAGGCTAATCACCTCTTCACTGTTCTACTATTCCCTTCCCCAGTTTCTTTCACAAGCAAACTTGGGCTTAATTTGCATTAAAAGGGGTGCTTTTAGGAAGGAGAAAAGGTGGGCTAGAAGCTCTGGAAAATACATTAGTGACTAATCAAAAGTAGAAATACATATTTCCATATTCCTGACAGAAGACATATATCACAAACATACAATAAAAAACTCATGAAGGAAATTAGGTTAAAAATGGCATGCATGCTTTGATCTCCTATAGTTCCTTCTTTGGCTGTGGGTAGTATTTTTCATCATGAGTCCACACTAGGGTTATCTTGGAAACTTGGTAAATATAATAGAAGAGGTACAAAATCGTAGACAAATAATAAACTCCCTGAAAATTAGGAAAGGCCAAACATAAACCAATGATCTTGTGGACAACTAGAAATATGTGGGGAGGAAATCAAAAGACTGAAAAAAAGTAGAAGAAATTGTAGGCTTATCTTTTATCAAAATCAACTAACCTAGAAAATAGGTCAAATAGATATAATCTAGAAAATCATTGTATTACCTGAAGATCATAGAAAATAAAAAAACCTAGATACCACATATCAAGAATATAGACGAGGAAGGGGAATGGTTTGATAGCAGTTGTTCTGAAAATTATTTGGTGTTTTTTAGTGGGTTACAAGTTCAATATGAGACAGAAATGTGATAAAGTAGTCCAAAAAGGTAATGGGATCCTGGGCTACATTAATAGGGGCATTGCTTCCATGAATAGCAAGTGAGAGGCTCCCTGCACTCTGCTCTATTAGACCTCAAGACCTCATCTGGAGGATTGTGTTCAATTCAGGGTAGCATCCTGTGATTTCAAGCACCTACCAAGTCTGAAAGGCTCAAACTACACACAGTTGGAATTTTTATGTTTCTTGACCAAGAAGCAGTGTCAGAGAAGCTGGGCCTGGAGGGAAGGTGTGTCAAAGGAAACACTGGTTCCATCACAATGCTGAAAGGGGTCATTTTGCCCAAGTTTGGGAGTCAAGGAAGAAAATGGTTGTTACTTGTGCATCTTGCTCTCTGCTCACCAGCCAGTTGGCCCCAGCCCTGCCTCTGGTTTGGCCATGGTAGGAAGAGCCAAAATGACTAATATCAAAGAGGCCAATTTCAAAGATAGAGAGTTTGTCTATTTAAAGTCTTTAGCAAGGAATTTTTATCAGTGGGGATCACAAAATCCAAGAACAGGTCAGGCTCTTGTAGTCCTTCAAAAATTTCTAAATATCCTGAATTTCATTCTTGACCGAGATAAAAATCCAGGTCAAGGTCAAGAAGGCCTTCTCATAGACAACATTCTCAATCCAAATCTCCCATTCATTCTCATAGGTGACCATCACAAAATAGGCTACATACATCAGAGTATTGTCACTGCAGTGATTTTCTAATGTCTAATTTTAAAAAGACATACAGACAGATCCTAAAATATACCTTGAAGTGCATTAGCTCAGTGTAATGCAACAGAGTTGGGGAATATTTTCTCATTACAGAACTCCCAGGTGTGTTCATGTAGTTTACAATCTATAATCAGGTAACTGGATGATCCAGTAGATTTTCCCTTATTTATTTTCAGAGATAGATAATTTAAAAGAGGCTATGGGAAAGGCAAATGGAATGGAACTAGACTGCAGAAGGGTAAAGGTACATTTATTGTCTGTAGTAGAAGTGGTGGCAGATACAGCGATTCTTACTACAATTAATGATGTAATAGCTATGAATATAATTACATAAAAGGTCACTTTTCCTTTATTTCAGCTGATATAGATCAAAGTAGAGAAGTTCCTTTCTATAATCCAAGATGCTAGAAGGAATTAAATTTTAAAAATTCTTCTGGGCTTCTCCACCCTTTTAATCGCCCTACCTCTCAAAAAGAACCTATAAAACATTTCTCTATAAAACATTTCTCTGATTTATTTACAATCTAAATTTTATTGGTTACTATATTGCTGTTTTTGTTTCTTTTATTATGCTTTGGAAGAATGTAACTTGTCATTTTGAATAATTGTATTAAACAACACAGTATATTTTATTTTTATAAAAATATTCTTATGTAATCTAATGAAAAAATTGTTGACAACCTTTTTTTGTGTGAATCCTCATATAGATATTGTGACAAAATTTTTCATTTACCAATAATGGTGTGTGGATTTCTCTTTTTGTTAATCACTTATTTTTAAGAAAAATAATATTTGCTATGAAACTGTCCAGTATGACCTGAAGAAAATGAGAAGCTAAAGGAAAATACTGATTCTATATCATTTTTAAAAAATGGAACACTAAAAATTAGGCCTATCTCTGTTCAGTGCTGGTTCAGGTTTTCACTTGACAAATGTGATATCTGGAGATAGATGTGGAAGATAGTTGGGGTAGACATTTGGGTCAGTAAATAACTGGAGGCCCAAATAGGCCCAAAACAGCCCATTCTTTAGCTTCATCATAAGACTGGAAAATTGACAAAAGCCCAGAAAATATCCTATATATAATTCAGATTGTTTGATGAGGCTTCATAGATAGCTGAAGAAAGAAGGAAAGTAAAAGAGAAAAGAGAAAGGGGAAAATATATCAAACTGAAAGCAGAATTCCAGAGGATAGCAATGAGAGATAAGTTTTTTTAAATGAACAATTCAAAGAAGTAGAAGAAACAATAGAATGGGAAAGACAGGAGATTTCAAGAAAATTAGAGACATCAAAGGGAATGATTCATGCAAACATTATGATAAAGTATAAACTGTTATAGATTTAACAGAAATAGATTAAGAGGTGGCACGATCCATACAAGAAAGATCTTAATATCACCAAAAACCACAATGGGTATGATAACTGATCTAGAACTAGAACTTCACTAAAATGAAGTCAAGTAGGCCTTAAAAAACTTCACTAATATTAAGGCTCATGGAAGTGACAATTCCAGCTGAGTTATTTAAAATTCTAAAAGTTGATGTTACCCAAATCTTGCACTTAATATGCTAGGAAATTTGGAAAACTCACCAGTGGACACTGGATTGAAAAAGATCTGTTTGTGTCACAATCCTTAGAAGGGCATGAGAATAAATGTTCAAATTACCAAACAATTGTTGTGTTCATTTTACACATGAGCAAGGTTATGCTTAAGGTAGGCTTCAGCAGTATGTGAACTGAGAATTCCCAGTAGAGCAGGCTGGATTTCAAAGAGGCAAAGGAACGTGAGACCAAATTGCCAACATTTGCTGGATTATGGAGAAAGCAAGGGAGTTCCAGAAAATTAAAAAAAAATACCTATTTACTTCTGATTCATCTATTACTTGTGGCAAGTCCTCAAAGAAATAGGAATGCTAGATCATCTCACTTTTCTCCTAAGAAACCTGTTTGAGGTCCAAGAAGCAGCAGTTCAAACTGAACATGAAACAACTGACTGCTTTAAATTGGGAAAGGAGTATGATAAACCTGTATATTGTCACTTTATTTAATTTATAGGCAGAATACATCATGTGAAATGCTAGGCTAGATGAATCAAAAGCCCTTTGCCTTGGAGAAATTTCAACAATCTCATATATGCATATGGAAAAAAATGGAAGTAGTGCCAGATTATATATTCTTGGACTACAGAGGGCAGCTGCAGTTATGACATTAAAAATGCTTGCTCCTTGGAAGAAAACCTAGGGCAAATCTGGACAGCACACTAAAGAGACATCACCTTGGTGACAAAGGTCTGTAGGGTCAAAACTATGTTTTTTTTTTTCCAATAGTAATGTATGGCTGTAAGAGTTGGACTATAAGGAAAGCTCAGAACTTCAGAACTGACATTTTGGAAAGTGTGGTGTTAGAAAAGACTTATGAGAGTCCTTTGGACAGTAAAGAGATCAAATTAACCAATACTTGAAGAAATGAATTCAGACCACTCATTGGAAGAACAAATATTGAAGCTGAAGCTTAAATATTTGGGTTACATAATGAGGAAGACAGGACTTATTGGAAAATATCCTGATAGTGGAAAAGACTGAAGGTAAGAGGAGAAGGGGAAAGCAGAGGATGAGAGGGATGGCATAGTGTCAAGGAAACAACAAACATGGACTTGGACAGATTTTGAGACAGTAGAGAATGAAAGGCCTTAAGTACTGTGGTCCATTGGATCACAAAGAAACACAACTGAATGAATAAACAACAATAAAGATCATAGCCCTTGAGTGTTGAACAAACCTGGTGTCTAAGACCATCCTCCTTTTGGTGATGGGCTTTACTTGGTCTCTAAGGTCCCTTTTAATTCTAAAATTCTATGATCAGAAAACTATGATCAATCTCCAGCACGATATCTAACAAATAAATACTTAATAAACATTGACCTTAATTTGGTCAGATAATTGTTTCTTATCTGAATATTATAACAGTACTAGTCAGTCACTGTAAAGGATGGAGACAAAAAGAAAAGGATGAGATGGAAGGGTCCCTGCCACTATTCCTTCCCACTTTTTGAGTTCAAGGCACCCCAGTAAGCCAACAAATACATGTTCTATGGTATAGTTCATTATTGCAGGTAGAAAATTAACAAAAGGAGGCAACTAGGTGGCTCAGTAGATTTGAGAGCGAGGCCTAAAGACCTAAAGAGGTCCTGGGTTCAAATCTAATCTCAGTACTTCCTAGCTGTGTGACCCCTGCCACTTAACCCCCACTGCTTACCCCTTATCACTCTTCTATCTTGTAGTCAATACACAGTATTGATTCTAAGAGATAATAAGGGTTGAAAAAGAGGAAATGAAAAAAAAATATGTGAAAGGGCTGCCAATTTCACCTTGTGAAAACTAGGTGAATAGATTGCCAATTTCAATGAAATTATACTGGATTAATAAAAACATTTCAACAAGGGAACTTTTTTATTTTCCTGCAGAAAATAATCTTTTAAAATATAACTACAAAAAATTTTATAACACTAAAGAAAAATTTAAAAAATACTGTTTTTTCATAACAAAAAATCATTAACTCAATACTGACCAATTCCATTAGTGTTCATAATAAAGCAACTCTAGATGCAAATGAACATTTATTGAACCCATTTTGTGTATACATTACATATATCAAACATTGTTTGGAGGATATATAAAATGGGAGGGTATAGAAGACAATAGCTTGACTGTCTGGAAACATTATTTCTTCTTTATATATACATATTTCTTTTTCAAACACTATCATGCTCATTTAAATGAGATTCCATCAAATACCTGTTAATTATGACCAGATTTAAAAAGGAGAGTATGTTAATCTGATTTTTTTTTTGCAATGGAAGTCTTAAATATTAAAGAATCAGGAGTCAAAATATCTTAGCCATACCTCAAGAATGTCAATAAAATAACACACAAAATAAAACAAAGTCTTAAATATAAACCCTAAGCAAAAGAAAGAATATTGCCATATGTATTCCAGCAGAGGGCATTGTAATTTTAAAATAAATGTTATTTATTTTTTAATTTCATACTAACATCTTAGGCATGTATTAAAAACATTCTAAGTGTAGTCCCCCTTTATTTACCCTGTGCCTGGTTGTGTTCAGGTGATGAGCAAGGATGACTGTAAGTCCCTGGGAGTGGGAGAGAGGGAGAGGGAGAGAGAAAAATGGAGAGAGAAAGAGAGGGAGGGGGTGAGAGAGAGAGAGACAGACAGACAGACAGACAGACAGACAGAGACAGACAGACAGACAGATGGAGACAGAGAGAGACACAATATCCTAATATCCTACTCTCTCCATCTGGGTCCTTCTGCCTTGAGAGTTGATTCATGTAGACCTTTTTCCATACATGTTTCACAGAGGGGGAATTCAGTATAAAACAGAAGAAATTAAAAATAGACATAAAATATTTAAATATAACATAAATAGCGAGGAAAGGAACTAGCAACTGAAGAATCAAGGAAAGTCTTTATGTCGAAGAAGGTACTCATAAAGGAAGATATTAAAATTGGAAGCAATTTCAGTGCCTAGTTCCATGGGGATAGCAGAATGAAACCATCATATAGATCTTTGAGTTAAAAGTGACCAGATTCTATTAATGTTAAAGGAATAGATTACTTATTTGCCAATTTGCTATTGCTATGTCTGTAATTAGATGGGAAGGCTTTGGAGTAAGAGAATAAATAGTTCAGTAAAATCCAGTTTCATTTCAAATAAATCTTTGACAAGGAAACAGTTAACATTGATGTAACCACACCTAGATCACATCTAATGGCCTAATCAGGATGTGTCTTCAGCTCCCAGACATAATCAGTCTCCAGCCTCTTCTTTTTTGGTAACTAGGTCCATCCACCTCACTGCTAGAACCTTCCTATTCCAAATGCTCAGGATGGGAGTATTGCTCAAGTACTCCCTGAAGCAAATTTAAATATAATTGGGAAACTAACAAAATAAAAATAAGATAAAATGTAACTTCTAAAACCAAGTCAATATGTAGCATGCAAGAAGCCTTGTATACAGATTAGTGGTCCCCATTTCCATTTGAGTTTTACACTACTGCTCTACTAGTCTTAGAAATCTGAGATTTTCCCCAGATATATTCCTCACTATTCTCTGGGGCCCTACAGAGAGGCCAGAGGACAAAGAGTAGAGAAGCAGCCTGGTTCAGTGGAAAGAATGTAGGATATGAGGTTGCAAAAATCTAGGTTCTATTCCGGCTTTCCCATTTTTGAGTTGCGTGGTCTTTGGCTATCCAAACATCCTTTTTGTTTACTTGTTTATAAAATGAGGTGATAATGAAACTTATCACAACCGCTTTCCCTAATCTAAAATGTCAGAATTCCAAAATGGAATAATACAAAGCATGATTAGGGGTGGCAAAATATGACTGGTTTAATGGACTGCAAGTTCCATATCAATCAGAAGTATAACAAAGAAGAGCACAAATGGACCCTAGGACTCGCTGTATATGAGACATATGATCAAAAGCACTGTGCCCAGGTTGGTACCACTTTCTTCCTTGCCCTGAAATTCCCTTTAGTATGCTTGTGTCTTTGCATCATTTGATAAATGCATTCCTTAAGTTTAGCTGCTGTTTTTTAAATTAAGATATCAACATTCCTTCTTTCCATATCTGACTTCTCGAATTTAAAGTCAAAAGCAAAGATTTCACCCTCGCTCTTTGTTCTAAAGGTCTGAACTTGATGCTTAGAAAATACTAAAGAATGATGAAGAGAATTCCTTTTTTACTTTATTAGCTGTCTACTATTTATCACACATTTTAGTTTGGAGTAACTTCAAAAACCATATGGTCCAATTAACACCTGAACCAGTATTGTCTCAACAATATCCCCAGACAAGAGACCAGAGTCTTTGCACAAAGACTAGCAGTAAAGGGAAAACTCTCAAGACAGCCGATTCCACTTTTGGATAGTGGTAACTATTATGAAGTGTTTCCTTATGTTGAGCCTAAATCTGCCTCTTTGTAACTTCCACCTAATTCTGCCTCTGAGGCCAAGAAAAATGTCTTAATTTTTCCCCCTTTACACAAGACAGTCTTTCACATGGTTAAGGAGAGCTGCCATGCTTTCCCTCCATGCCTCTTTTTTAGATTAAATATCCCGGTGGGCTGGCAACCCCTCTAGTCCTGGTTACCATCTTTTGAACATTCTTCAATTGGGAAAAAGCTGAAAAGACCTACATGAACTGATGCACAGCTAAATAAGCAGAACACAGAGAATATTATACACAGTAACAACATTATACAATGATCAAGTGTGAAAGACTTTACTTTTCTCAGTGATACAATGACTCAACACTGTTCTGAAGGATTTATGAAAAAAAGATGCTATCCTTTTCCAGAAAAAAAAAATGGAGTATAAATGCAGATTGAAGTGTACTATTTTTTTTACTTTATTTTATGTGTGTTTTTATATTGGGTTTTGGTTTTATATGAGTATTGTCTCCCAATAATGGCCAACATAGAAATATGTTTTGCATGATCCTATATGCATAACCTAGGTCAAACTCTTACCATCTTAAGAAGAAGGGAGGTAAAGGAGAAAGGGAGACATTTTGGAACTTATAATTTTTGAAAATATTCATTGGAAATTGTTATTAAATGTTATTGGGAAAAATAAAATATTAAAAAAGAAAACTACAAACTAACATGTTGTTTGCTAAACATTTCCCAATTATATATTTTAAACCCTTACTTTCTATCTTAGAAATAATACTATGTATTGGTTCCAAGACAGAAAAGTAGTAAGTAACTTGCCAAGGTTAGACTTGAATCTAGGACCTTCTAGCTCTAGGGCTGCTCTCAATCCACTGAGCCACCTAGCTGTCCCCTCCAATTGCATTTTAATCTGGTTTGGGCCAGCCTCAATTTTACCTGCATGAAGTTAGGTGGAAAGTTTGAGTGTTGAGCATTATTATTATTTTTTTTTTGGCTTTTGCCTTTAAGAAAGGAAATATGTGGTTCTAGGTTTTCTTCAAGGAGAGATCCTAGAAAGAAGAACTTTAGGAAGAAGCCAATACGTAGAGGAGTTGGAATATTTTGTATGTCTCCATTTCTAGTTTGCTACATTAGACTTTAGGAGTTTTTCCCTTGAGTGAAATTGGGGACCATTTCTCTTTCACTTGAACTGAGTTCTCACTTTCAGTGGGAAAGCTTTTTCACTCAGTGTATTGTTCAGTATATTCTAATGTTATAACTTCTCTTTCTTATATCTGTTTTCTACCAGCTTCGACAAATGGTTTATTGCACTCTTAGCTAGTGTCACTAAAATTTGATGGAGGTTGGGAGGGAGTCTATCTTTTGAATGTACCTTAGGGAACTTCACTTCTCTGCTAAGGTACAACAATCTGCGAGAGCACCTTGAATCCCCAAATCAGTGCCTCTATTTTAACTATATTTAGTCAGCTATATCAATTATTCTAGTTTGGTATGTTCTCTAATGAGAGCAGAGCAGTTGATCTTTAGGCTCTAACTTCTGTTTTGATGAGAGAGAATGAGAACTCATATCCATCTTAATGGAAGAAATAAAAGTAATATTGTTGGGATAATAGTAATAGATCTCAAATCCTAAATTTCTATAGGAAGTTGGTGTAAGAGGTGAATAACAGGATTCAGGTGAGTAACAAAAAGGGGCTCTTAAATGTTGGGAGGGATACAGAAAACCAAAGAGAATAAGTTGATCATTGCTCAGGGTGGATAGAATAGTGATAATAGATGACAAAAAGAACATGTAATTGTTTAACTCTCATTTTGATTCTATGTTCACTATTAGAAAAAATTATTTCTAGAAATAGGGTGGGTGGGGTATATAAATGGAGATTTTGAACCTTTGACTTCATTCCCCAGAAGTCCTTAATATTTCCCCAAATTCTCTATAATCTCTCCTGTGTCTCCACATTGGCGAGATCACATTATTGGTATTTAAGTGAATGTATGCTCCTCTCATGCTCTCTTTGACCTTTGATGGGGCTGAATTCAGACAGTTCTTTTGCTTTAGTTATTATTAATAAAATTTTGTAAAATATAATATTTAGTTATAGTATATTAATTTTAATCTTTAGAGGGAAAAGTTAGTAGGCATTTGAAACAGTCTAATAGTTAAAGTATAATTGAGTCAATTACCCCACACTACTAAAAACAAGTCCTGATACTATTATCAGGTGAGAATATCTCTACTGAATTAATCAAAGACACTAAAGTAATGAATGCACTGACACAATCTGTGAGTCTTCTACAAAATAGCAGGACAGTTTAGAATTCTGGTCAGTTGAGTATCTGGCAACTTAAAAGGAGAATGAAGTTTCATCCAAGTCCAACAGAGAGGGAATTTTGTGTTGGGAGAGCCAGAGTGCAAAAAGGAATAATTTGTGAACTTTGGAGTGTAGAAGGACTTGAGCTACTCATAGGTATTTTAACAGCAACCCTTGTCCAGCTAATAGTGATGTATGCATTGAGAAATGACAATAAATCAGATATGCTGAGAAAAGGCAGCTTTAGGAGCCCAGCAAAGAGCAACCTCAAACCTAATGAGAAGCTTGTGAGAACCACACAAAGAAAAGAATTGCATTTCCCCCCTGAACTTTATAAACACTTGTGGAAGAGTATATCCAAGACTTTTGGGAAAATGTTTGGTATCAATTATTTTTATATACCACTTGAGAAGATACTGGTTTTTAAAATCTAGTTAGGTCTGTCTATAACTGATAGTAACTTGTAATCAATGGAAGGGAAGCACATGGATGGGAACCCAAGACCAATACTATTAGAAAACTACCTCCAATGCTTCTGGATTACCTCTAGAACCCAGAGGGAGGCACACAGCAACTTCCACTGGGGGGACCAGCCTACCATTGCAAATAAAAATTTGAGATGATAGCCCCAGAACATTACTCAAATAGTAAAATAATGCAACTGCATTCAAAGTTCAAGTTACTAGAATGGGTGAAATATATCCTAGAGAACAGAAACAATTTGTAGCTTTAGTTGATGGTAGCTTTTACAAGTAGAAAGCTCTATGGTCCAACTTCTGCAATTTAAAGATGAGGAAACTAACTGTCCCAAAAGTTGCAACTTATATAAATTTTGCTTCTCTGGCTCCTCAAGCATAGCAGCTTATATAGATTTTAACTTTTCTACACTCCATTTAAAAATTTCAAACCAGGGCAAGTGCTATTGTGCATAAACATGTAAAAAACAAAACAAAATAAGAAACAGGACAAAGTCTCCAACTCTGACCTTCTTTTTCCAACATCATATAAAAAATAAATATCAGAATTGGGACCCATATCTTTTGACTCAAAAATCTAGTGCTCACGTTACCACACTAATTCCTCCTTGATGATCTCTGGGGCAAAAAATGAGATTGCAAGTGGTTCTGAAGATCTAGAAAGAGGCACATGTTCTTATTTTGAAAGAGGAAATTTTGAAAAAGGAAACTATAGACCTATCAATTTGACTCCGACTTTTGATAAAATTCGAGAATGTATTATTAATAAAATGGCCAGCAAGCACACAGAAAAGAAAGTGCTATTAACTAAATGCTTTCATGGTTTCATAAAAAATGGTTCATGCTATACTAAGTCGATTTTCCTTTTCAAATTTTCTGGCAGAAGAGCAAAATTTGACAAAAATCTTTTGTGGTATCTTTAGGAACATGATAGTTACATGTGGGCTGAGATATGTGATCATAGAGATAGGGGGATTGAGAGCTTGCTAAATGACTACACTGGGGGCAGCTAGGTGGCTCCCTGGATAGAGAGCCAGGCCTAGAGATGGGAGGTCTTGGATTCAAAAGTGACCTCAGATACTTCCTAGCTTTGTGACATGACTCTGGGCAAGTCAATTAACCCCCATTGCCTAGCCCTTAATGTTCTTTTGCCTTAGAACCAATACATAGTATTGATTCTAAGATAAAAGGTGAGGGTTTATAAAAAAAATGACCACCCAGAAATTAGTCATTAATAGATGGATATCAGTCCACTTGGGCTAAAGTTTTTAATATAGCATACTCTATGGATTTGTCCTTGACTCTGTGGCATTTTGACATTTTTATAAGTGATTTGATTATCAGATTATGGATATATAGCTAGTAGACACAGGCAACATGTTGAAAATAGCATTAGGCTACAAAAAGATTCTGAGAAACTTGGATGTGGAGCCAAACCTAATAAGATGTAATTCAATGAGGTTGGAGGAGGAGCCAAGATGGCAGAATAAAGCCAAAGACTCAGACAAACTCTCCTAATATTTTCTTCCATACAACTTAAAATAACACCTAAAATCTAATTCTGAAGCACCATAGACAACCAAAGGTCAGGATGCGCATTTTTCTTCTCCAAGACAATTGAGGAAGTTTGAAGGAGAGGCTTATAAACATCAGGGTAATCCATTATGGTTCAACCAGGTTTAAAAAAAAAGGCAGAGGAAGCAATCATGATCTCAGAAATAGCAAAGACAAAAATAAGCCTAATTGAAAGAGATATTCAGGGAAATTACATTTTCCAAAAGGTATCATACACAATGAAGTAATATCAGTACTAAATCTCCATTTACCAAATGGCAAAGTATTCAAATTCTTAAAGGCATAAATAAAACAGTGCCACCAAAATTAGAAAGAAAGCAGGAAAATTTGGGTGTTGGGGTATTCCAAATTTTATGAAACCAAGTAAAAAAGCATTTCTATATGCAAAGAAATAAGATTGCACATCAATGAAATGATAAATCTCTTATATGTTTAGCTTATTTTTCTTTATATCTACATACTAAATCTCATCCACAAGTGTCCCAACCCCTCCACACGCTCCCCACATCACAAAAGATATCTTCTGGGAGATTGACACATTCATATAAATTCTTTCAGGTTTTCACCTTTCAATTCGATTTCAGGAGGTAAAACTCAGTTTATTCTTAATTCTGTAGGTCTATATAATATTGTATAAGTGGAAATCTTGAACCCCAGGACTACATTCCCCAGAATTCCTTTTGCATTTCCCAGCATCCTTTTCTCTTCATTTCATGGGTCTTTGCGTTATTGGTTATAAGTTTCTGTAGCTCCTCCCTCTTGGTTTCTTCTTTCTAGAGCTCACAGCTTGAGTTAGTTAGCTCCTTTTTAACTCTAGTTTTTATTTTAATAGATTTTATAAATGTAATACTTAAGTTATTGAATATTAATTTTAATTCTCACAATATTCTCTTGGTTCTGCACATTTCACTGTTCATTATCTTATGTAGTTCTTTCCAAGTTTTTTAAGAATTAGCCTGCTCATTCATTTTTATGATGCAGTAGTATTCCATCACAATAATATACTGTAATCTGGTTAGCCAATGACCAACTGATGGACATCCCCTCAATTTCCAATTCTCTTCTACCACAAAGAGAGCTGCTATAAATATTTTGGAACTTATGGGTTCTTTTTCCTTTCTCCTGATCTCCTTGGGAAACAGACCCAGCAATAACATTGCTGAGTCTAAAAGTATACAGAGTTTTATAACCCTCTGGATGTAATTCCAAATTGCTTTCCAAAAGGGCTTGGATCAATTCACAGCACCACCAACAGTGTATTAGTGTCCCCATTTTTCTACATGGGAAAATATTTTAAAATAAGTTTCTTGATAGAGGTCACATTTCTCACACACAAAGGGAACTGAGTTCAATTTATAAAAATAAGAGCTATTTCCCAGTTGATAAATAGTAAAAGTATATGAACAGACAAATTTCAGAACAAATCATATTTATTTATAGTGATATTTTTAAATGCTCTAAATCACTATAGGAGAAACAAAAATTAAAACAACTCTGAAGTACTACCTCATACTTATCAGATTGGCTAACATGACAGAAAAGGAAAATGAAAAATTCTGGAAGGAATGTGGAAAAATAAGTACCACCAGTGTATTGTTGGTGCAATGTGTAGTAGTCCAACCATTCTCGAAAACAATTTGGTACTATGCCCAAAGGGTTATAAGACTGCATACCCTTTGTTCCAGCAAAATCATTATTAGGTCTGATCCCAAAGAGATCAAAGAAAAAGGAAAAAGGAATTATATACACAAAACTATTTATTGCTGCTCATTTTGCAGTGCCAAAGACTTGTAAATTGAAGAGATGCCCATCAATTGATGAATGGCTGAACAAAGTAATGGTTTGTGATTGTGAAGGAACACTATTGTACTATAATGATAAGGAGATGGCTTTGGAAAAACCTGGGGAGACTTAAATGCACTGATGAAAAAAATGAACCGAGAACCAGAAGATCATTGTACATAATAGAATACTGTGAGGATGCTCAAATGTGAAAGACTTAGCTACTCTGATCAATTCACTGATCCAAAACAATTCCAAAAGACCTATCATAATAATAAAAAAAGCTTTCTAACTTTAAAGGGAGAAACAATGGTATCTAAATGCAAATTTAAATATATATTTTTCACTTTATTCTTCTTTCTTTTTTTGCAACATGGCTAATATGGAAATTTTAGGCATGATTTCTCATGTATAACTGATATCCAATAGCTTGCTTTATTAAAGAGTGGGGGAGGAGTGGAGGGAGAGAATTTAGAACTAAAAAAAATTTTGTAAATAATGTTAAAAATAAATAATAAATTAAGAAAAGGGAAATTTAATGGAGATAAATGTAAATTCCTGACTTTCATTTTTAAAAAATCAATAGCTATAATAAGTGTAGGGTAGGAAAGTCTTTCCTTGACAATAGTTCATATGAAAAAGATCTGGGGATTTTGGTGAACAGCAAGTTCCATGAGTCAGTGATATAACCAATTGGGCCAAAAAAGCTAATGCCATATTTGGAGGCATTAGAAAGAGAATGTTCAGATTACTCAGAACACACATGGAGTGTTGCATTTAAGGCTGGTGCCTCATTTTAGGCTGGGCATTGGTAAATGAGAGCATACATATGCAGGGAAGGACATCCAAGAACAGTAAGGGTTCTGGAAATCAAGCCATATTAGGATGGGTTGAAGTAACTGGGTATGTTTAGGCTGCACAGAAGACTCAAGGGAGACACGCAAAAACTCTCTTTAAGTATTTGAAGGGCTGTGGAAGAAGAATTACATTTATCCTGTTCTGTTTTGGTGGATAAGACCAGGAGTAACAAACAGAAGTTAAGAAGAAGCTTTCATTCACTGGAAGGAAAAGTTCCTAACAACTGAAGTGTCCAGAAGTGTAATTAGCAGTGAGTTCCCTCTCCCTGGAAGCTGGATGATCACTTGTGGGGAATGTTGTGGCAGGAATTCCAGGTTAGGTTGGGATTAGACTTTTGGATGGTTTTTTAGCAGAATGACAGCAATTCAAGATATCATGTTTGGGGAAAGATAATAAAGAATAAATGTAGTCACCACCTTCACGTAGGTTACAGTCTGATGATAGATTAAGGAGATCTTTTATGTCCTGGTGCTCCTTCTATCAAAGCAGATCCCAGGCTTTTTAAGCCTCTTCATCCTCATCTTGTCCACATTTTTCCATCACTGCTTCGGAGGACTCATCCTGTGCACTAGAGGGCTGGTACACCATTCTGGATGCCCACCATTTAGTTCATGCTCATGACACAACTGGCCTCATTTTACAGGGGCTTTATATTAATACATTGCTAAAGCAATCAAGCTAGATGCAAATTGCCTGAATAAATTCATATTATGGCAGAATGCTAGCATTAAAGGGTATTTTAGGTGCTGGTCCTCATATACACATTTGACTCTATAGACCTTTCATTTACAGTGGGATGTATAGCTTGGTTTCTTTTTTTTTTTTAATAGTGGAGAAGGGCTTGTTCTGTTATAAGTTCACAATCCCTCAGTCTTTATTGCATATATTGGTTAGACAGCAGGAAAGGATTAAGCAAAGACTGGCTGATAGATATTTTCTCTGTATAATTCTGAACTTCTCTGTGAATTGACCCCATTAAATGTGGTTTAGTAGAAAGAGCTTCATTTGGAGTCAGAGGACATGGGTTAAATTTCTGGGCTCTGTCTCTGACACCTGTATGATCTTAGGGTAGAATGTCTATGGGATTCAGCCTCCTACTCTCTAAGAAGGCATTAGATGATTTCTGCAATCTCTTCCAGCTCTAAATCTATGTTCCTTTTTTTTTAGTCTTATTAGATACTATAAATTCTCTGCATCCGTCCAGGCAGGGGTAAAGTCTCAATAATGAATAATTAGTTGGGAGAAATACTGAATTCTTTCTGCATTTTTTAAAAAAGAAAATTGGTAAATGATTCTCCAAGTAATAATATATGTAATAATTTATAATATAGTAATATAAAACCATATATTTTTAGCTACCTTGTTCACAAATGGAAGTAAAGGAAAACACTTATAGAACTCAGTAAAAGTAAATTTCAAGGGTTAGCATAGTGGAGAGAGAGTCGGGCCAGAAGTCAGGAGGATCTGGGTTCAAAATTTGTCTGTAGACATTTCTTAGATGTGTGATGTGACCCTGGGCATATCATTTAACCCCCATTTGCCTAGCCTTTGTCCTTCTGTCTTAGAGTTATTATTAGGATAGAAGATAAAGGTTTATAGAAAAAAAGGAAGTGCATTTCAGCACTAAGGGATTAAATGAAATGCAGTAGAAGCAAATACAGTGAAGGGTATTATTTATCTGTGGCAAGATATTCCAAGATACCACCTATCTGCATTGCTAAAAAAGAATGGAAGATTTTCAGGAAATGTCAAGAAACTCCTAGAATTATATGTCCAATTTTCTTTGCATCTGTTTTTTTAATTTTAATTTTTAATTAAAAAACTTTTGTATTCTTGTTCCCTTCCCTCCTCCCCTTTCCCCTCATTCTTCCAAGTCCCAGTTGGGTCTCTGGAATGTGTAGCATCTGGAAGAGATTTAAGGAAACTAAAGGGTAGGATTAGCAATAGGATGAAGGCTGAGGAACAACTCAAAGAAATATAATTGAGGTAGGAAGCTCTTGAGAGAAATGCTTGAAGAACATAATCGCTCTGCTTTAAAATGATGGAGGGAGTAAGAATAACGCCACAAATTGAACAAAGGGAAGAGGCTTTAGTAGAGGAACTACCACTAATAGGAACAGTAAACACACCTAGGATAAAGTGAGGTGGTGAGAGTGCTGTTCTGTCATTTAAAGTAAGCAACAATGTTCAGATTTGTTTTTCTAAAAAGCAGAGCTGGACGAGTTACGTAGGAGTATAAAAGCACTTAAAATAGCAGTTGTTAACCCAGGGAATCTAACCCAAGAAAGAACTGGCTCTTTTGCTCTGGGGGTGCACAGGGTTGCCAGGCCTGTACACCATTCCTGGTACAAAGATACATCCTGCCCCTGAGGAGCTCACAATGTAACAGGGGAAACAATATGGAAACAATTAGGTATAAGCAAGCTGTAGAGAGGACGTTCCGGAGATAATCAATAGAGAGAAGGAGCTGGAATTAAGAGGAGGCATCTAGATGGCTCAGGGGATGGAGAGAACCTGGTCCTGGGTCCAAATCTGGCCCCAGACACTTCTGAGCTTGTGGCCCTGGGAAAGCCACTTGATTCCCATTGCTCTAGCCCCTACCACTCTTCTGACTTGGAACCAATTCACAGGATTGGTTTTAGAGAGATCGCTGGTAACTTTAGAGAGGAAGCAGAAGAAGAGAGGAGAGGAGAGGAGAGGAGAGGAGAGGAGAGCAGAGGAGAGGAGAGCAGAGGAGAGCAGAGGAGAGCAGAGGAGAGGAGAGGAGAGGAGAGCAGAGGAGAGGAGAGGAGAGGAGAGGAGGTGTCTTGTACAAAGGCTTTGTTCTTGGAGTTTAGTGACACAAGGGAAGAGATAGCTGGCAGGTGCAGATGAATAAAGCGAGGTTTTGTTTTTTTTTGGTAGGGGAGCATTGTTTGTAAGCAGTAGAGAAGCAGTAAGTAGGCAAGAAGAGATGGAAGATAAATGAGTGGGAACGCTAAAAGGGACACTCTGGAAATGGGATAGAATGAGACGGAGGGGTTTACCTTGGCAAGAGAAGACCCATCTTTTGTGTTAGATAGAGGTGAAGGAGATAGTGGCTAAAGGCACCTGAGGGTTAAAGGAGAAGAAAAAAGAGGAAATCATGGGGAGAGGTGGGACACTTAGCAAGAAATTTCAGCGTGTATTCTTGACCCATGTTTGATAATTATATGTTATATAACATGTATCAAATACGTATAATCATGCAATGTTATATAATATGGAATATATTATCGTAACATCATATAATATATAATTCTACAACCTATAATGTGTTATATATTATATTTACATACAACATATTTATATAATATTTTGTATTATGTTAATATTATCAAATAATATATAACAAGTTATAATACACTCATTTTCAATCTCTTCTTGTCTACTCGCTGCTACTCTGCTGCCTACAAACATACTCATGTGCTTCCCTATCCTCAAAAACTCTCTTATGGGCTCTTTCCTAGGAGGAAGCTCCTTGGCAATTGGTTCTGATGGACATAAAAGTGAGTGAAGCAGGCACTGTGGAGTGCCTAGAGCTTGGCCATTCACAGAAGAGGCTGAGGCCATCCACTGCACCCTAGGTGGTCGCCAGTCGTCCTCTCCTGACTTTTGTCTCACCACTAGACTTGGATGACTCTGGAAGAGAAAGTGAGGCTGACCACTGTGAGACTCCACCTCACTTCAATCCATTCACTCAAGAGTCAAGGCATGATGCCTTTGGTCCTCTTCAAAAACAAAGGAAGAATGGCAAGATAGGAGCTAAGTAGACCTTTTTTATATTACTTCTCAGGCCAGTTGAGACATTTGTGCCACTCCAATCCCAAGGCTGAGGATGTCAATGAAGAACTCTCCTAAAATCTCTTTTCATGAAAGCTTTATCATCTTTCTAATCTCATTCCATATGAGAAAAACTGTGTTTAGTTCCACATTGGGAAATTTAGATGACTATCTCTATCACACAAATTTTAGGATTGAAAGGTCCTCAGAGGACAGTTAGTCCAATCTCCAGATTTCTCAGGATGCCAGGAAGAATATTTGCCAAATCTTTATTGTAAAGCAGGATGTGTAGAGTATGAATCTATGTATATACACATATCTATGATATGTGAGGAGGAGGAGAGAAGTGGGGAAGATGAAGGATATAAAATGAAATTATAAGGGATAGTAAAAGTGGATTTCACAAGGAACAAGTCTTAGAAAATAGAAACTAGGTTTCTAAAATTCAACTAATTTATGAAACATAAAGCAACAGAAGCTTCTAGGTAATGTGCTTAAAGAATTTCAGTTAAGAAATTAGTTCCTTGAAATATATATTTTTAAAAATATTAATACAGAAATAATTTCCACTGAAGTTAAGCAATTCATATATAGGCTTTACCTATATATCCCCATTAAAAATAGGGAAGCCTATAAAATGACTTACTGAAGATTAGAGAAAATTAATGTAACCAAGAATTGCTTGAGAATGAACATGCCGTTGCAAAACTAAACAAGAAGCATCACTATTTAGTGGTTCTCAGTCAAATGAAGGGAGAATCTAATACGTGCTAAAAACAAAATTTTTTTCTATCCACTTACTCAACTCTCTGTAATCTGACTTCCACCTCACCTCCATCACTCCATTCATACTGCTCTCCCAAAGAGTCACAGGGACAATCCATGCAAGATATGGTTGAAGTTACTCATTTCTTGTCTTTTTATTTTTAGAAGGGCTTTCTCATTGAGTGATAAGAGCAGGCAAGTGTTTTGACAGATCAAACTTAGACACCAAAATTTACCATGTACTTGTAGGTCTTATAAAGGTTTATCTTTTCTGTAAAGACAAGCATATTTTTAAGCTGTATTGAAGATTGAGTTGGAGGTATAGTCGAAGAACACTGTATGAGAGACTGAGGACTGGTATTGCCATTAAAAAGCTGTGTGGCATCAAGGAAGCTCCTTAACATGTTGGGACCTCCACTTCCTTATCATCTCTAAAACAAGAAAATTAGATTCTATGACTTCTACAGCTCTTATCAAATTTGAAATTATGGTTTTTTCTGGCTTTTTTGACTCCCCTTTTGGGTGGACAGTGGGAGGGCAAAGGGGACACAAAACTGCTAAATAAACCTTACATAAATAAGGTCATTAAGTTTGAATAGCCATAGTTTACATAGACAAACTTTGTAGTTTTAATGAATCAAAAGCTTTGAAATAAAGTCAAATGTAAGAAAATAAAAAGTGGAAACAAAGATTGGGATAGATTTTCATCTATATAAAATGATAATTTTTCTGAGGAAGAACTGTTTTTAAATGGTTTTTGAGAATTTAGAAGACAAAGGAGTCAATAACCCACGTAAAGACAGGTAGCCATTAGGGTAAATATGGAGCAATTTTAAAAGGCCAGGAAATATTCTTTCTATACAACAGACTTAAAGCACTTAAACCTTATTACTTAAATGACCAACTACCACTCTTGAGGGCTAATGATGAAACGTACTACCCACTTCCTAACGGAGAGATAATGGATTCAAAAGGAAGCATGGGATATGCAAGTTGGGACACAGCCAATATCAGAATAATGATGCATATGTTATTAGGATTTTGTTTTTTATTTTCTTCTTTTCAATGGGGGAGGGGTACAAAACAGAGAAAAAAATGCATATTAATTGAAAAATAAAAAAAGTTACAAAATAAATAGTAAACCCAACTCCCACATATTTTGCTGTAAATATTAATTTAATGTTAATATTTTTGGTTTATGAGGGAAATGGAAATTCAACCTGAAAGAATTGTGGATTCCTTTTGATGTCTTTCTCCAGCTCTGAATTCTTTCATGGCCCTAACAAAACTCAAATAATATGTATACATTTTTTTTTAAAAAAACCTTTACCCTCTGTCTTGGAATCAATATTGTGTATAGGTTCCAAGGCAGAAGAGTGGTAAGGACTAGGAAATGGGGGTCAAGTGACTTGCCCAGGGTCACATAGCTGGGAAGGGTCTGAGGCCAGATTTGAACCTAGGACTTCCCGTCTCGAGTCCTGGCTCTCAATCCACTGAGCTACCCAGATGCTTCCAGTATGCATTTTTTTAAAAGCAGGGATGGCAGTGGGGGGAAAGAGGGGAAATCATATCCTTTTCAAATTTATAGTTTAATTAAATAAAACCTGCTGCCTCTTTTGACCATAAATGTCCAAGGACTTACAAAAATGTTTTTATTCTGTAAAAGTCAAGACATGAGTTCAAGATGAAGTATAGAATAAATGGCAGGCAAGGAACCCACAAAACTCATTTCCAAACAGGCAGACACATTCTTTTGAAAACTCAAACTTACTCATTTTATTTTTGTAGAATTACAGCACTGTTGTAAAAATACATTACATCACTAAAACCCATGGTTAAATACATAGTTTGACCATTTTCAACTTTAAATGTATAAAAATATATTAATTTAAAATACATAATTCCTAGTTTTAAAGCCCAGTAAAACTCATCCATCATTTGCAATTTCCTGCCAAAAGCAATCTTTCTTATTAATGGGAATTTAAAATTAATCTTTGTTATTGAAATTTTGGGGGAAATCCACTCACCATAGGAAGTACAACTATCCATAGCTCAGAAATGTTTCTGTTGTGCCCCTTCAATAAAGATCATAGTGTGTACTAGGGTACCTCCACTGCTAACCTTAACTTTTAATTCTATACCAAAACCTCCCTTGACGACTTCACAAGTGACTCCAAACTGCAGTAAAAACCTAGTGTAGTTGAACTCGTGGCTTCAATACTGAGGAGCGAAGGGTGAACAGGAGAGTAGATGGAAATAGCCAGTGTGCTTCGACTTCTAATCCACGAGGGAGAAGGGGCGAACAGCAAAAGGGGCTAAAAGAATTTTTCTTTCTGAAACTGAAGAAAGATTCTCAGTTTCTGAGACAATGAGGCACTGAAGATATGGCAAGGCAATAAGACTGGGAATTTGGCTGCCACATTTCTATGTGAAGTGCGGGGTCTGAAGTGAAAGACTAAAATGAGGAGAAAAGACAGATTTTTCTAAACGTGAGACCACATGCAGAAGAAGAGAGGTCTAAGCATATGTGTGGAAAGACAGCAGTTTTATTTCACTCACAGCCCTAGGACATAGAGTTACAGGAATTATATATACAAATAGATAAGTAGTGAATGACCAAATAAGTAAATGTAATGATTGTGTCTGAGATTGGGAGGAACGGGAGGAAAAGGAGGAGGATTTGAGAAGAATTCATTATACTTTTAAATTAAGCTTAAAACACTGAAAAACTTTAAAGTCTGAGTGAATTGGCTGTTTTTAACAATATACTCTTCTCTCTGTAAACAGTTGTTATTGTGGATGGTCATTTAAACATGAAAACACAATGAAACCCATTTTTTAAAAAAAGTATGATTGAAATCTTGAGAAAAGTATCTTTGAAATCTTCTCAAGGGCAAACAAACTCCAGGAGCTTTCCTTTCACTTCTGTGTAAAACAGGTGATCATAGAGGCAAGGATGAAGCCTGGACTTGAGCTAGGAGTCGGACGTCCATTCCCAGGTAGCCTGAAACCCAGCAGACAATGTAGCTGTTACTTAATAAACACAGAATTCTACATTGTATGCCAGGTTCATGCCCCAAACCTGGATGCTCTCCCTATAAAAGCAGTTCTGCCGATTCAGATGACCCAATTCAGCTGCTATGTTTCCAAGTGCACTTGTGCCCTCCATCTACATCTCATATAGGGACCACTGAAGGACCAGATGCAAGTCACGTTTCCTTAGGCAAAAAACGGTTAGTGAGCATCCGACAACATCCCAGCTTAATAGAGACTGCCTTACTCAGAAAGCTTGCGGAAACATGGGATCGCACTTCCAGAAAGGCATACAAGAGTGCTTGTGTGAGCAGGGGATACGTTACAACAAATCAACAAAGGCTCAGAATCCTTCACTCGGAGGGTCACAAACATGGAGCGTGCCTCACTTCTTAAATAAGACATTGGGGAGGACCCAGTTGGAGATCATCCTGGAAAACGTTTTAACGCAAGACTTTTCTCTATAGGTTGAAGACAAGAAAAGGTTCTCATTGTCCAAGGAAGTGTCTGTCAGTCTTCATTAGAAAGTTGGGACAGAAGCTCTAAGATGCCATCAGAGACCCAGTAGCCAGATGTAGCTGCTGATGGAAAGAGACAGTATCTACACTGACTACTGAGCGAATGAGGGACAAAATAGGCAGAGGGAACCGTATCTTTTCATGGAGATATTCTGTGGAAAGAAGGGAAAAACATTTAGTTCCAGAATATTTTAAAGAAACCAATGATGTATTTTCTTTGGAAATAAATCTCCAACAGCTCTGGATGGAAGCGTCCTCCCTGACGCGAGCTATACGTTATTTTTAGTCAGCCGAGGCTATGTCCGCTTCAAAGTTTTCATGTAATAACCTTGCAGCCATTTTCGGGTGTCTGAAAATCAGGACAACTACAGAAAAGTCTTCTAGTGCATTAGACACTCTTGCGCAGGGGTTCTCGAGCTTTTTGGTCTCATGGACCCATCTGGATGCTCGGGGAAGCACAGGGATAAAACAATTACAAAGGGGCACAATTACATCGAACAGTTATTAAAACGTTGTTTTTTTTAATTCAGACTTTCAAGTTAAGACGGCTCTAGTGGGCCAGGACTCCCCTCCATATCTTTGTGCCAAGTTTAGTTCCCTAACACATTGTTAACAAGTGTGGAGCCATCTATATATGGCAGCGATTCACCCCACGCTTATCAAAATATCATCGCTCTCTAACCAAAATGAGCCATACTGCTGGCATAGGGAGATGGCTGGAGCTGGTGTTACCACCGGGCCGTATTCTATTCTTTCACACAAATTCAAAGCATGTCAGCGAGGGTCCGAAGGGCTTAGGGACGTTGCTCCTTTAAAGTTTACCTCTGGCTGTTCCGGAACCACGGAAGAGAACGAGCCGAGGCTAATAAGCAAGAAGGGAGGGGACTAAAATGGTCACGAAATCAAACCACACTGAAGAGGAAAGTCACTTTTTTGTTGAAGAGCCGTTTCCCCCTTTATCGTACAATGACAGAGACCCCAAACAATGAAGCATTTTGTTCTGTTCAAGCCTGTCCTGCTTTAGGTCAGGATTTGAGGCTGAACACAAGCCCTGGAGTGGAGATTTCACTCCTGAATGCAAACTATACATGGCCGGTTTGGACACGAACAACACTTGGAAGTGAGCTGGAGGGCAAAAGGAGGAGAAGAGAACGACTCAAAATGAGATGTCTTCTGTCCCTTGATCGAGGGCTGAGGAGTAACACCTCGTCTAAGGTCGAAGTTTGCTACGTCAGTCAGTCACTGAACACTCATGACGCGGCTCCTTGGAGCACCAGCGAGCGCTCAGAATCAGGGGATGCTGGGCGTGACCCGACCGCGCCGATCTGCAAAGCGGACGGAACGCTTTTGGTGCCTTAGCCGCGTCTGTCGTACCCGACTCTTCAGGACCCAGTTGGGGAACTGCTTGACCGAGATCTCGGCTCTCCGGCTCACACGGCGGGCGAGCCCAGCAAGGGTCTGGGGCCAGATTTTAACTCCGGGAAACGAGTCTTCGGGACTCCAGGCCTGATGCTGCACCGCCGAGCTACTCAGTAAAGAAGTAAGGGAGAGCGAAACCTGAGGAGAAGGACATTAGATAAGCGGTACTCAGAGAATCTCACCGATGCTACCTGTAATCAGGGAGAAGTTGCTCTTTTTGTGGGAAGAAATACTTGGGAAAAACACGTTGACCATTTAAGATTATAAGGACCATTTAGTTGTTTGCCATAGTTCTGATTTTATAGGGTAAATGTACTTATTATTCTACACCTTATTTTTCAAAGTTACACACACACTCTATCAGAAACCTTAATACTGGTGAACACTTCCAAGTATGGAGTCAGAGAGCATGGATCTTAAGCTGTATGGAAATAAAAGTATTTAGAAAAATGCCTTAACATTTTATGGATAAAAAGACCAAGAGAAGGAAATAATTTGCCCATTGTTCCAAAGATGGTAGGTAGCAGCAGAGGATGAAAGCTATAAAATTAAGATGAAAGCGATGTCAAATTGCTAATTCCTAATGAGTTATCAAACTAGAAATCTTAATGAGAATACCCAAAATTCTAACTTTTGTTAGAGAAAACCTTTTGTTTGGAGAAATTTTATCTATGTCTATAATTTTAGACTAGACAGATCCTTCCTAAGATACCTTCTGGCCCTAAGATCATACAATATTTCGAAATGCTCTTCAGCCCAAAGTTCATTTGTATGCCTCATTCATATCTGTAATTTAATTACTTTCCTAATTTAGTACAAGTATGAACATTCTTTCATTACTAAATTCTCAGTTTGTGTTGTCACGATTCTTATGGATTAGACAACAGATTAATAATGCCCTACTATAATAAACTTTAAGCCTACTTTGCAAGTGAACACATAGTTGGAAAAGTTTATCTGCAAATTTTAATACACTACATGGTTAAAATATATAATTTAAAAAACATATGCTTGCTCTCTCTCTCTCTCCCTCTCCCCCTCTTTCTTTCTCCCTTTCTCTCTCTCTCTCCTTCTCCCCCTCTTTCTCCCTTTCTCTCTCTCTCCCTCTCTCTCTCTCCCTCTCCCCCTTCTCTCTCTCCCTCTCCCCCTCTTTCTCTCTCCCTCTCTCTCTCTCTCCCTCTCTCTCCTTCTCCCCCTTTCTCTCTCCTTCTCTCTCTCCCTCTCCCCCTCTTTCTCTTTCCCTCTCTCTCTCTCCCTCTCTCTCCTTCTCCCCCTTTCTCTCTCCTTCTCTCTCTCTCCCTCTCCCCCTTCTCTCTCTCTCCCTCTCCCCCTCTTTCTCTCTCCCTTTCTCTCTTCTCTCTCCCTCTCCCCCTTTCTCTCTCCCTTTCTCTCTCTCTCTCCCTCTCCCCCCTTTCTCTCTCTCTCCCTCTCCCCCTTCTCCTTCTCCCTCTCCCTCCCCCCCCCCATCCCTTATGCAACAGGGTGAAATTATGTCAGAGGTGAAAGCAACATCTGAAGCACAGGTGTCTAATTAAAGTATGTTCTTGTGAACTTGAATTCCTGCTGTGTTACATAATTACATTAGAGCCAGGGTATCACCATAATGGGTGAATGTTTGTAGTGAATCCAACTGTTGCATACCTGAGACCCTGTGACTATATTGATCAAAAACATTTACACCAGCTGATGGTCACTTGACTCTCACATCACACTATTTAGTAAATTGCCCTCTAAGTCAACACTAAGATTGGGCTGAACATTTTGATGGAAATTCTTGCTTAAGATTTTTTCCCCTTAAAGGACTTTGCCAGACAATACTAGTCTGAGCAGGTCTGGGGTTGGCACAAGAATTTGAAACAAGTTACTCAAGGCAAAACCTGTTATATACCCATAAAGAAAGACTAAAACGAGTTAAAATATTTATTAGTAATTATCTTTAACTCTTTTCTCAATTAGAATCAAACTTCTTTACAATCATTTGTTGAAGAGATGAGTATTTTGCTTGGGGTAACAAAGCAAACAGTGGGGTGTTGAGATAGCCTGAAGAAGGTTTAACCCAAGAGTGGCCAAAGTTCAGGAATTTATGACACTGAATCCACAGCACTGCAGGAGAAGCACGTGTATATTTTCTTTCACGCCAAACATTTATGGAGTGAAAAGAAGCTGTTTACTAGAGATCTTCGAGGAAAATGTAATGTGTGACAAGAGCTGGTTAGTAAGGGAAATTCTTGGCATATTTTAAGAACAAAGAAATGCAATGACACTATCGAGAGAAGTTCTGGTAACATTATGGTCCACCAATGACTAGTGAAGCTATTTGGAATGCGTAACTGAGCTAAATGTTATCTGAATAGATAGAAAGTGATAAAATGGAGAAGGGAAAGAGGTTTAGCTATTAATTATTTATTATTATATAAAAATAATATAAATTATTATAACAACACATTTTTTACTTATTGAAAAGAGTTTATGGTTGGGAAGATTATAAATTACCACCCCTCAATCATGATGAATAGATCAACTACTTCCATGCTATTATGAAATTCTTTCTCCCCAATGCTCATATCTTTAGAAAGCACAAAAACCCTTTTCTGGGTTTTTTTTTAAGTCAATATGGACTTCATAGATAGTCATTAAATACTTAATTATAAGCAAGGCACAGACCCTCTCTGTAGGACACAAAAATGAACCTATCTTCCCTATAAGGCTGAATGGTAAAGAGTCAATAAGAAATATAGAAATGAAAAGATTTCTCTAGCCAGGTTTTTGGAGGGGTGGAAGGCGGACTGATGGGAGAACTGGAGAAGGCTTCGAAGCAGAATCTCTATTTGAGCCCCACTTTTAAGGACGGCTACGTTACACTACTAGATTGACAAGCAGTTGCCATTCTAATGACAATCACAAGGACGCACCAAAATACATTTTGAGTTGGAATATACTGTCATGTGCAAAAGGCTCATTTCAGATCTTCCTTTGCTTTTCTTTCCCATTTAGCCTAATACAGTTAATGTGGAATATAAGGAAGGAAGAGAAAAAAAAAGTGTAGTCACTACAATGTCTCACATGTAAAGGCAGATATCTCAAAAACATTTTAAGAATCAAATTAAGTAGGCAGGTGGGAAAATCCTAGAGAGACTCCTATCCTTAGAAATTTCCGCTTTTACCATTTTGGATCTCGCATAATCGAATACGTTTTAAGGAAGCAATCATTTATTATGTACAGACTTCAATAATGTAAGTGAAACTTTATGATGTTGGTAAATTCAAACTTTTGTATGGAATCACAGAATATTAAGGGATCTTAGAGCTCATATAACGCAAACCCCTAACAAGGTTCAGAAAGGATTGGCTCTGTTTATACAGCTAGTTAATAGTGAAGCTGGGAGAGATGCCAATACGTACCCCACTAAATTCTCTCCCCATCATTGCCTCATGCCCTCCCTCTGCCGATTACTTTCCGTTTGTCCTGTGTATAGCTTATTTGTATAAATTTGTTGGCTTCCTGGCTCCTGCAAGCTCCTTGAGGGCAGGGACTGTATTTTTAGGGTTTTGTTGTTATTTTTTTGGTCAGTGCATGGCACATGGAAAGCACTTAATAAATGTTTACTGACTTACCACTACATCTTCCTACTTCAGGCTACATATGAAAACTTATGAAGCCCCCTTAATTGTGTATTATAGGTAAAATTAAATAGAGTTAGAATCTACTTCTAAGGAAATGGGTTGTTTTGGACTGAATTATTTGGAATGATGTTGTTAATTACAGAATAATTACTCAACATCCCACTTCACTATGCTTGTATAGACACATGAGTATACTTAGCTTTAACTTGCTTTTTTATTTTATTTTTTTTTAAGCCCTTACCTTCCATCTTGGAATCAATACTGTGTATGGGTTCTAAGGCAGAAGAGTGGTCACGGCTAGGCAATGGGGGTCAAGTGACTTGCCCAGGGTCACACATATGGGAAGTGTCTGAGGCTAGATTTGAACCTAGGACGTCCCGTCTCTAGGCCTGGCTTTCAATCCACTGAGCTACCCAGTTGCCCCCTTAACTTGCTTTTTTAAAAAAGTCCAATAAACTTATTTTTCCTTTCCATAAGAAGGATAATGATACTGGTGTAAGCGTGAGGTTGAAAAGCCTCAATCAAACAATCAAAGGCTTTAGATTACATGTGGAGTCTTGTGTTTTCAAGGAATCGTTTGAGATATTCTCCACATAAGATTTTCATCACTGGATAGACTCTAGATCCACTACAAAAGAATAGCAATTTTTCCCTCTCCTGTTTTAAATGGCGATTACACAGTAGTGAGGTTTTAGGTTCATTTCTTTAAAAGTCAGGCCAATTCTTTTGAGACTGTCTTTGTTTGAATGTTTATGTACCAATACCTGCCACCTTACTATAAACTAGCATGACTACTGCAGCTAATATAAAATGTGGGGCTTTTATGTGCCCCTCAAATAAAATCTGTGCCCAGAGCACACGATTATTGTTCAAAAATGATCATATTTTAATTTGTACTTCTAAGCTGTCTTAAGCTGCGTCTTATTTGCAACCTGAATTCAGACAGCTTATCTGAGATCTTTTCTTGGTCTGCAGGTCCAGAGTTTTATCACTTGGCCTAGAAATCAACCCTCTAAGTGCTTAATCTCTTTTCTTGGGATCCTCGCTATTTTGGGGGGGGGTTATTTGACCTTGTTTTCTTTAGTCTCTAACTGAGCATACTTGTCCTATTTGGAATTCCAGTAGGAATGCCCTTAGAGTGGTAGGAATGCATTGTGGAGGAAATCTTGATGGTCTTTGGAAATAGGAGCCCAGAGAAAAATTTCCTAGACTTCAAAGGAGATTATCTATAGTGCAAGGCCCTTTGCAGAAGTTTTTGTAGGACTCATGTAGAAAGCAACACCTAGAACATTTTTTAAGGAGGGAGAGAGAAAGAGAGAGAGGCAGGGGAAGGGGGGAAGGAGGGAAGGAGGGAAGGAGGGAAGGAGGGAAGGAGGGAAGGAAGGAAGGAAGGAAGGAAGGAAGGAAGGAAGGAAGGAAGGAAGGAAGGAAGGAAGGAAGGAAGGAAGGAAGGAAGGAATTACTTTTATTGTCTACTATGTGCCAGGCACTGTGAAGTGCTTTATAAATATTGTCTCATTTTTATACTCAGAATAACCTTCTGAGGTACATACTATAACTATTTTCATTATGTAAATAAGGATAGTGAGGTAGACAGGAGTTAAGTGATTTGCCTGGAGTCACACAGCTAATAAAAGTCTGAGGCTAGATTTGAACTCAAGCCTTCCTAATTCTGAGGCTCATGCTGTATTCTATTCATCACCTTGCTGCCTCTAGGTAGCTATGCATAAGGAGAGCCCTATGCATTGTGCAAGTCACTGAAAGGTTTTCACCAAGAACAGTTTGGTTTCTCACCTGTGAATAAAGAGGTGATTTCCCTTGATTCCCCTGGGGAAAAGTCCAGTATGCTTTGTAATCACTATAAGGGATTAAACTTTCCTTCTGAGATGCTCTATTTCATTTCTCTTTTTAAGTCAGCAAATAATTAAAGCCTCACTAAAGACTGTGGGTCCAGAGGAAGAAGTGGGAGAGCTTAAATAAAGGGGGAAAAGGTGGAAGGTCCTAGGCTTTACTCTTGGCTTGGTTTCCTTTCCTCCTTCTTATCAAAGGAAAAGGGCCCTTGGGCTTAAGCATAAACTTACAAATTTGAAAAGATCTGGGAGATCTGGGATATTTAATGTTTCTGAGTACTGGAATTCTAGCAAATAGAAAGCTACCAACTGCACCATGGGTGGGTGCTAATAAAACGTATGTGGACACATATAATTTTGTGAATGGCAAATAGGCTTCTTGGTTATATAACTGCAAAAGAAATAGATGGAGAAATCCAATGTACATAATGTTTTTTATATTTCCTCATTGGTTTCTGATTTTGAGGCATTTTATAAGCATTTAACTAACATTTACTGAACACCTACTACATACATGCCGGGCATTTACTAGACATTGGAGGCACAAGAGATAAAGGGGAAACATTCTGTCTTCCAGTGGGTTACATTTTTGACAACATTTATGGATGTGCATTACTTGGGAAATGTGATTACTTGGGATAAGCAGTCACTTTGGTTTCATTTTGTGACAGCAAAAGTCATTTGTGTCAGCTTCTGTTGACACTAAGCTGACTCAAAATCTGCCACTAATCAGATGAGACAAGATTGTATTCGTTTTCTTGTTTTTAGGTGAATTTTCTATCAGATAAATGGCGGGTATCATGCTATGTACATATTTCATTGCTCTTTGTTTTTAATTGTCATTTTTAAGAATGAATCTTACTCCAAGGAAAGTGTAAAAGGGGCTCCTGTTAAAAAGCACAACTCAATGCCAGCTAGAGATATTGTAGCTATGGTTGGTTCGGGGGAATTAAGGGCTTCAAGTATCATTCAAGTCCAAATGAAACAGGATCAATCACACCAAAGTGCAAAGGAAAGTGCAGTTTAAACGGGAAAAATACCAATACCAAGAACAGACAAATCATTGCTGCAATAATTCCTAACTAATTCTTAAAAATTAAACCATCACATTCAGAGGTGTATGACAAACTGGAGGGGCTGCTTTGATTTCTCCAGACTAAGCTTATAAAATTTTGGTAGATGAGTAAAAGCAATACAAAGACAAATGTAATGAAGGTTAGGAAAAGGTATTTTTACTGCTGCTATATCAAAGTCATTGTTAAAAGAAAAGGCAGAATTATTCTGGAATTACAGAAACATATACAGAAATGGAACACTACAATGCAATCTTAATGTATCTGAAAGTGGAGAGGAGAGAGAGAGAGAGAGAGAGAGAGAGAGAGAGGGAGAGAGGGGGGGAGGGAGAGAGAGAGAGAGAGAGGGAGAGAGGGAGAGAGGGGGGGAGGGAGAGAGGGAGAGAGAGAGGGAGAGAGGGAGAGGAAGAGAGAGAGGGAGATGAAGAGAGGGAAAGGGAGAGGGAGAGGGAGAGGGAAAGGGAGAGGGAGAGGGAGAGAGGGGGGAGAGAGAGGGAGAGAGGGAGAGAGGGGGAGAGGGGGAGAGGGAGAGAGATGGGGGAGAGAGAGAGAGAGAGACAGAGAGAGAGAGAGAGAGAGAGAGAGAGAGGGAGAGGGAGAGGGAGAGGGAGAGGGGGACTGTTTGTCAAAGGTATACTTAATTAGTGAATATTAAATATGATAAAACAGTGGTTTCATGATGAAAAATCAAAAGACTACATGCCAAAATCCCATTGCAATAATAATGACAAAAAGATAAACTACCATTTTTATTATGTTTTACGGTCTGCAAAGCACTTTATAAATAAATGAGGAGGTTAGACTAGCAGACCTCTTTTAAAGATGTTCAGCTTTAAATCTATGATTTCATGAACTAGAGTAGAGACTAAATGGAAAGAACTTTCTTCAAGGAGTCAGCTGAGAAAGAGAAGGTTAATCATAGGACTGACCAGAGTCAAGAGATCAGAGAAGGAAGCTATTTCTTTCTGAAGGAAAGGACAGTGACATATTTTATGTCAGGGTTGAAAGAGGAAATAGCAGAACCACTATTTGGATTGACAGTAAGGAACAAAGGAGAAACTTAGTTCTTCTTTCTATATTAAGGAAAGAGGTCAAGACAGGAATTTTGCCCTAAGGTACTACATATCTCGATGATTCATGATTCATAAGAAAGTATAGGATCTTGGTTATTGAAAGACTAGAAGTAAGAAGAGTTATTTTCAGTCAAAGGAGCAACAAGTACTTTCACTTAAAAAAGGTAACTAGGTCAGGACGTGGGAAAGACCAGAATGGACAGTTACAAACAAATGGGATAACAAGATAATACAATGACAGATAGGTAAAACCACTTATGCCATATTTCTATAGCACTTTGAGGTTTAATAAGTATGTTTCCTCACAGGAATTCTGGGAAGGGGGTACAAAGTGCATTATATTCATTTTAAAGAGAAAACCAAGACACAAAAATTGACAAAGGCCACATAACTAGTCAGTATCGGCGCCTAATCTCATGGCTCAAAAAGTCCCTGCTGGATCACACACTATACAAAAACCTTACCTCTTGTAAGAAAATTCATCAAGGCTAACGGTGTTTATTTTGTGATCATTCATGATGCTAGAAAAGGCTGAAAGGCTCTGGTGGGCATTAAGGAATGGGGTGTCATTTTTGAACTTTGTCTAGGAAACAGAAATAACATGTCTGTTGCTAAAGGGTAAACTGATATGGAAACTGGTTATCCAGCTTGGGGGGGGGGCAAGAACACTGAATTTCCTGGTGCAAAGACAGAGATGGACTGAATTAAACCCCTGTTAATGGCTATAACGAATAAGATGGCTCTTCCACCTTGATACCTTTATCAGAAGAGAAAAGACATTAAAGTAAGCGTGAAAAATCTGTAATCAGTTTGGAAGGAGCAAAATGCACACAACCATTGGACGGTAAGAGCCAGAGAAATAAGAGGAGCACATTAACACTGGTTAAGGGTCGCCCGGCCTGGGGAATCAGGTATTTCAGTGGCAGGGAATCTAAGTGACGGAGTAGCTTCAACTAGGCAAGCCCTTGCCAAGGTCCCCTTGGTTGGGGACAAGAGAGTCTCTGTCAACCTCTATTTTCCTCCTCACTAGATAAAGACTTTGTGAACTTTTAAAAGGATGGAAAATCTGGGACTTCCCACTTGTGAGTTTAAGAGTGTTTCTAGGTGGCTCCATGGGTAGAGGGCCGGGCTTAGACTATATTCTAGTCTGTGTGACCCTGGGCAAGTCATTTAACCTTCACTGTCTAGCCCTAACCACTCTTCAGGCTTGCAACCAACATCTAGGATTGATTCTAAGATAGACGTTTTAAAAAGAGAGAGGAAAAAAAGAACATCGAAGACTGTTTTTCTTATGATGAGTACCAGATAATGTGAGATAGTCACCTATGAGAGATAGGGCCAACCAGGCTATGAGAAAGCTTTTGGGTGGGTGTGTACATAAATCTCCTATGTCTTTGATTTATAACCCTTAGCACTATTTTTGTTTCATTGAAAGGATTCTGATTCTGTTGTTTGAGTCCAATTGCTGTGGGAGTATTTTAGACTAATTTAAAAAAGATAAATGAATCAAGTATGTGGTATTTCATTCATACGTTACAACTTGCTATTCCAAGGTAAAGTGGAGTATTTGGAATAAGAATACATTAAAAAGCTATGCATCATTTAAAGGGATTAAGATGCTACAGAGTTCTAAAATGTGATGTGAAATTGTAGATGTTATCCCTTAATTGCTCTCTATAATAGTTTGCAGAGTTCTTTTCAGCCAGTTACTCCTCCACAAATGTCTGTGAAGGGGAACAACAAAAAGAAAGGAAATATAAAATGGACATGAGCACAAAGGTCTCTGCTGTTTGCAATGTCTAAAAGGTAAGCTTCCTGAATGTGATCCAAAATATTCACAGTATCAGGACTTGCTTTTCTACCAAAAGTAAAATCTAAAGAAGAATGTTACCTAACTCATTCCTCTGTAGCATCCTTTGGGATGCTAAGGATTTGAGTATGACTAAAAGTTGGATATCTTGGGAACAGAAGTCCTCTGTGTTCTGATGCAAAGAGCAAAGGGACCGTCACTGAATGGACAGACTTCCTCTTGCCCTCACTAGAGAAGTAAGAAACGAACGAACTCCATAAAGGGAAAAAGACAGGCCCGTTGCCCTGTGAGAAAATAGAACACTGTAGATGTGAGGGGCCAGGGGAGTTCCTACTCTGCCTAAATCCTAACACACAAATGGACAGGAAATCCAGTGGCCCGATACAGGCACTTTCTTGTGCAAACTAATAAAGAACTTCAGTGAATTTCACTCCTCTCTTCTGATTTCTGTCTCTTCCTTTCCAGGGAGATTTAAGGCTTTAATTTTTCTTCCTATTTTGCCATTTACTCTAAGAAACTAGTTTCACTGAACTAATATGTTTGCTTATTGTGCTGCTGGCTTCTTTATGTGAGATCTTTGGGGTTAAACGTCATTTAGAGGAGGGCACTTGGAAATGCAGTACTGAGAGGGAGAGATATAATTAAATAGATATAATTATGACATTTGCAATTATAGCTGGGAGATATTTCTTGACAAAACATGGGGCTTGTAAACAGAATTAAAATATGTTATTCATCCATATTTTATAACTTCCTACCATTGGAGAAAGACACAATAAATCTGGACTAAAAACTTAGGACCAGTTTAAGCTGAAAGTAGCCCATGTGGGGAAAAGAAAGATGTGGAGTTCCTTCCTCCTATTCTGGATTCCCTTTGGCACTTCCCTTTCCTCTAATCTCATCACCATGTTGCTAACTAAAGCCTTGATTGACATCAGCTCCTTCAGACTCCTCTTTCTCTAACTGTTAGACTAGACAACTCCTTCTAATGCCTTCCTTTATAGAGGGCAGAAACTGGGCCACTCTGCATCTGCTGCTCTGCCTGCCTCTGCCACCTCTCATTAGATTGTAAGCTCCTTTGGGCAGGGTCTTTCTTTCTTTTTATTAATTGTATCCCTAGTGCTTAAGGGAAGGCTCTTAATAAATGTTTCATGGAATATCAGATTGGATTGGACTGAAAGGAAGAGTTGGGTATATAGTTGCTGGTGTGGGCCCAAAAGAGGGATTATCAATTCTTCTGCTCACCAAGCGGTATCTTGTATTCCTCACAAAAGCTAAATTTAATTTGGCTTCATTGTTAAATGGCACCATTCTAAGAAAATTGTACAATAAGCTACTTTCCAAGTATAAAAGTAGTATTACTACTGCTTCCTGCCACCTATTTAAAAAGACTTATCAACAAGTATCGAAAGATATTAAGATTACTTTCACAGCTTAATTTTGGTTTTGAATCAAAACATATCAAATTCTGTATCTATAATTTTGGCTTCTATGTTACATAAGCCAAAACTACTTTCAAGATGATAAATAAAACTGACAGCTAAATACCAAATCAATAACTTCATGTAATTTATGGATAACAAAGAGGAAAACATTCAAAATAGTCATTTCCTAAAATTTAGGTTAAATGACAGTATTAAATGCTATAATAAGTTAGGTAGGCCCTTTAAATCTTAAAGTCGACAAAAATACTTCAGGAACATTATTTGTAATAACAAAAAATTGAATAACTATAGATAGCAAAAAGTCAAGGAATAACTAAACAAATAGTTGTTTAGTAATATAATGGAGAACTACTACCACAAAAACCTATCTGTGAAGAACCTAAATGTGGAAAGGCATGGAATGATTGGATAGCAACAAAAGAAAGAAAAACTGAAAAATATATAGAAAAAGACAGAGAGAAGAGAGGTAAAAAAGAAGTAGGATGAGTTTTCTAATTAAGGTAATTTACATATTTTTATAGTGACAGAAGTTTATGTATAATGCTTTTTGCTTATGTCTTTTTTTGTTGTTTTTGAATTGCTTATTGAGGGTGTATACTCATATTTATAATTTAAACATTATATCAGCACGGTCTGAATACTTATAACAGTGACTAACTTAATTAATGCTCAGAACCTAATTAGCAAATACATCAAATTTTCATATATCATACTATAATTAGAAACCTCCTTAGTTTTCTTCCACTGTTATTGAAATTGCCAAGGTTTCCTGTTCTAAACTTCATTTTACGCCTCTTTTTGCAAATGCCCTTTTCCCCTTCTGTTCTGCACAAATATATAGTTTTGTACAAATGCATACATTCAAATTTCATCAAGGTGTGAAATGAAAAGACAAAAAAAATTCAAGGTACTGAGGATAAGACAAGAGATAAAATCAAACTATCTGAAAGTCTAAAAGACAGTCAAGAGAATTATTAGCTTTCCCTTCTGGGGGAAGCAGTGCTATAAAGTTTTGTTATTGTAGGGCAACCAGTTCAAAGTTCAATTTTTACAGTTGATGTGGGTTTCCTTTTAGATGCCTGGAAAATGACTCTGCTGACCACATCCACATTCTGAAATACTTTTTGAGAACTTCTAACCAAACTGCAGGAACTGACTCATTTAACAGTGCCTGGCCACTGCATAATCACTTTAGAATACGCCTTAGACTAGGCCCAGAATATCAAGGGTCTAAAACATGTGTCATTTATTGATGCTGATAATAATTTGTCTATTTATATGGGGGAGAAAAGGGGGAAAGTCCCAGGATACATACATTTGCAAAACAGTCTATTTCTCAATTTCAATGTATATTATTACAAGGTCTGTTGGTTCTTTCCAATTTTAAAACTCTGTTAAATAAGTCACATCCTGTTTCAGGAAGAAAAGTCTTAATTTTATATAAAAAGGTATAGAACTGAAACTATAAGTTTCCCAACATCCCTTCTGGTTATAACAGTCTAGGACTACCAAAAATTTAAATGAGAAAGAGCTTGGCTATAAGAATTATTAAAAAACAACACCACCACTACAAAACTGGGTGACTTGTACAACTGGTTCAACTACACTGTCTAGAGTTACTTGATCAGTGGCTATTAGTCAATTCAGTCAAATAACTGATAACTAGCTTACTCTTCCCCACTGGAGGGACAACCTATTAATCCAAAAGAAATAGGAAATAGAAACAAAAATACAATGAACAATTAACACTTAGATTGTCCTTTAAGGTTTACAAAGTATTTTACAGATACTGTCATTTTATCCTTGCAAACACCTTGGCATATGTAGGGGCCATGATTATCCTCATTTAAAGATGAGGAAACTGAGGCAGACAAAGCCAGAATGATTCACTCAGGGTCATACAGCTAGTAAGAGTCTGAGGTAGAATTTCAATTCAAGTCTTCCTGCCTCCAGCTCCAGCGCTTTATCCACTGTAACACCTAACTGCCTATACAATAGAAGGGAAATAGGAGTTCCATTTTGGATATGGGAAGCCATCATATCCAACTTGAAATACCTGATAGGCAATTGCTGTTTGGGATTAAGGTGGAGGGTTGTATATATACCCCTGGGAGTTATCTGCAGAGATATTAAACCCGAGATAGTTGATGAGATCAAAGAAGGAAAAGAAGAGAGCCCAGGACATAGTCTTTGGGATTTAGCCCAAGCCAAGTGTTGTGATAGAGACGATAAAGAGACTGAGGAGCAGCCAGAGAGGAGAACCGTCACAAAACAGAAAAGGAGAGACTGTACAAGAGCAGAGAGCGGTCCACAAAGAAATAAAGCAATTCTGGAGAGAGCGGTTTCGGTTGGGTGAAGAAATAAGAAGCCAGATTGCAATGAGCTGAGTGAGAGGAAAGGAAGTGGAGTCAATGAATAGATACAGCTTCTTCTAGGAGTCTGGCTAAGAAAGGGAATGGAGATATACTGAACAAAAACTGAATAGATGGTGCCCTCCAGGGAATATATACATAGGAAGCAGGGAAGGAGTCAATTCAAGATTACAGAATGGGAGAGTGATTGAGAGGGCTGGAGTATAATAAAGGCCAAGTAAGGAGGCTAAATGATATAAATTTGTAGTGTCCTGTTCAGCAGCAAGTCAGTAGGAGTAAAGGAAAGGGATAGACGAGTGGGAATATAAATTAAGTTTGTGATTATTTTTACAAATTCCTATTTTTTTTTTAATATAAGAGATTCACAACTTGGTTGTATTGTAATAGCAAGGTTAATTCCTTTTCTGAGCTTTCATTCAAGAAAACATAAATACACTAATACACACACACACACAAAACAAGAGGGTTTTTTTTTTAATGTATCAGTCAAGAAGAGTGTATTTGGGATTTGCAACATTTTTTTTCTTTTCTAGCAATTGTTATAAGGAACTGAAAAGGGGTTATTAAAAGGATAAATAATGAAGGTAATGATCTACCATATTTGTACCTTGGATGTTTGGCATTTCTTCCTATTTGATCTTTTGGTATCTCAAAAGTTAAGGCATCTGGGTCCATTCTCCACCATTTTATGATCTATAGTAATACTGCCCTTCATTGCTTGGAATGCTGACTTAAATGTGTAGATTAATGATGGCATGTTATCTAACATTTTGCTACTTTTGTCTATGAATTTTTAGAAAATAATATGCATACTGATCTAAATGCAATTCATATTGCTTCATTTTTCCCCATTGTTTATGTAAATTATTTCTAATTTTATAGGCTAAGACCTCTTCTTAATATATCATTGAAGATGGCAAGCTGTCATGTCTTGACAAAGACGTCAAGCTTTTTGGATGAGTGTAAACCTCAATAGTGGATGAAGGAATTGCACAAATATTGTATGATGATCAACTGTGAGAGACTTGGCTACCAACGATCCAGGGCAATTCTGAGGGACTTATGACAAAAAATGCCTGTCCTCCTCCAGAAAAAGAATTGTAGGAGTTGGAATGCTGATCAAAGCATACTGTTTTCCACTTTAATTCGTGTTTTTATTTTGGGGGTTTGGCTTTATATGAGTATTCTCTTACAACAATGGAGATAGCTTTTGCCTGATATACATATATAACCCAGGTGAAATTGCTTACTATCTCCAGGAGGTGGGAGAAAGACAATTTGGATCTCATAATGTCAGAAAATATATGTGGAAAATTGTTATTACATGGAATTGGGAAAATAAAATATCTTTAAAAAATAAATTGCAGAGAACTACAAGTCATTTACTAGACAGGGTCAAATAAGTTCACAGGCTTAAAAAAAAAAAGAGGAACTCAGCCTGATTTTAATTGGATGACTTTTAGTACAAGTCATATGTTTGGGTTTTTTAACAAGTAGACAGAGAAGATATTAAATTTGAAGTTATTTATAATGTGGGCTTGTAAATCTCCTGGTTTGGAGTAAAAAGGTATAACATCAGTAATAAGTAAGTGGATCTAGATTCCTCAAGAGTTCCATGAAAAGTATAAAAAGCCCAATTTAATTTCAGGGAGCATGCTTCACTGGATCTGTGATATCCATGTTGATGTTCTTAACAGTATTCCAGAAGGCTAAATCCCATAAAAGATTTATCTGCCTCCCTACTCACCCCTGCACTTTCCTCCAGAAGGAACGTCTTTCTGTCTTTGTATTTTAACATTCTATGGGTGCTAGTACAGAATTCAGGCTATCTATTGTCCTTCATCTTTGCTACATAGTTAATCTACCTCCTTTTCCTATCATACTTCTTGGATGTTAATAAATTCTCAAAGGTTCATAAATCTTTCTCAGGAAGGGCCCTGAAAGGTCAACTCTCTTATTTTAGAGATGAGAAACTGAGGCTTGAGAAATAAATGATTTCTTCCAGGCTACCTAGGTATAAGCAATAGAGATGGGATTTGAACCCAAGAGTTCTGCCCAAGATTCATTACTCATGGTTCCATATCATTGGTAATATGTTACCACCTAGTCATCAAGTGACTCCTTTGGGGTCACTAATAATTTTGATTCTTCTAGAATTATAGAACTCCATGGCTCAAAGTCAAAGAAAAACACTGAGTTTAAAAAGGTAAGTGTGTGTCAGGGAGATATTTGAGATTGTTGTGAAATTTTTGAAAGCACTGAAAAATAAAATGTCAAGATATCTGAAAAAAAGGGAAGGTAGCAAATAAATAGGGAAAAAAGATGAATGATATTATTCCAACAAAGGCAACTGAAAAGACTTCAATTAAAAGCTGACCCATGAGAAAAACTACTTTCTCATCTCTTTTTTGCATGAGATGAATATACACATATATCAAGGGTATATAGGATAAAAACATAAGAGGGAAACAGACTTTGGGGAAATAATATTCCATAGTATGACACATCTTCAGTTGCAGAAATGACTAAAAAGTATGGATGATATAAGATCCTGCTGTATTTATTTGGTGATTATTTTTTAAAACATTTTACTTAACAGAGAGAAAGCCAGTGTCTTAAGGACTCTTCTCCAGGAAGGTGTCTACCCTGCAAACATTTTGATCCCATACTTTTTCTTGACAGATGTAAGCACAGATATAATTGGCCAATATGAAGTGAAGTATAAAATGAAGAGTGAGTACTCTATAAAAGGAATTTGTTCCTTCAGGAACTCCTATAAAAGGTCTTCCCCACATCGATGATACCTGGCCCAGAGTCTAAATCTAAGAGGAACAGCAGTGATGTTATCCAGATGCTCTTATTTAAAGGTAACAGAGTGTAGGCTACATCAAGCCCCAAGCTCTAGATCAAGATTCAATCCCTCCAACAATCCCCACAGAAAAAAATCCAAATGGATATGAGTAACAGACTTCAACAATCAAGAGAAGCGAAGCTGAAACAGTAGGTTGAAACATTCTTGAGTCTCCACATTTGTATTCATGAGTTCTTCTGTGTAGGAAGACAACAGTTAAACTTTAGATAAAGAAAGAAACTTTTCCCTTACCTACCAATTGTTTCTCCATCCCATAGACAGGATAAGGGAGACAATACTACAATGGAAAGAAAAAAAGAATTGGAAGATGGGGACACTTGGATTCTAGTTCTGATTTGTGTAGCCAGTCCATTCGATGCTTCTCCAGTCTAATACCTGGGTTAATAAAAGACACAGAAATGAATCTAGTTTTGTCATTAAAAAGGGTCTTCAATGGTCAGTAGTGCATTTTTCAAACAGCAAGGAATGCAGCGCTGTGTTTTAAAGTCAGAGTCATTCATTGCTTTCCTGTGTATTAATGGAACATGGACAACTACAAAAATGTCTGTATGGTGATAATAAAAATGTCTCTATTTCATTGTTTCACAAAAGTTGTTAGCTGAAACCCTTCTTCACACAGGCATGGCTTTTCACATATGTATCTATTAGTAGTCTGAAAAGTTCATCATAAATTTGACAAAGAGCAGAGGAGGAATATTTCACTTCCATTTTGGTTACACTTGGAAAAAAATACAATTTATTTTCCAAAACAAATTTCTACCAAACTTTGATGTCTTCCCATCCGTTTCTTATGTTGATGTTTTAGGAATAAAAGAAATGGTTCCAAAAACTTTAAAAATCCGCCACTCTTCACATCATTTCCCAACCACAATTAAAAAAAAAAGAATACAAAGAAAAACATTTTGTCCATATCACTCCAGTCTGTTCTCCTACCCCCACCACCACCTACTCCACCTCCTTGCTTTGAAAGAGCAACCATGGCAGCGGCAGCCGCCAGCATTGGCTGCTTGGGGGCTTTAAGGATATCAGACAGTGGAATGTGCTTTGTCCCTGCCAGGGCTAAGGAGGGAGAGTAACAAGGACTCGCCTACCCTCCCTCCTTCCCTGATACCTTTCTCTAATGTCCCCAAGGCAGGGACAATGAGTGAGAGAACCACCGTTAGTTAAGCAGGCACAAACACGCTGCAGACTCCAAGGTCCTTCTGAGAGGTCCCCAGGAGTGATCTCAGGGATGCTCTTTTTACCTACAGATCAGCTGATCTTCAGCCTGCCACCGGAGGCTCTCCACAAGCTACCTTCAGCTCCTAACTCATGTGATGCAGCTTTCTGTCCCTTGGTTCAGAAGAATGCATGCTGCAGTGGGTTTCACACTGCTTGGTGGGGACGAACAAAGATTGGAATCTGGTGCCGGGGGGAATAGATGCGTGGCATAAACACGCAATCCACATCTGAGAAGAACACGCTGGTCTCCACCGCGGCGGCGGGGGGGAGTCAGCCAATACAGGGTGGGAAGACAAGGCTGCAGGTCATCCTTTCTGAGAGAGTCGACGGCAGAGCTCGTCACCTCCACTGTGCCTCTCGTACACTAGCTATTATACTGGACGTCGCTGGTGCCCCTGGGAACACGGAGGGTGCTCTTTCCCTCACATCACCTAGTGCCCAGCGGGCGCCTCTGATGCTTGGATGCCAGGGCAGCGACCGGCCAAGTCTTGCCTCCTCCCTTTTCCATCTGTGTGGGAAACAAGCCCAGAGGGAGGGTAGTTCTCCTTACCGATCTTATTTTATTCTCTTTCCTCCCAAAGGCCCCTCTTCTGAAATTCCCCATGTCCCTCTCTCCTGTAGGCACCGATGCCACCTTCTAGATGCTCACCTTCTGGGTGACCTCAGTGCTACCTGTAACTCCTCATTCCTCCTCATCCCACACATGCAATCAGCCGCCCAATCTGATGCTGCCACTCCATGTCTCTCCTTACTTAGCTGGCCCTCGAGGCCATCCTCATCAGCTCTCTCCTGGAGTACTCCATAGTCTAATTCCTCTTCCTCCATCTCTCAGTGGCTGCTCCAGGGGACACCGTGATTTCCCTAAAGCGCAGGCCTATTTCAACCAATGTGCACGTTGTATAAGGAAGGGAACTATCAGTACAACAGCACATGCACTCAGATTAACCATTTATAGCCCAGACTTGGCAAGGAGCCTCATTCTTGCCCTACTCAGCGGCCCGGCTACCTTGGCCAAACCGTACTCATGCTGGGAGTTACGGGCTCAAGACTTGGCTATGCCATGAGGGTGCCACTTTAGGTCTCTCTCCATCACAGAGTTAATTCTGCTTTGGGGAGAAAGATTCTCGCAGCGTTTGCCACGATAGCTCCTGGGGCTCTCCAGAAGTGTGTCTCCCATTCATACAAAGCTAATCACAATGGCACCACGAACGCTTAAAAACAACACATTCCTTCTTATGGTTCCAAGGCAGAAGAGGAGTAAGGCTAGGCCATGGGGGTTAAGTGGCCAGGATCACACAGCTAAGAGAGTGTCTGAGGCCACATTTGAACCCAGGACCTCCCGTCTCCAGGCCTGGCTCCTGAGTCACTGGGTCGCCTAGCTGCCTTAACCATGAGCTCAAATAGGAAACAACTAAAGGGTAAGTGAAAGTGGGAATAATCAAACATTACAATTATGCACAGGAAGGCAAAAGGGTGAATCATCATCACAAGACAGTTTACCCATGAACGTGGATTACACCCTAGCATCAATGGGTGTAATAGAGTCATAATAAAGGATGGGTAAGCACAGAAACCTGGCGAGCCCCTGGATTGGGAGACTTGTGTGCAGGGGAACTTACAAGTAGGGAACCAGAATTTGATGGCCTGGCTGCCATCGGGAACAATTTGCATCTAAAAATCACTTCTTTTTCACTGTTCCCTGTCTGGTCCTCACCATTTTTGCCGTTGGGCAAAAACCACTGCTCTTAAGCTAACGAGGCAAGAGGATACTTTGGCCAACACAAACTTAAAATCTCTCTCTGTGTCTCGGTCTCTTTGTATTGCTTTTGTTCAGTCACAACAGTCCCCTTAAGCCTCCTCATTGCAAAGCAGCTCAAGTAGGCAGTCAAGTCCAGCCAGCTCTTCATTCAACAGAATTCTGCTTCTCCCAGTCAATTTTTAGGCAAGGCAAGGCTTCTTCTCCAATAAATATAATTCGCGGCAAAACAGATGGAAAGCCTATTTTTTGTCTTGTTTCTCCAGCATCCGCCTCCCCATCAAGCCCCAGGAGCCCCAGGCCAGACAACTCTACACAGCAGGAGGAGGGATCTCTTCGCCGATCAGCCAATCAGCAGGCTCCTGGAGAGCGGATGAAAAACTAGCGGTCTCCATTGGAAGCAGCTCCGTCGGAGTCTTCTTGCCTGGCTTCTCTCCGCTCTGCTTACACTTTCTGGCTCGAGCTTCTGGTCCTGAGTCTTGCCTCCAAGGTCTCGTGCTTCCAATCGGAGCCTCCTCAAGTTGTAACATCTCTGAATTAGGCGGTAAAGCGCAGCCCCGTCACCTTTCTGTCTCGCATGTCCCCGGAGGTCGGTGATCGGCTCCATAATGTTGTCGGCTTTACAGCCTTTAAGATTCCGACGAGCACAAGTAAACGTGCCGATGGACTAAGGCTTTGAGGCTGCCTTTGCCCGTCCCTTGCTTTCGAGCGGGCCCTCATCAACATTAGATCGCAGAGGCCAAGTTTCTTCAATCACAAGTTTTCTGCCTCTTTGCATTAAAATGGCATTTTCTATACACGAAGGGGAAGTAACTGAAGACACATTTGGGGTTCCTGCTTAAGTGCGTTCGGTGGTTTGTTACCTTAAAACCCGCCCTATGTCTTAGAGTCAACACTTTGTATTGGTTCCAAAGCAGAAGGGCAATGAATTTAAATTTTAAATGCTTTTATTGGTAGGGGTGTGCAGTTCAAAGTGTTTGGAGGCTAATCATCCCACACCAAAAATATCTAAAGAACGGAAACCTATTGGGAAGTTAAAGACCAATCTTAATGAAAACATCACATTTTTCAGGCACATTAAAAATAGTCAAGGATCTAAGGATAGCTAGTTGGCTCAGTAGTTAGAGAGCCAGGCCTGGAGATGGGAGGTGCTGGGTTCAAATCTGGCCTCGGACACTGCCTAGATGTGTGTCCCAGGGCAAGTCACTTCATCTCCATTACCTAGCCCTGACTGCTCTTCTGCTTTGGAACTGATTAGTATTCACTCTTAAGCCAGGAGGTAAGGGTTCAAACAAATAAACAAAAAAATCATTTATCTTCCCTTTCCTTATTCAACTGATTTATAAATAGGAGCAATTCCCATTGTGAGGCCTAGATGAAAATGTTCATTTTTAAAGAAAAATTCACAGAATATGAATAAAGACATGTCAGGACATCTACATGCTAATTAGCTAAGATTACTTTATTTCTTTATTAAATGTCAGTAAGTCTCAAAGTTGAAAGAAGATTGTGGAAGAAACGCTCCAAATCCCAAAGCACAGTGTTGAAAGATACCTTGCATAGATCATCCAATCCAACTTTCATCTTATACATAAAGAAAGTGAGATAGAATTTAATATGATTGTACTCAAGATCAAACAGCTGGTAAAGCAGGAAAGCAGGGACCAGAACTTGGGCTTCCAGTCATCATGCCTCCTACTCCTCTCACCTAAAACCCAATTCTAGGGTGAAAATATTTGGGGGAAAAGTAGGGGAAATTATACTAGTAAATCTGGTAGTATATAAATTCTCAAACCGAAAACCAGGAATTCCCCTATAATATACTGCCTAATTGATTATAAATGACTAAAATAGATCCACTTAAACTGTGAGATAAGCAGAAAACGTCATCTGTGTATTTCAAAATCAAGTGTATTTTACAGTGCAAATAAAAAAAAAAATTCAGACTTTCAACTTCACTCACTTGGACAGACCATGGTGTTTCCCCTCCAGTAAGTACTTTCTATATGTTAGTTAGTCATCACGAAAGCAGTGATACAAACTAGAATGGGGCCATAAGTTTCAGGTATTAAAAGAAGGAAATCAGCCATGAAAGAAGTCAAGTAATACACCAGTAAACGTTTTCAAAGGAATTGAAACATGATCCATAGCACTGGCATGATGATGGTTCCTTGAGTTTCTACTGCTCATTGCCATTCAACAAAACAGATGAAAAACATGGGAAAGACTGAAAGATTTCAGTTAGAGTGATTTCTGAAAACAATCTGTAAAAATCTCTGCCAAAATCCTGTGTGAATCTAATGTAACATTTTATAGTTTTCAGTGATCTGGTCCCTTTTCTTCATCCCCCAAACTTTTTATTTATGAAACTATTCAACTCAATTAAGATTTAAGGCAGAAAAGCTTTCTTCTTATACACACCCAACCTAAAAGGGGTTTATTACAAAAGTACCATTCTGATTTTCTGCTTTGCAACCTTTAATTAATTAAATGATGTTAGACTTTCAGTATAATCCTTCGGTTCTGCCGAGCTAATCTTTGGTAAAAGATATTAAGATCCGTCATCACCATAAGCACAATAATAATAGCTAACATTTTTACATCTCTAACTTTTGCAAAGAACTTCACATATGTTATCTCATCTGATTCTTACTATCCTATGAGGCAGGTACTGCTAACCATTCCCATTTTACAATTGAGGAGACTAAGCTAGAGAAATGAAGAGATTTGTCCAGGATCACAAATCTATGTCTGAGGCATGATTTGAACTTAGTTCTTCTTGACATTCAACACGCTATCCATTCTGCTACCTACTTTGCTAAAAAAAAATTGGTTATTTTTCATGGAAGGTTAGGATATCCATGTTTAGGAAAATAGCTATTATTTTAAGGTAGCAGTTTCTTTTCAATAAAACTTTTTAATTATTTTTTTATCATTGCCTTTGCTTATTTCTAGTGATTATTTGCTATAAAAAAGTCCAAAACAGACATTATATAATAGCACACAAATATATCTAAAATATTTCAATTTCTATATTATTCCAATTTACATAATACCCAAAATATTAAAAAATTAATTTTCAGACGTCATGACTTTTTAGAATAAAAACCTATATATAAAGTATATACTTAATATATGCATGTGTCCAATATACATGTATATATAGTGTGTTTATATATATATATACAATATACACATTCATATAAAGCATATACTATGACATTGTTTATAAATGGCAAGACATTTGGGCACATATTTTAAATGATCTCCTAATACCAAGATGGTTTTTACTAGAAACTTGAATACATTTAAGAACTTAACATAATGGGTTAAAGGTTGAGAATTTAGAAACTTGAGTCAGGAAATGCCAAGGCTTAGATTACTTACATTCCTTAATATAGCATTTAGAGCAATTTTTGCATTAATTTCCCAAGATTTTTTTTAAAGCGGGAGAATGGATGAGTGGAAAAGGATTGTATTTTTTCTTCTAAAGGACATTAAAAACGCCTCAAAAACTCTACCTTAATCTAAGTCAGCCTATGAAATCCCCAAATGTTTTATTCTTATATACTCTTACTTATTATTCTGAATCCTTATGACTTTAGATATACTTTTATAACTCCTTATTCAATTTTGGCATTGTTCCCTCTCTCTATAGAAAGTGTTATTTCTACTAGATTTGAAACTTACAGTTTTAACATTTAGAATTATACAAAGTTACTTTTTGAGAAAGAAAAATAACTTCCACATTAAATGTGATCTAAGAGCAAGAAAAACCTAGCAGACAAAAACAGTTTCAATTAGTTATAACAATCTGTGATTTGTGACAGTGGGAGGGAGAATCAGTGGCAGTTGTGGGGCGCAGGAGGCATAAGACTAATTCTTTCTTAAGTTCATTTGAGGCTAAAGAACTGCTAAGCATTATTTGCTTGAAAAAAAAAAGGCAAATTTTAAAGATCTCACTTTCTTTTTTTTTGCTCAATCTTACCTTTATCTCCTAGCAACCTTAGGCATACCACCTCATCTGAGTGATGAAGATTGTGTGTGTGAAATTATATGCCTCTGCAAGGTTTAGTTTCCTCATCTGGACAATTGCCAAAGCACTAGTAAAATTCCCATGATTTACTATGAGGTTGAAATCATATAATAGTATGTAAAGTATTGCTAACTTTAAAAATCTGATCACATAAATTAACTATTATTGCACAAGTCAATCTCTGATCTCAGTTGCCTCATCTGTAAAGTGAATTAGATTAGATAATCTCTAAAATTCCTTTCAGATCTAAATCTTTAATCTCAGGGTCATCAGAATAATCATCATCTAATTTTTAAAAAAATTTAGAGCACTCAACAATCAGTATCTAAAGACCACTCTAAAACAGATGTCTAACTTTAATTTTCCAAATAAAAAGGTAATTTGTCAGCCCAATAAAAACTTGCTTAGAAACTTATAATGGCATTTATAATTTTAATATCCTCAATATTGCAAACAGTAAACATGAGATAGAGTTGAATGCCAATGCTTTTATATGGTTTTAATAAGTACTTCAGAGCTATGCCAAAAGTGTCTTTCTGAAGGTATATAAATTAATACATAGTTTTTCCTCAGATTTGAGTCATAGCTATGTTTTATAATCATCTGCCATGAATTACTAAATTGAAACCAAGAAAAACTACATGGCTACTAGAAGACAAAAAGTGGTTCTGAATGTTTCATGTTATTTGGTGTGGGAGGAGGACATCCCATATTTCTCCACCATCACCAAAACAATTATTCTTCCACATTCTCCCCTTTCTTTCTTCCAAATTAAAGACAGACCCTGTGTCTTCAATCTACATTCAGGAAAGAACCTGAAGTAGATTTTGGAGAAAGACAGAATTTGCTGTTAAATAAAAGGATTCTCCTGGGGGAGGAGGAGAGAGAAAAAAAGTTTTTTTCTTTCCCCAAGAAGACATATTGATTTTTAGAAACACTTATATTTTGGAAACAGCCTGATGGGATCAAAGAAAAACAATGACCATGAAGAGCCATTTTCAAAACATTCAAGGATAGCTCACTCTTGGTTATGAATAATGGGGGGGGGGGCACCAGGAATCACATGAACAAGTGAAACCTACTTATTTCTGTAAAGACTTCTAACAGCTTCCTCTCCAAATGCTTGATCAGAAAGTGAATAATTCGATGCCCATTTCCTTTGACTTTCCACTCTCTTGAGGTGTGAATGAGCCATGAAATGGGAGTAAGATTATGAAAAAACAGGTTCAGGAATGAAAAATGGTTAGGGAGGCATGAGTCTTACAATATACAAGATCAAAGATTAGGCCCACAAAGAGTCCATTTAGTCCAACCCCCTTATTTTCAAGATTTCGAGATAACAAAGTTGATGAGCAGTAGAGGTAGGATTTGAACCTAGCATCTTAAAACTCCAACTCTAGGCCTCTTTCCACTATATCACAATGCATTACTCCTTGCTTACAACGCTAAGCTCCAGTTCCCTGAAATCTAAAACAAAAACCTTTTCACTTCTGTAAAAATATGTATAGTCAATCTCCCGACTTCTTTTCCAAGGCAAACAATTTTCACCATATTTCAACACTTACAAAAAAGGTACCCTTGAGGATGAGACAATTTAAAGTCATGATATTCTTAACATACTAAATAGTATCTTATTTAATATTTAAAAAATCTCTTCCTCTGGAAAGCACATAAGGGAAGCCAAATGACCAATGAACAAAGATTCTTTCAGGACCTCTTGGAAAAGACTGCACCTCAGAATAACAGAGGGGAGATGCATAAATGTTATATAAAGTGGTAAACCATACTGCTACCAAAGGAATTCCCCCCATACCACATTTTAAGGAAATCTTTTCAGATGTTGAAGTCACACCATAATCAGTTCAAGATGTTCCCCCTGACAGTTAACATGGGAGAAAAGACTTTCGGCTACTGAGCACATTTTTCTACTACCTTTCTTATCCCTTAAATCTCTCTCTTGCACTTTCCCTCATTTTCCTGATTCCCTCTTCTACTGGCCTTCATTTAGTTCTTAGACTCCCAAACTATACCATTCTGCAGGTAATTTTATTTTCAGGGAAGTTGGTAGAAAAACATAAGCCACACACATGGGTTAGGTGCCGTTTCCCCAGCCTCATCTTGCCCCTTTCCCCATTGATCTCTCACCCAATGAGGCTGCTGTGGGAGGTCTGAATGACATTTCCACAATGAATGCTTATAGCTATATTTCAAAACACCCAACTACCCCGTTGCCATAGGAACAATATTATAACGCTTAATTTGGTTGCACTAAATAAATGATCATTTGTTTCCTCTGTGATTGAAGGCCTCCCCCAAATATGTATGCTTAAATGCAACATTTAATCGGGCATAGATGACATGCACCACATTAAAATCAATGAAAGGGACAGCCAGATGGGGGTAAATGTTTATATGGCTAATTAGTACATGTAGTAGAAGAGGGGAGTCATAATGGAGAAGGTAGATAGATGAATGCTCTCTTTTCCTACACACGTGTTTAAACACAGAGAATCCACCCAGAATGATATCACTAGATGCCTAAATGGACCCAAAGGCAGAATTAAAGTGTTTCTCATAATGGTGTTCATTTTACGTTGTATTAATTGAATTGTATTAATAAGAATTTTATATTTATATATATATATAAATATATATAATTGTATTAATAAGAAATAACTGAAAAAAGATGGTTAGACATAATAGGATGCAAACACGTCCAGTGGGACCCAGTAAGGCACACTTTAAAGTGATTCAAACAAGTATTTCCAAATCGATGAGTAAAAGCCTAGAGGACAGTGAGACTTGATCAGCCAGTGGGAGAAGGAGCTCTATTAAAACATGAAGAAATGAAACATACAGCAATGAATCATTCGTGAGTTATCACAAATCACTAGTTTGATGAATAAACTTGCTACAAACTTCTTACTTCCATCACTGTCAAAAAACTAAAGGACTTCAACACTCCTGTACTTTGGACAAGCAGGCACAATGTTTCCAGGTGTTCCGTCAGCCACACCTTAAATAAAATCAATTGTGATATACAATAGGTTGTATCACATTCTTTCTGATTTGCTGGAGAACCGTGCCCTGAAGAGGAATGCTTATCTGAAAAGTCTTTCTTTTATTGCTTCTCTTATTAGACATTTCCACTACCCCCCCCCCCACTAATAAATCTAGTCACACAAAACTCTTGAGTTCTATTTTTATGAAAGCATTATTCAAAACATTTTCCAAAGCTGGGGGCTGGAGAGGGGTGAGGAGGAAGGGGAGGAGAGGTAAAGTTGTGTTCCTTCTCTTTCCTTACCCTACCATCTTCCCTAACCCTTGTTATATTGTCAATATATTTAATATGTAATTGCAATATGATAAAATCTTCTCAGAAAAAGCATTTAAGTCCTTGAAACTATGTTCCCATAATAGAAGAAGAGCCATTATTTCATAGTAAACTTTTCAAATTTAATTATGGTAAGAAAAAGCACACACACACACCCCTTGCCAAGCAAATCAATCTTTCATTTTTTTGTTGTTATATCTTTCCTGTCACACAAACACAATTTTAAAATTTAAAATCCAAAAGAAACAATATTTTTGCATTTAGTATTTTAGTCTTTGATTATGTATAAGGAGATCACGTGATTAGGCCTACTGACCAATAAGAAAGTATACCCATCATTCTTATTCTCTTTTCCTCTTATAGTCAACCATTTTGGCACAATCATTCATATTAAATCATATGAAGAAATCAATTAGGGTAAAATACAAAAATGCAATTCCTTACAGCACTAGAAAAAAAAAGCTCTTAATACTATATCCTGAAAATGCTTATTTTTCTCTGGAAACTTTCAAAACTAGGGCTTAAAAATGGTTCAAGTTCTATGAGAGACAGACAGACAGACAGAGACAGACAGAGAGCAGAGAGAGAGAAGGAGATGGGGGGAGAGAGAGAGAGAGAGAGAGAGAGAGAGAGAGAGAGAGAGAGAGAGAGAGAGAGAGAGAGAGAGAGAGAGAGAGAACATTAAAGATAACATTCTAAGATGAGATGAACTATACAGAAGGGGGAAAAAACACTTTTTGGGTCTAACCAAAGGTACATATCCACAAATTGGAACAATATCAAAATTCAATGCATAGATAATTAAAAAGACCCCCCACACACACACATCAATCCATTAATCACAACCAGAATAAATTTATCCAAATACCTTATGTGATCTGTTATTTATTAAATATTTTCATTAGATACTTACATGTAAAGAAGAATACTAGTAGCCTAGCCCTAAAGAAACACACTCCTATTGGCATATTGCATACTCATTGGGCAGATTGGGTACATAAAAGACGTTTTTTTGCTACCATTTTACAGAAAGATTCATTGGATTATCTGTTTTTCCCTACCCTTTAAAATCATCTCCTCACATTAAATGTACTCAAACTTTAAAAAGTAACACAGTTGATCTTTTTCTTAATTGCTTGATTTTGTTCCCTTATTATTTTATATTCTTGCACTAACTACCCTTAAAAAATAATTCCTCCCCCGTGCTTTTGTGTTCTTGGCTTTTACAGAGTTATTAGGAATCTGCAAACAATTTTACAACTCTAACATGCACCAGATGATATCCATTAGTAGGCAATGCCATTTTTTTCACTTACCCATTCTGGATAAAGCATTATTTCCTGGGGACAATGCTGCAGCTTCCGTTAGCTAGAAACTCTCTCTTCCCCACTAGATCAATCTTCACCAGGAGATAAAAAGCTTTGTTTCAGATCCTTAGGAACTCCCCGCCCCCCCTCCACAGAAGTCCTCCAAAGTAAGAAGCTATCAGCGTTTCATTCCTGTGACAAAACAAAGGAGAAGGAAAAAAGGAATAAGTCCACACAAGTTCCTGGCAAAGATCTCCAACAGCATTCTTCCTAGTTTAATCAGTAAACAATCTTAAAGTGACAGTTACCAGTCCCTAAAAGCCAGAGATTAATCCAATCAGCCGCGACTGGCTTCCCTGCCTAGCACTGGCCTGGTCACTCGGCGGCACTGATAACTTTTTATCACATGTTGCTGAATCACTCTCTTCTCAATGTTACAACATACGTGTAACTGAAGCCTGGAGGAGAGTTAGCTTCAGTTAAGCCCCAGCTCTGGGAGCTCTTATAGAGAACCGCCAATTAGCTGATGACCAATCACAGCCTGCGACTAGAACCGGAGTCACATGATAGGGCAAGTCCCCATGGCTGCAAAATTTCTGAATTACTGGGGTTACACAAAGGACACTCCATGGGGAGGGGCGGGGAAGGAGTAAACTCAACTCGAAAACGCCCAGGCTGAGGCAGCTCCTCAGCCCTATAAAGCAGGAAACACCCTAGCCTCACACAGACTGAGCTACGTTCACAACTAGCCCTTAGAGGCACGTCTGGGCCCGAGATGGGGGCTTGTAAATCTACTTCAGAAACCAACTTATTCCACGTGTTCTCCTTCATCATGTTTCTAAAATCTTATTTTTCAAAAGCATTAAGAGACTGAATCCACATAGCATTCGCTGTGCCCTTCCCCATTTTTTGGATTCCGGAAGGATATTAGGTCAAATGTAGATATTTTTTTCAGCCAGAAGTATTTATTTCAAGTGGCTTTAATAAATCTGGGACAAGTAACTGATTGGTACACAGTAACTAACAAAGCATCCGCTACAGAAGCAATTCTGAACTTTTCTTCAAACACGAGGGCAACGCTGGGCATAATAATGAAATCTTTCTCTATTTAAATACGTAAAAATGATGTCTTTTTTCATTATGAATGTTCTCTGATTTATCAAATGTTTCAGGTAAACCTTGAACCACTAACAAATCCGCATCTCCCCAAAATAATACGCCGAAGGGTTTCGTAGTTGTTCTCATTCTATCGTCAAGCCACTGAATAGGGCTGGTTTCAAATTCGGTCTCTGCTTCATGGCTCACATCTGAGATTCTGAGACTCTGACTGTAAAACAGCAGCAGGTAGTTTCCTTGAATTAGAGAAGAACCCTGGTGCTGGCTGCCATTCCCGATTTCTGGTGTGAAGGGCTATGTCAGAAAAACCAGGCACGATTACTTCAACTCCCTAAACCCCACCCCTTTGGTTCCACGAACAAGGGTGTCTTTTAAAAAAAGGGGTGAAAGGGCTCCTGTAGATATGACTCAGTCATATTATTACACAGTGACTGGAGTGGATCCTTGAAATATAGTGAAAGTTACAGACAGTAAAGCTAAATATAGAGTCATCTGAAAATGTCTTCTGATTAGTTTCCTACATTTGGATATGTAGAGGAAAGTCTTAGAACTGCTTTGGGAAAGTAGTTACAGTTTCTTTTTCTGGCCACAATTTTACAAGTGCCGAGACATCTAAAATGTCTAGTCCATATATCACCATTAAGTATATTTTGCATATTAAATTTATATTACTACATTTATGCAGCATTTTTAATCACCAGTTAAGTGATTTAATAACATTTGGAAAATTTCATTTTATATTTCATTTTCTACTGGTTTAAAAATGACAACCCTAACCTTTTTCATAGCTTACTTTGCTGTATTTTAAAAATAGAACTGAAAACTTTCCCAGAGTTATTTAATTTCTTTACAATAGGCATCTAGGTAACGCATTCTGGAAACATGTAATTACTCCTCCCCTAAGGAGGCACTATGTTGCTGAGGAAAAAGCACTCGTTCTGCAGTCAGGCTGTAGGTTCAAATCCTGTCTCTAATGCTTCCCACTTTGGGCCCGTTATTTAGCTGGGTCTCATTTCCTGATCTGCAGAGTGAGAGACTTTGTCTAGACATTCTTTAGACATTCCTTCCCCACTCCATATCTTATGATCACTCCCCACTTCTAGATTTGATTTACTCCACAAAATTCTGGGGATTATCATAAAAAATTTCATACACACACACACACACACACACATATATGTATGTGTGTGTATATATATATGTTTATATGTATTTATCATCAAGTGATTTTTGCTGGTTTGATTATAAATAAAAGGTAATTTGTTAACTTTTTTTTCATTTAAAAAAATCTAGAATAACCTTACTAACATTGAAACCACCTGAATAGTGATGTCAGAGCTCTTATAAGCAGCGTGAGAATAAGTCAAATTCCTTGAATGCATAAACAATTCCTCTGGAATATGCCACAAGCAAAACCTGTATTAGTTTCTTCAGGCCACCAAAGCTGTTACTTAGTGAATTACTGCTTCATTACACTAAAGCAGTGGCAGTGGCTCAAGTTAATTATGAATTTAAATTGTTCTGAAGAGACAAGTCTATTGTAAATAGCTTATCATTTTGGTTAATTCTGTATCTCTGTCAAACGTAGTTTATTTACATTTTTAGGTGGCAGAGGGTAAGGAGAATGGAAGCTATATTTTTGGTTTCACTTTTGTATTCAAGATCATTTTTATAAAAACAGATATGGATACACATAAACATATGAAAACATCAGTTAATGCAAGGAAAAATAACCTGAAGGAGCTTGAGAGATTTGCAAAAGATAAGTATATAATCAATATAACGTGATCTTAAAATTCCCATTTATTGTATTCCTTACTCAATTTTCCTTGTGTCTGTCCCTCCTCTCCCTCAGAAGACACATTAACACTGGTGGGAAGGAATTATATGGGTAAATTGCTTCCTGTTGCTATGCTAACAGGGTGTTCTGTGGCCAGAAGCATAATTTGCTTAGGAAGACCCTCAGAAGGCTTGGTCACTGGAGTCAACTCTTTCAGCATTTTTTTCAAATAAGTAAAATTAACTACTTTGATCAAGCAGCTAGGTGGCTCAGTGGATTGAGAACCAAAACCCAGAGATGGGAGATCTTGGGTTCAAATCTGACCTTAGATACCTTCTTAGCTATGTGACCCTGGAATAAATCACTTAACTCCTATTGCCTATCCATGCCCCTCTTTTGCCTTGGAACTAATTAATACCTAGTATTGATTCTATGGCAGAAGGTAGGGTGTTTGGAGTTTTTTAAAGCCCATTATGTGCCAGGCACTGAAAGTACAAAAAAGGCAAAAGAGGCCCTCAAGGAGCTCACAATCTAATGGAGGTGGAGGGAGACTACAAGCAAACAAATCCATAAGAAAAAAAAAAAAGCTAAGGTTTAAATTGGAGGAAAAAAAATAAGAGAGAAGGCACTAGAATTAAAAGGAGTTGGGAACGGCTGATATCTCTGTAGGAGATGGGATCTTGGTAAGGGCTCAAAAGCTGGGGAGAGAGAGCATCCAAGGCATGGGGAGCAGCCAGAGAAAATGCCTGGCACTGAGAGATGGAGTGTCTTGTTTGTGGAATGAGCCAAGGAGGCAGCACCAACTGGATTGAAGAGTATGTGATAGGGAGTTAAAGGAGACTGGAAAGATAGGAGAGGGCTTTGAATAACAAATAGAGGAGTTTGTATTTTATCCTAGAGGGCCATTGGAATTGACTGAGTATTAAGGTGTAGGACCTGCCCTTTTTAGAAAATCACTTTGATAGCTACATTCAGTGTGGGAATTGGGCAGCAAGTTGGAGCCTTCTGGAAGGTGTTTGGGAATGGGAGATTGGGAGTCACATTTGAGAACCATCAGAAGAGAGATGGTCATTAAATCCATAGGAGCTGAGGACATCACAAAATAAATAATATAGAGGGATTAGAAAAGACAACCTAGAAGAGAAGAGCCTCGGGGACACCTGTGATCAGAGGAGATGACCCAGATGAGGAGCCTCAGAAAAGGAGACCAAGAAGGAGCAGACAGATAGGGAGGAGAACCAGGAGAAAGTGGTGTCAAGAAAACCCAGAGAGAAGAGAGTTATTAACAGTGTCAAAATTGCTGCATAAGAGAAGTCAAAGAGAATGAGGGTTGATTATAACTAAACTAGTTATTCAAGGAAAAAGTAATGTGGGAGGAAACAAAACTCCCTATTTCCTCCTCAAATAAAGAGGAAAAATTTGAGAGGAGTGGAGATCAACAGACAAACATGATACAAGTCAGTTAAATCAGACACTAGTTAGCAACAAGTTAGGTGGCATAAGGGATTGAGCCCAAGGCAAGATCTAAAAGAAAATTAGATAATATTTGTAAAGTCCTTAGCACACAGCTTGGCATATATTAAGTGCTTAATAAATGTTTTTTCTTTCTCACTTTATTCATGTTACAAAATGATTACCTCTCCTGCTGACCTACACCCATAGGACTTTAATTAATGGGTAAATTCCAAAAAACCCAAGAATTAGATTTGAGTTACAAACATTTAATTCACATAATACTTTTCAAGAACATGTTTACTAACTCATAAATGGTTAACGTAAGAGGACTTCAAAGTTGTACTTAGCATTTTATTCAGCAATTAAACCAGGAACTTCAAGACAAAGTGATCAATCCAGCTATTTATTTTGTTTTGTAACTCTTCTCTGCCCTAAAGAAAGCTACATCAACAAGCACAGAGATTATAATTTTGTAATCCTACAGTATTTATTTAATAATAAATATTAATAATATTTAATATACATTAATAAATTTAAGTAATAAACATAGTTAATATTTAAAGAATTACAAACTACAAAATGTACATACATGGTAGCACACTATGAACTGTTGTGTATGTCTTAAATATTGTGACTCTGGGGTGATTATTAGTAGTAATGATAAAGATATTGATAATGATGGTCATGACAATATTGAACTGTAAGGTTTGCAAACATCTCCATAAATCTAGTCTCTGAACAAGCCGGGGAAATAGATGCTATTCTGATCCCCATTTTACAGGTAAGGAAACAATCACAGAGAGGGGTTAAGTGACTTGCAGCTAGAAAGAATAGAGGCTGCATTTAAACTCAGGACTTCCTGACTGCAGGTCCGGTGCTCCACCCAATGTACCAGCCTCAAGTCTGAGTCATTCACAAATCGACATTTATGAATGTGGAAAACCCAATTCCATATGTTTTACCATTTGTATCCTTTTCCCCCCTCATGACAATCGGTGATTCAAACAGTTGGTTTTATGAGTGATTTGTTTCATTCCTCTTCCAAATCCTCTAGTATCTCATCAAAAATATGTCTAAATATATATGCACGTGAATACATATATATTATAGCGTCTTTAAAATAAGCCACAAGGAAGAGATCATGGATCACAGTCTAATTACTTTGTGATTTTAGATCCAGTAGCATAGTTTACCGAGAAAATGAATTTCTTGCTTGCTTTCTTCCCCCGCCCATTTAAAAAGAACATACTGACTCAGTTTTAGGCATCAATGACAGATGAATATACAGTGGGTGGGGGTGGTTAAGGGGATGGGCTGGGTAAAAGAAAAGAAGGATGGAGAAGATGGTTGGGAACCAAGAGCTGAATCACAGCCATGTGAGTAATATCAGGGCGCCCCCCTCCCCCTTGTTAAGGGTATGAATCAAATTAAGTTTGTTTTCCTGTGGGTGAAGGGAGACTATAAGAACATGAATCAGAACAATTATTAAATATGTAGTACACACCAAAAATTAATTGCAATCACTGCCTTCTCTCAAATTTCTGCCAGAAGATGCAGGGGATCTTTTGTTAATCAATATAATCTTTTTTTTTTTTTTAACCTTCCTTCTGGTATGGATTCTAAGGCAGAAAAACCACAAGAGCTAGGAAATTGGGGTCAAGTGATTTAGTGTCTGAGCCAAATTTGAACTAGGATCTCCTGTGTGCCGAGCCACCTGGCTGGCTGCTTATTGACCTCCCAGAATCAGGAACTTAGGAGACGCTTCTGTGAAGATGGGCTTTCTGCTTAAATCAATCTCCTCTTTATGAAACATTTTAAACGCCTGAAGTGTTCGACTACTACCCCTTCTTAACCTTTTCCCCACGGCTGATCAACGTCCCAGGAGCAGGAGCTGACTGAAACGCCTCTGTTAAAATAATAACAAGCCGCGTCTGGCTAGGTAGGGGGCTGGGTAGGGTAAATGTGGTTGGGGAAGGTGCAGTCCAGTCCTCAGAGCAGTTACCATCTATGAGACGGCAAGGTGGAGAGAGCCCTGGGCCACTTACTGGCTGTGCATTGAAGCCTGTTCTCAGGTTTCATCTGGAAAATGAGCTGGAGAAGGAAGCAGCAAAGCATTTCAGAATCCTTGCCAAGAAAAGCCCAAATGGGGTCAGGACATGGTTGGACAGGACTGAACAACAACCCAAACCCTAAACAACAGTAAATAATCACAACATGTCATATTTCCTCTCAAGGAACAAAAATATGATGAGTGATGGTGGGAATGCACCAGGTTGCCATTCATCTTGCCACCAGCGATGGGATCAAAGCCTGGGGAAGTGCGGCTGCAACAGAGCCAAGGCCAAGCATTATGGATTCTGTTGCCTCAAGAACATTCCACTATGATCACTCAACATGTAGGCGCACATACGTGAAAATGATGGATTATGATGGTCACTTTGAGGGGAAATGAAAAAGTCACCTAAAAGGCTTTTCAGATTTTTTAAATGGCTTCATGTGGAAGAAAACAAATGACCATTTAGTCAATGGTTTAGAGCAGGGGTCACCCAATGACATCCAGGCAGCCTGCAATCTCCTATGGCCTTTGAGTTAAGAAAGGCTTTTATATTCTGTTTAACATGTGAAAACCATTCTTAGCTCACGGGCTATACAAAAACAGGTGACACCCTGGGTGCGAAAGATTGTAGATTTTGGATGGGAGAGGACCTCAAAGTCCAACCACTTCATTTTTACAAGATGAGGAAACTGAGGCATCAGGGAGATTAAATCACTTTCCCAAGTTTACAAGACTCTAGAGGTACTATACTATTAATATTGAGTCCCTTTACATGGAGTATGAAAGAAAGGCGTTTTTAAAAATATCTTTTTTATATTTATTAAGAGTATTAGACAGCACTGTTGTTTTCCTGTGCTCCATATTGATTCAATCTAAAAAGAAACCATAGCATTTTGTAATATCCAATGCTTGAAACGTTTTTGTGCTCATTCTGACTGTGCAAGTCACTAAACCATTGGAACCTCAAGGTTGTTGGTGAGCAAAGTACTTAGTAAATATTTGATCAAGTGGATACAAGAATGTGAGTTATTATTATTTATTTACTTATTTCAATACTTCAAAATATGTGTGTGGGTATGGCTTAAGCTAACTTTTGGAATTTCAACATAAAATTCTTTAATCATCCCAGTCCATCCTACCCTTCCCCTACTTCCCTGGTGAGAAATCAATTAAAGCAAAACTCTGAAAAATACCACCAAAAAACCAACCCCTTATTTTCTGTCTCACTAACTACTCTAAAACAGAAAAGCAAGAGCTAAGTGAACAGGATTAAGTGATTTGCCCAGAGTCTTAAAGGTAAGAAATGTTTGAATGCCAAATTGGAACCCAGATCCTCCTGACTCTTCAAAAAAGGGAAAACTCTTATTAAAAACATGTAATCAAGCAAAACAAATTCCTGACTTGGCTATGTCCAAAAAAATTTACTCAAGTCTACACTCTGAATTCTCCCCATGAGTAGCATGTTGTATCATAAATCCTTTGGAATTGTGGTTGGTCAGAGTTACTTCAGTATTGTTGTCTTTACAATATTCTTGCATTTATGATATTCTTGTTATTGTATAAATAGTTCTCCTGGTTCTGTGCATTTCATTTTATATCAGTTCACACAATTCTTCCCAAGTTTTTCTGAAATTATCCCTTTCTTCATTTTTATAGCACAATAAAATTCTATCACATTCACAGACCATAACTTGCCCAACATAAATTTCAATAGCTTTTTTGGTATTTTGGTAGGTATTTTCATAAATATACATGGCCCTGAAATTTATCACCTACTGGTCCACCCTCTCTTGATGAGTTTCTCCAAGCCTTACCTAGATTTATCTCTTACCTAGACTACTAAAGTTAGGAATAATGGCAATGAAATTTTATTATGTCTTTTATTTTTACTTTTTAAAGGACAGTCGAGACTGGAGGTTTGTTTATAAACAGCAAAAAAGTAATAGGTAAGTTTGGTAGAGGGGAGGATTTGCAGGGACATGTGTGTGTGTGTGTGTGTGTGTGTGTGTGTGTGTGTGTGTGTGTGTGTGTGTGTGTGCACCACAATAACTTCTGTTTTGGTTATTTTGATTTTGAAATAAATAAGGGACATTTGATTTTAAATGTCTAATAGCTAAGGATGCAAGCCTAGAGCTCAAGAAAGAGACAAGTTAGATATACATATCTGGGAATTATCTGTAAAGAGATAACTGAATCCATGGGAGCTGATGTGATTATCTAGTGAGATTGTATGGAAAGAAAAGAGAAGCCCCAGGACAAAGCACTAAGACATCCAAGTGGTTGTGACAGGGATGAAGAATGAGCCAAGAAGGTTCTGGAGGACTAGAAGCAAAATCATATCACAAAGATCCAGAAAAGAATGCCTATCCAAGAGGAGAAGATTGTCAGCACTATCAAATGCTGCATAAAGGACCCACAAGATGAAGACTGAGAAGAACAACCCATGAGATTAGCAATTAAGAGATCCTTAGTAACTTTGGGAAATTTCTGAGACTAGAAAGTGGACTGCAGAGGTTTCAAAAAAGAGGAAAGAAGTGTAGACAAATTTTATTTTATTTGGAGTTTGGCTACGACAGGGTGGAATGATGTCAGGGATAATGACAGTGAAGTTTTATTTAATTGTTTTTAAAAGATGGTGGAGACTGGGGGGATGTTTATGAGCAGCAAGAAAGGAGCAGGTAAGATAGGGAAAGACAAGATCAGAAAGAAGCCAAGGAAGAATTAGGCAAATCTACTGGAGAATATCAGAGGGGATCAGATAAAGAGAACAATTAGAGGGGTTGGCATTCTTCAGAAAAAAAGGCTACTTCTTTGTCAGAGATTGAAGGAAATAGTGAAGGGATGGTATTGAGGAATTGTTGGATGAAGAGGAAAGAGGAAAATTTCTAGATATGTTTAATTTTTTTTTTTTCAGTAAAATAGGAAGTAAAGCCCTCCACTGAAGGGAGGCATAAGGAGACAAGAAGAATGAATACAATAGGGAGGAGGGAAAAAAATGCTATGATGAAGTGAAGGCCCAGTTAAACTGCACAAACGTGTAGTGGGTCCAACAATTCCTTTCAACAGTATGTGAGTAACAGAGGAGGATGAAAGAAGAGTCATAAGGGTTGGGGGTTTGGCAGGACAGAAAGCAAAAAGGAAAAGAGAGCAAAGAACCCGGGAAAAGAGAATAGAACTAGTTCATGAAGGGTCTAAGACTGGAAAGAGGGGAGCATGTAATTGGATAAGAGGTGGCCTGGACAGCTAAAAAGGGATGGAATGACTATGTTGCAGTGAACATAATGCATAAGTTTAGGAAGAATACGGTATGGGGAAAGATAGAATGGTAGGAGATGGCGACCAAATAAAGGGATGTCAAGGATTTTCTATAGAAGGGAAACCTTTGTGCGTTACAGTAAGATCAAGAGAGTCACCATCTCTATGTGTAGATGAGGTAAAAGAGAGTAGAAGTTTCCAAATAAATTCTTTCAAGATCACTGTAGGATACTCCGAGGCATAACTTTTCCATTTCCACTTGAATCTCCATTTAGAAGTATTGATTAGGAAGAAGGTTAGCTATCCTTAAAGAAAAATGTTGTATTTAAAGTGGTCCAGAGTTCTAGAATCCTCAGATCAGCCTTTCACTACAAGCATGGCAGGGATTTTAGTCAAGGCATCCTTGATTAATATGTGAACATATGCCAAATTGCAGTTCAAATATGCAATGAGTCAAGAAGTATTTATGATGTTCCAGTTCTATACAGAGACCAATTTTGTTATACAGTTTCTAACCTGGGTTTTATATACAAAGAAAGAGTTTTACAATTCTCCAAAGCAGAGAGTGCATGGAGAAGTCTTGGGTTCAGATCTGACCTCAGACATTTCACGTAACCCCTATTGACTAGTCCTTTTACTGTTCTTTTGTCTTGGAATCAATAAAAAAAGTATTGATTTTAGACATACAGTAACAGCTAAATTTGTTTTTTTTTTAAGTTTTAAGGTTTTCAAATTTCTTAAAACAAATTTCGATTATTCCCTCATATGTGCCATTTACCACAGGGAGACAGGGACATCACCCCAGAGCTCTAGGTCTATGTTTCCAATATAGACAAGGAAAACAAGGGAAAAAATGGAGGAAGCAGTGTTTGATTTCTAAAAAGGTTAGCAATCCCTGGCTTAAGAGCCATGCTCCACCACTAGATGATACATCAAAGACTGAATCTGTGGTCCAAGGAACTCATTAACTACCTAACGTGGGGATGGAGGGTTCAAATGAAGTCAATCACCGAAATCTTCATTGTCCTGTACAAAGGCACTTTGCATTAACTGAAGTGAATAAGGGAACTAAAAGACTCAGTATATCATGAGTCTGGTCATATCTACAGATAAAGTTCATGGTGGAAGAAAGAGAAATCGACAGCCGTGGAACTATAGGCGTCCCGTCCACAACAAGGAAACAGGGACTACATCTCTGTCCCACTGTGGCTTTGGGAAACATCAGCACGACACAGGCAGAGGGGGCTCGGGAAGGGCCCCTATTTGGGAGGGAGCTCAAAGGAAGAGAGGACGAGAGAGATTCAGAAAGGTGGCATGAGCGGGACTGGGCAGTGAAGCTACATGGACGGGGGAAGGAGAGCTGGAGAGAGAAGAGTTAAAGAGGGGCTTTGGAGGGAAAGTGGTCTGTCTCTCTTCCCTTTGGCAGCCAGGCTCCTAGAGAAAGTGGCTCCACTTCCTCTCCTTCATTTCTCAGTCCAGCCTCTGATCCCACGGCCCAGTGTTCTTTCCAAAGAAGCCCGTAAACTTTTAATTGCCAAATCGGATGGCCTTTTCTCCATCCTTACCCTGCCACACTTCGCTTCTGCAGCAATCACTATCTCTTCCACAAAACCTTATTTCTTCCACTTGCCCTCTTTCTGGCGAGGCAAAGATCTTTTTTGAAGTCACTCAGAGTCACAAGCTTGGTGTTATCCTTTGCTTCTCATTCACCCCATATGTCAGAGCACTGGCCAAATAGTGTCTGTTTCTCCTTCCACATCTGTCCCCTCCTCTATATAGGGTGAGCACCCTAGTTCAGTCTTGCATCATCTCTTGCTTCTTGTTGCTTCATTTATGTCTAACTCTCTGGGATCCCACTTCTTTTCTTGGCAAAGATACTAGTTTGCCATTTCCTTGTCCAGCTCATTTTACAGATGAGGAAACTGAGGCAGGGCTAAAAGATTTATCCAAGGTCACATCGTTAATAAGGATCTGGGGTTGGATTTGAATTCAGGTCTTCCTGACTCCAGGCCTGATACTCTCTTCTGGGGAGTCACCTAGTTGCCCTTACCTTTTACCTAGACTACTGCAATAATTTCCTAAACTGTTTTCTATCTTCAAGTCTCTCCTTCCTCTCCTCAATCCAGCTGCTGAAGTGATTTTCCTAAAGCAGAGGGTCTGATCCTCTGATCCAATTGTTCCCTTTAGGATCAAATATACATTTTTGTTTGTCTTTTAAAGCCCCCCCCCCCTTTTCTTTCCAAATTTATTATATTGTTTTTCTTCCTGTGCCACTGGGTTTCTTCTTGTTCCTCATGTGCAACGCTCCATCTCCTGCCTTCAGGTCTTTTCCTGGGCTGCTCCCCATAGCAGAAATGCATTCCCTCTTTTCTTCCACTTCTAATAATCCTTTATTTCCTTCAAAGGTATGCCTAATCCCCAAAAATGTTTACCTTGTTTTTCAGTGGCTCAGTGGAGAAAGCCCTGGCTCTAGAGTCAGAGAATTTAAATCTAGACTCATTTACTTATTAGTTGTGCCGTCCTCAGCCAGTCCCTTCACCACCACCTGCCTCATTTTCCTCAACCAAATAAATGGGAATAATTACAGGCTTGGTGTGAGGATAAAATGAGATTTTTGTAAAATACACTGAAAACCTTAACACTACATAGACACAAATATAGTCACACATATGCATGTGGAGAGAGATTATATGATAGAGAGAGAGATGTATATTTGATAGGGATGAGAGAGTCTTAAATAGGTTTATGCACAGAAGGGAAAGACCAGATAAGAAATGATGAGGATCAAAAGCCAAATCACTTTAGAATAATCATATCTTTAAGGAAATAACTATGAAATTCGTATCTTCAAGGAAGGAAAAAGAGGGAGCTCTCAGGTATTTTTAATTAGGATAATGACATTTAAATATGCCACTGACAATAACCAATGGAATCTCATTTAGAAACTATACTGGAATAAAGTAAATGAAATACATGGGAAACATACTTTAGAATCCATTTACAAATCAAAGTGGGAAGGATGACAGACAGAATTGCTGGGTGGGAGATGACCAGGGTTGGGGTGGCGGGCAGAACATAGAAAAGAATTTGTAAGGCTAAAAGTTCATCTAGTTCACTCCATTTTCCAGAGGAGGACACTGAAGTCCAGAAATGTTAAGCAGTTTGTTCCAGATCACCTAGCTAGTCAGTGTGTAAGTGCCAAGTCCAGCAGCCCGTGTTGTTTCGATTGGACTATCATCCATGGTTGGGCAGCATGAGCTTCGGGGGAAATGACAGAAAGAGGTGATGGAATTCACTGGGATGATAGGTGGAGGAAATAAGCCAATGGATGCTCCAGCCGAGGCCTTCCCATGGTTAAAAAAAGGTCATTGTGGTGGGGATAATTATGGCACAATTACAGAATGGAAGTCTGGGGAAGGAACCCACTGACAAGTGCAGAATTAGATTTCTAGACATTAATTCCAGTTCCTCCTCCTTACTCAGCCCTAGAGAGTACTCGGAACTTCTCGCGTCGTGACCTTTTTCAAGGACCCACTCGGTGAAGACAACTTCATCAGGTGCAACTTTGGAGATTTTATTGAAGACAGAGATAGCAGGGCTGCTGCCTCAACAAACTGGGAAATAGCTCAAAGCTCCCTAAGCAATCATCATTTACTGAGTGTCTATCATGGGCCTTTGCCATACAAAAACAAAAGGGAGACATCCCTCCCCTCAAAGAACGTCTATGAGTATGGATGGGATCAGGTATGATTTAGTCTTTGTTTCAAAGACTAAAAGTTCAGGTCACTTAGACCTTTCTGGACACCAGAAGAACAAAATTAGCTCTATTTACAGCTTCCATCTTGGTATGATATGTTATGTTTCTCATCCTACCCAAACACGTCATCAGAAAAGAATAAGTTTAGTTAAAGAGTAGATAGTTGGAAAGTTTGCATATATTAAAAAATACTTAGAGCTACCAAACCACTATTTAACCACATCCTTAGGAAAACCCCTCCCTATCATTGGTCACCATCACTCTTTATCTTTTCTCTTCTCAGCTAACTCCTTGAAAAGTCTTCTAGACAAGGGGTCACAGCTTTCTCTCGGTTAACTCCCTTCAGTCTCATTCATTTTGGGTTCACAATCAGTAGCCAAAGTCTGTTTCTACTCCCCAATGTCTCTCACCCTTGTCATCTCTCTCTATTCACACAGCCAACATCCAAAGGTTCAAGCCCACCTCACTTCTTCGTGATAAAAATGCACGGTCAATCAAAACAAATACATTGCCCAGAAAATGTCTCAACGTGCAGCCTGAGTCTGTTTGCTCTCAGTCAGCAAATAGGTAGCATGCTGAATAATAAGCTCTCTGGAAACAAAGCTGGTTGATGTGCTGATCAGAGTTCTTATTGTGTATATTATGCACATTCTGCATCAGTTCATACAAGTCTTCCAGGTCTCTCCAAAACCATCCTTTCATAATTTCTTGTAGCACAATAGTATTCCATTCCATTGCATTCATGTACCATATTCCTTTCCTCAATAAATAAGGGAATCACTCCTCATCTCCAGTTTCTTGCCACCACAAAGAATTTTAATATTTTTGTATGTATAAGACCTTTTCCTCTTTTATCTCTTTGGGGCATAGATCGATGAAAAGATGAAACAAATCACTTATAGTAATGATCGATGCAGTTTGACAACTTTTTGAACGTAGTTCAGAATTGCTTTTCAAATTGGATAGATCAATTCATAGATCTACCAACACTATTATTATGCCCGTTTTCCTGCAGTCCCTCCAGAATATTATTTTTCTTTTCTGTCAACTTTTCCAATGAAATGGGTGTGAGGTGAAACTGCAGTTATTTTAATTTGTATCACTCCAATTTTAAGTGATTTGGAACATTTTTATGTAGGTACTAAAAGTTTCAATTTATTCCTCTGAAAAACTAATTGTTCATATCACTTGATCATTTATAAATTGGGGAATGGCTCTTGGTCTTAAAATTTTGAATAAAAAAATCTGAATTGATTCCTCATACATATTAACAATGAGATTTTTATTAGAGAAACCTGCTGTATTTACTCCCATTTACCTTCTCTTCTAATTTTAGCTGTATTAGTTTAGTTTGTGCAAAACTATTTTTAATTTTATGTTATCAATATTGATTTACTTGCTATGACTATTACTTGTTTGATCATGAACTCTAAGTTATAGACATTAAAGGTAATTTTTTCTTTGTTCCTCTAATATATATATTATATACATATATATACATATACACATATCCATTTAGAGTTTATGGTGTAATGTTGTGGGTCTTTATTTAGCTTCTGCCAGAATATTTTTCATTTTTTCTCATTAGCTTTGGTTGAATAGTCAAGTTCTCATGCTTCTGTATATTGTCCCATTTAATCTGCTCCACTGATTGACCTAGTTTTTTAATCAATATCAAATTATTCTGATAATATGCTTTGTAGTATTAGTTTGAGATATGGTATTTCTAGGCCCCCTTCCTTCCCATTTTTCAACATTTTCCTTGAGATTATTTTGTTCATCTAGATGAATTTTATTATTAGTTCTACAAAATAATCCCTTGGTAATCTGACTGTTGTGCTTCTGACTAGTAAATTAATTTAGGTAGTACTATCATTATTATATTGGCCTTGGCTTTTTTTAAGTCTTTAACTCAAATACCACCTTTTATGGGTTCCTTTTACAATTCACTCATATTTCCCCTCTGAAAGAGTTCTGCCAATCTACTTTTTCTCCCCATAAACTCTTGCCATCTGCCTTAGAATTGATACAAAGAATGATTTTTAACCTGAAATAAAAGTTCTGGATAAGTGGAGAGCTTGCTTCTTTGTGCTCAATTCATGGCAAAGTAACATTTTCAGAGCTAAAAACTAGAAACCTTATACAGCTTGTATCTCTCTCAGAAAAGAAACCTATTTGGGGCAGCTAGGGGCACAATGGATGGAACATCAGGTCTGGAGTCAGGAGGACCTGGATTCAAATCTGGCCTCAGACACTTTCTAGTTATGTGACCCTGGCCAAGTCACTCAACCCTGTATGCCTTGCCATTCTGTCTTAAGAATTATTACTAAGAGAGAAAATAGGGGTCATAAAAAAGAAGAAACCTATTTACAAATTAGCGATATTATAAGATTTTATGTTTCAGGAAAAAGGGGCAATTGTTATTGTTGCTCTCTTTCACTGCCTGTAGAAACTAGTTACTTCCCCATTCCCCAAATCCTATTTCTAATTATAATGACTGTATTCTACATCTGTTTTTTAAGTTTTCACTTCAGATAAGAGGTATCAGATATCAGACCAATTCTGTGGCTATCCAATGAAGGATTTGGCAAACATGAAGCCACAAGTATGCAGTAGCACTATGAGTAATAAACACGCTCCTTTTTTGCTTTAAATACCCCAAGATACCCAAAATTTCTAAGCAAGGGGTATCAATACCAAATATTGCCAATTGTTACAGAAAATGACAATAAACGTTTGAAATTTAGTCTTTTGTGGATTAAACTTGGGACGTCCATCCATCATCTATGCTACTAATGGACTATCCCAGAGTTATAGCTCTCCTCCCCCAGGGGTGGTTCTAGGATTGGTGGTTTGGTTTCTCTTTTGACCAAGGGCACCCATTTGCCAACTGAATGGCTGAGGTTTAAATGGGTACATCAGCTACCACGTCATCATAGAATTTTATGTCTTGAGGTAACGTTTGATCATCCAGTTCAGCCACCTCATTTTATAGATGAAGAAACAAAAGCCACAGCGAGTCAACCAATGGCAAAACTGGGCTTGAATCCGGTCTTCTGATTTCTTGCATTAGTGCAGAGGACCCAGGCTACTTGTATCAAATTGATAGTTTATGCTACCATGATAGCATGCTTTATCTAACTATGCTGTCTAACTGAATAAAATAATAGTATATTAAATAGCACAGCATTTCTCATTTATTTTCCTTGTACTACCTTGAGAGGCTAGAGAAAATTGATCTGTAACTTCATCTATAGTCCCTGACATTTTAAGAATTTATCATTGAAAAGAGGTCATAAAAAGCAAGTACAATACAGAAGCCATTTCCCCTAAGTTCAAAGATTAATATATATACTATGACGCTGTATCTTCTTGACCCTCTGATTCTTCCTCCTCAATTTCATATTCAGCATTTAAAAAAAATGCACAGAGGACCCCCTCTCTGCAATTGGAGGGGGTGTATGGGGTGAGGTAGCAGTAGGCATGTAGGAAAAAATACATGGTTCTAAATAAGTCTGAATCTGAAGGTAGCTTCCTCTGCTGGATGCAGGTCCACCATGTCTTTTGAGCTTCCTCTAAAGAGAATGATTTCTTTTGATATTAAAACTGATTTAACACTGCTCCTTTCCAGTCTACCCCAATACGGACCCAGGACATGTTGAGGACTATGAATCCAAGAGAGAGCCTGGTCTTCTTGGGATCAGTCTCTGGGGGAGCCCTGTCATTTGGGTTACCCCTAATTACTGACTCCCCATCACATTTCCCACAGCATGTGTTCTAAGTTCTCGTTATACAAGCTATCTTTCTGCCCCTTCTCTTTAAGCAGATGACACTGTGCCAAGAAAATTGGGATCACCTATCAGAGTCCCCTAAACATCATTAAAGAAAGGTGTTAATCATTCAAGAAAGGCCTTGCCTTAACTGCCTTCTCTATTTGTGCCCTTGATCTCAGCATTTTCCCCTCCCAGTCTCCAGCCGCTTGGCCATTCCATTCTCCACTTTTTCTCCCTAATGTTCAACCACTCCTTATCTATCATCTTTCCCGAATGCCTTCAAACATGATCAGGTTTTCCAATCCTTAAAAAAACTCTCATTTGATCCTACCATTCCCTCAAGCTATTGTCCTGTCCCTCTTGAGCTTTCCCCGCCAGATTCCAAGAAAAATCTTTCTACATTCCTTCTCTACTTTATCACCTTCCATTTACTTTTTAACCCTATGCAATCTGACTTCAATGCCTACAACTCAACTGATCTCTCCAATGATTTTTAACAACAAATTCCATGACCTTCTTCCCGTCTCCAAATGCTTGCTGACTGCTTGAGCTCTCTGCAGTGTTTGATATTCTTGACCACCGCCCTCCCCCATTCTTCCGTGGAGCTCTTTCCTCCCTAGGTGTTTGTGACATTCTCTGACACGGTTCTTTTTCTTCCCAGGCCGATGACGCATTCTGATCAAGAAGTTCTCCAACAAGATAAATAGCAAACCATCTATCTATGCTCACAAATGCTGTAAAATTGCTAGGTTTTCCCATACGTTAACCTGAGCAGGTCTGCCCAAAATGCTGGCAGCCTTCCCTGAGTTCTTTCATCCTGTGACCAGCTCATTTTTTCTTATCATAAAATCCTTTGATGATATCTTTTACTACTATTCTCCAAGGTTCCTCCCTGGGTACATGTTGCAGCCTGCTCACACCCGCCATGCCTCTTTCTGTTGCCCTCTATGAGATATTCAATTCTTCAGAAATTATTTTTTGCTATAACATCAATACAGATTTCTTTCTAGGTTGAATGCTGGTATTTAAAAGATGGTTCTTTATCTTCAAGCCAAGTCTGTAGTCAGTACTTGGACTTTGCAGTTTCCCAAAGGCAATCTATCCAGCTGTCCTCTTCCCTAACTTGTGAATGTGACATTATAATTAGATAAACAAACTTAGGGGCAGCTAGGTGGCAAAGTGGATAAAGTGCTGGGCCTGGAGTCAGGAAGACTTCCCTTCCTGAATTGAAGCTGTGTGACCCTGGGCAAATCACATAACCCTGTTTGCCTCAGTTCCTCATCTGCAAAATAGCTGGAGAAAGAAATGGCAAACTACTCCAGTATCTTTTGGGCCAAGAAAACCCCAAAATGGGGTCATAAAGAGTCAGATGCAATTGAAATGACTGAATGGTAATCTAACGTAACCAAAATTACCAAATTTAATTTGCCATTTGTGAAAATTAAAATATATATGAGTACTAGGACTAAAATAATTAAGAGAATGAGATAAATGCTTTATACACTTATATTCTTGTCATCCATGATCTTGGTACAAAGGATCTAAGAATTCTGGAGGGCAAAAAAAAGGTTTAAGGTAAGAATGACCTTTATTCATAAAAAAAAAACCTCACAAAATTTTGATATTCTGCATATCACTTATGTATATACATGGGCTATTATCTTTATTCTAGTGTCTCATGCTTCTATTATGAAAATTTTTACTTCATATAAAACTGAAGAAAATCCTTCCACTCTTTTGTTATATTTATGAGGAAAGAAATGGTTAACATTTGGAAGGAAGGAAGGAAGGAAGGAAGGAAGGAAGGAAGGAAGGAAGGAAGGAAGGAAGGAAGGAAGGAAGGAAGGAAGGAAGGAAGGAAGGAAGGAAGGAAGGAAGGAAGGAAGGAAGGAAGGAAGGAAGGAAGGAAGGAAGGAAGGAAGGAAGGAAGGAAGGAAGGAAGGAAGGAAGGAAGGGAAATTTTTCTAGAAGAACTTTTGGCATGATCATTCTGCGAAATATTTTCTGAGTGATTCATGCCTACAAGAAACCTTAATGTTCTTAACTGCAACAGTATGTGTTAAAGACAAAAACAAACAAACAAACAAAAACCCAACCATTCATGGCAAAATAATAATCTGTAGTTTAAATGGGGCATAAACATCTTCAAATAAGATGTAGCCCAGTGATTAAAAGCATATTAAAATTTCTCTAAATTCAAATTCAATTTGCTTTAGCAGAGAAAATGACCTCATAAAACTGCTAAGTCCTGCTTGACAGAAATCTTGAGAAAGTATTTCATCGAAAGAAAGGTTAGGATAAATTATTGTTCTGATGTGAAAGGCCAAGTCCTAACAAAATATTTATACAAATTTGGCTTCCAATGAAAAATCCCATTAAACGCTGGTTAAAAATAATATTTGTTAACCTATGTAAAAAGCCAATTTCACATTTTGAAATAACCTATGAATTCACTCACACACAGCAATTCTTCTTGAAGATGGAGGAAAACTCTGGGATTTAAGATGTGCTGCAAGATCTTTTTAGCAGCAATTTGGCACAAAGGCCTGAACGTGGGCTGTATCTTTAAAAGGTGTCAGAGGAAAAGCAGATGAAGTGCCATAATCTCCACCCACTGTCATTTAAGAACTGGGGCCCACGCACTCCACACACCCATCCTGCAAATCCACCCTTCTTTACAAAGCCACTGTATTAGGCGATGGAAACTCAGGATATAACCACAGCGGCCCCCAGAAGGCTCTGGCTGCACCACGCTGCATTGCAGTGACCTCTACCTACTTGGTCATACTTCCCCTTGATATCCTGTGAGTGGGCTGACTGGTGGAGTCAGTGCTTCCCACAGCTCCACCAGACTGCAGCAGCCGCCCTTATCCTGGAAATTACAAACCCCGCTCTTTTAAAACATTCCATTCTCCTCCAACTCGGACAGGGTTTCCTGCTCGGCTCCCCTCCCCTCCTAAACAACAGGTTTTTTAACCTAATCTTCCACCCCAGCAACACCTTTAACCATTGAGCTAAAGTGCTTAAAAGGACCCAGTTGGAAGCTGTTGGAAGGAGATTGTTCCTGATTTGGGGGTGAGCCACGTAACCCCGTGTACTTATGGGTCACGATGAAAGCACCCATTTAAAGTTATGCTGGCTCTCAATGCTCAAGGAGACGAGGTTCCGCTCTCAGAAAGCTGACCCTTAAAAAGGGAGCGTCAGGCTCAAATTCTCTCGTTGCCCACTCCCAGGAAAGTGGAGGAAATCTCTTCAGTCAATGTCCTACCTTCATTCAAAGAATGACTTTTTTTCTTTGATGAAAAGGAATCCTATTTAGACAAATCAAAGCACTACATGATTAACATATACATATTTATATATATTTAAGGCCAAATTTTCCAGAAACGTTTGAACAATAGTCACTAAAAACAAAAGATTAACCTTAAAAACTATTTGTCAATAAATAAAACAGAAGGAATACCTAATCCGCTCAAATCCTCAAACTCCAAATTCAACGAAGAGGCGATGTGCAAATCTTTCTACTGTACCGGCTTTCCTTTCCATCAAGCTGTTCGTTAGCCTCCTTTAACTAGAATTCTGGCACTGTATTGATTGGGGGGGGGGGGGGCTCAACTCCAAGGAGTTCTGTAGGTCAGCTTATGTAAGATGTGAATAAAGTAGCAATTAATCCATAAAGTATGGAATTCTATATATATCATTCATGAAAACGGAGATAAAAATAAATTGGTAATTGGTTATATGAACACAAAAGGTTAAAGTATTTTTTTAGCTTAAAGAAATGCAGCTGATGATTTTCTCTGAATAATAGCATATAACGACGGGCTTAGGAGCATATCTTTATGTCAGCCAGAGCTCTGGGCGCAAGGAGACCCGGTTCAGTGCTCAGAAAGCCTGACCCTTAAAGTGGGAGCATCAGGCTTCCCCCCTCAAGTTCTCTCCTTCTTCACCCCCTAGAGTTTGGAGGAAATCTTTTCAGTAAAGCTTGGGGATGATTCATCCTGGGATATCCCCTAAAAGGGATTAATAGGAACCCTCCTAGAAGTTACTCAATGTACAAACTAGGTCATAAGGGATAGGACGGTTATTTCTTTCATCACAAGAAGGAAAGGCTCCACACATACAAGGCTCATAGAGCCCATTAACAAGTCCGAATACCATGAAACAAGAATCCATTGCCTATTATCTTCTCCCTCTGAAGAACTCCAAAACAAGCTATTTCATTTTCACCTCTCACTTCCACTGTCTACACAACGCACAAGCCAGAACAGGGTTTAGTCATCCTTCATCTCTTCTGCTGTGACCTCCTTCTAATAGTAGTGGATTTCTTCAGAGAATACAGTTGCAGAAAGGGTCTCCAGCTGGGGGGTGCAATGGATAGAGTGTAGGAGTCTGGGGTCAGGAAAACGAATTTTCCTGAGTTTCAAACTTGGTCTCAGACAAAACTAGCTGTGTGACGCTGGGCAAGTCACTTAATAACCCTGTTTGCCTCAGTCTCCTCCTCTGTAAAATGTGCTGGAGAAGTCATTGGTAAAACACTCCAGTCACTTTGCCAAAAAAAAACCCAAACAAACCCAAATGTGGCTGAAAAAAGAATGGACAACAACTGAACCTCCAGCTGGGCAAAGGGGACCAGCTTGGGAGTTTCTGATCTTTCTCAATTTCAACAAGGTTACCCTGTGGACTGGAAACATTCATTTCTCAGAAATGCAATTCGCACTGTGGGGAAGGTGGTGTCCTGAGTTCTCGGTCTTGGGCACACCTAGAAAGGCATATGTTTCCACTGTAGTGGGGAGAGATGACAATGGTGTGACCCAACAGAGGCATGGCATCTGTCTCTCCTTGCTCCTTGGAATCCACTGAATGGCACTGTTCTTCCTGGCTTGGTTGCCAGCCACAGGGACCAATCTCAGAGCAAAGGCTCTCACTTTAAGGAGCCAACTGCAAGGTCTCAGTCAAGTAAAGTGGGTGCCCTCAGCTCAGTGTAAATGCCCTGCTCCATTCTACCTCTTCAATTTATAAAAGCATCTGGTTCTTCCACACAAGAAGCCAACAGACTTTTTAAAAAAAAATCTTACTACTATCATTCATTAAATGGAAGAACTTCGATGGATAAATAGAAAAGAAAGATTTTAGTAAATTAAACATTTATTAAGTGCCAAGGTGTGGTGGTAAAAGGAAAAAGATTAAATAGTTCCTGCCTGAAAGACTTTAGTCTACTTGGGAGTGAGTCACACAATATGTAATAGATAATAAGCAAAGTTAAGGTCATTTGAGGAGGGAAAGGACACCAATTCAGGAGCTTAGGAGCATTTTCCCAGAGGTGGTAGCACCTGAGCTGAGCCTTAAAGGAAAATAAAGATTCAAAGACAGAGATGAGGAGGGAATGAGCTATAAGGGGGAGACAGCTAAATAGGCCAGTCTGACTGGAGAAAAAAGTAAGGGAAATAGTAGGAGCTTGGAAAGGAAGACTAGAGCCAGATCATGGAGGAGTTAAAACAGTTTTACATTTTATATCTTACAGCAGGAGATTTTAATCTAAAGTGTGTAAATGAAAAAAAAATTCCCTCAATAGTTATTTCAATATAAATGTTTTCTCTTATAATCAGGTATTTTATTCTTATGCATTTGAAAAAATATTATTCTAAGAAAGGACCCATAGACTTCACTGGACTGCGGAAAGGATCCATAACATTAAAAAAAAAAAAAAGCTTAAGAATTTTTGTCCTAGAGGCAATGAGACATCTAAGAACTATTTGTTTAATCTAAATTTATGGCTCTGTATTAACTATGGGTGAAATTCAAAAGAAAAAAAAGGCAACATTTGTTAACAAGTAATCACAAAAAAAAAATCTTCAGGTTTGTGACTGTTCTATTATTTTTATTTCAAATACAATTTTTAAAATGTCTGCTTCAATCTAAAATGTCTGGATTTTTGCTACATTCAAAGACAAAAAGCAACCCAACAGGCCAACTCAATTTACCTTACAATGACAGTTTGTTGAAATGTTTCCTCTTAGGAAAGGGGTAAAGATCTCACCAGGGATACACTAGATACTCTTTTTCTTAAAGCAGAACTATAGCCACAATGCAAGAAGGGAACTTTAGATAAAGAAACAATTCCCAGAATTCTATAAAAGTGAACATCAAAGGTGCATTTATAATTCTATGCCTTTTTACTGTACATTTGGAGACCTGTAAGAATGACTGCATCCTTCAAAGGCCGGATCTGGTTCCTAAGACAGTTTTTTGAAGAAAGTTATTAAAATGGGAGTGGGGAGTCTTCCAACTTAAACAAGTCCCTTTTAAACTTAGTTCTGAATGAGGGCAGAGACATGAATTTAGGATCAGTCTGGGCAGACCTGGGCTCAAGTCCAGCCTCTATATTAATCTAGCTTATTCATTATATGACTTTTCTAGGAGGGATTGGTTCTTGGGGCCCCCAGGAAACACTCTAAGATTGCAAGTTGGAGATGAGTGGTCTATCTGCATTAGTGGAGGGAATTTCCACGGCAGAAGTTCCCATACCAATGAAACCACAGGTTCTGACCTTCCCCAAATAAAATAAAGCCCAGAATGGGAGAACCACCCTGAAGTCTGGGGGCACGGTTTTGCTATGAATGATTCCAGAAGAATACAAAATAACCATATTTCAACAAAATTGGGGCATAGACAGCTATTCTAATTTTCATTGTTTTGATTGATATGAGAAATAAAAGGCTGACATTCATCAGGAGTAACCTTTCTAAGAAAACATCCTTTACCCACCAAAGAAACAAACAAACAAAATGGTTATAGAAACCTTCAGTAAGAACAGACCCCGTAATGAAATGTATTTAGCATTTGAGAATAAATTAGAATAAACAACCTAGTTTAGCCCATTTGACTAAATAGGGCTATTGCACTCTCATATTTGGTTCGGATACCACTTGAAACCCTCTTTAGGCCTTGGGACTCATCAACATTAATGTCCTTGAGGGGAAGTGAGGAGTATATGTGTGTGTGTGTGGGGGGGGGTGTCAGAGGTATGAGAGAAGGCTCTTGACGGTGGGTGATGACAACAAATCCCAACCAAAAACCCATCTACCATAGAAAGCCTTTCCCAAACCTCCTTCATTCTAAGGCCTTCTTTTTTTACATTTTTGGGTCTTGGGTAGTAAATCACAGTTTGTTGTCTCCCTCATTAGGGTGTAAGCTCCTAAAGGCAGTGTCACAGGCCCGGCACTGCCTCCAGTACTGCACACAGGCATGGGATAGTGGTGATCTGGCCTGTGACATCAGCGGTGGGCCTCTGCTGTGAGAAGCCGCCACTGCCACTGGGTGTTTTATAAGACACCCCGTTTGGGGGTCAAATTAATAGAAGGCAGCGTCTTGTTTTCGGGCAAACACGGTACTACCATGGCCCTCATACGCCCCCAGATGCACAACATAATGGCCCCTATGATAAGAGCCACTTATTGTCAGTTGGTTGATTTAAATTTACTCATTCTTTATTTTAAATGGTGTATTTGTTCCTGTTTCGTTTTTTTACTTTAAAATAAGATATGTGCAGCGACAGAGGGATTTGTTCCTAGTTCTTTTATAGTCCGGCCCTCCTTTCTTGTCTGAGGGACAGTGAACGGGCCCCCCCTGTGGAAAAAATCCGGGGACCCCTGGCTTAGAAGGGAACACAAGCCAGAGCATCCTTAAGCTCCACCAGAGACAGGCTTGCAGGCTAGTTCCCTGAAGGGATATATATATATAATATACAGACACATATATACGATATACAGATACATATATATGTACAGATACATATATATGATATACAGATACATATATATGATATACAGATACATATATATGATGTACAGATACATATATGATGTACAGATACATATATGATGTACAGATACATATATATGATGTACAGATACATATATATGATGTACAGATACATATATGATGTACAGATACATATATATGATGTACAGATACATATATGTACAGATACATATATATGATATACAGATACATATATATGATGTACAGATACATATATATGATGTACAGATACATATATAATATACAGATACATGTATATGTACAGATACATATATAACATACAGATACATATATACATGATATACAGATACACATATATGATATACAGATACATATATATGTACAGATACATATATATATAATATACAGATACATATATATATATATAATATACAGAAATGGGGGAGTATTAATAACTGGGTAAGAGGGCAAGAATATCAGGAAAGGCTATAAGATGAGCTTTGACAAAAGCCAAGGGTGAGGTGAATCATTCTCCAGGAACTAGAGAGAGTTTATATCACAGCATAGAGATTGGGGGGGGGGGTTTCTCCTGATTAAAGGATAAGAAATAGGTCAGTTGAGTTTGAACACTGAGTGTTTGCATTTGGACCTCTAGAAAATAGGAAACCAATGGAATTTACTCATTTGGGTAATGATCAAGACCTGTGGAAGCTATGTGGAAGTTGATTTGGAGAGGGAAAGAACTAGGTAGAGGCCAAGTAAGAGGTTCTCACAGAAGTCTTGGTGAAAGATGGTGGGTGACTATAAGAGTGAAGAGAAGGAGAAAGATGGTAGAGATTAGGGGGAGGTAGAACGGCCAAAACATGGCCCCCATGGATATGGAGGAGGAATTGAGGATAACATCAAGGATAGAAACCTAGGTGATTGGAAGAATAGAAGACATAAGGAAGTCTGGAAGAAGGAAGGAGCAGGGGAAGGGAAAGATGAGGAGTTTTATTTTGGACAGGTTGAAATGTTTATGCAACACTCAGATCAAATATTTAACAGGCAATAGTTATTGATATGGAACTGGAGTATGGGAGAAACCCTCAGGCTGATTATATAGATCTGTAGGGGTCAACTACATAGAGATACTAAGTGATACTTACGGGATAGATATATTAACAGAGGAGAGAATTTAAAGAAAAGGAGGGCCCAGGAAAGCACAGCAACAGTTAACAGGAAGAAGACCTAGGAGAGAGGAGAATCAAGGAAACCCAAGGAAAAGAAAGAGATAGCCAGTGTCAAATGCCATGAGAAATGAAGAAGTATGAAATTTGAGAAAAGGCCATAGGGTTATGTTGTGCCACATTTCACTTAGTCTTTTCTTGATGAGCTAAGTTTTTAGAAAAAAATAATAAAGGCTGCTCTATGTTGGCATATAGGGGGCTTTTTTTTTATCACTGTTTATAGTTACAGAGTATGCATTTAATACTTTAAAAAATTATACATGAAGAAGCAGTTATTCAGAGGTGACAAGTACGGATTACCTAGTGACAACTGAATAGTCAGCAAAATTCAATTCTTAAAAAGCATTCTATTCTTGAAACCTTCTAGAACGAAACCCAACAGAAAGCAACAGCTTTTCAATTAATGAAAGGGGATTCAACAGAAAGGCATGTCCTATTTCCTTTGATCACAGTTTAAAAAAAAAATAGTAATATTTCTGTTTTTAAAATGGATAGATTTCAGAAAGTGGGGGGCAGGGCAGGGAGAGTAGAAATAATAGCTTAAGGAAAAGTTAGATACTTGAATAAATGTTAGCCTGTATTATTGCCATGAGAGTCACTGATTGAAAACTTGGGCACAAAAAATCCCCACGAATTGAGGGGTTTCTGAATGAAGTTCTGTACTTCTGAACCTCTGTGAATACTGATACAAAAGATGCTGTGACCTGGGAAACTCCATAGTGGTTATTAGACCTCTTGTATGGGCTTTCATTCTTCATAATTTCAGAACTACGGGGTGTTTCTTGGGATGTAATTCAAGGATTAAAACTTTCATAGTTTAAAAGCTGTCACAGCTTCATTATTAGAGCTGTTAGATTCTGAAGTAATTTATTAAGAGAGACCTTCATATAATTTCCTTCATTGGAGATTATTAAATGTAAGAATGGTTTAAGCAAGTTGTCTCTGGACACCACAGGGTTGGATTAATTAATCCCAGAAGGATTTGGGCTCTGTAATTTGAGTTAGTATAATTATGAAATTTAATGGGAAAACAGTAAAAGTTGGCCTTAGGCCCCATGATCTGAAGAATCCTAATGGTGGCCTTAAGCAAAGACTCAAGTTTTAAAATGGTGATGTAAGGTAGGTATTACCATAGATTTTATTTCTCATTTCACTATAGGCTCAGCATGCTTATTCCTGTTATACCAACATATACATGAGACTCTCTTTATAGAAAGATATGGTATATATCATATAATGGCCATTTAATATATAATATAGTATTCCTTTAAGACTATGTCAAAGTAAAATATATACTAACTTCAAAGAGCAATGTTGTTTCTTATCATGATGTAAATAGCAAAGAGATACAGAGAGAAAGGGGGGGCACTAACTTGATAAAGAATTGTAAATATTTTTCTTGGATATGAACCTTGACCTAAAAGATAGAAAAGAGAGAGAGACAGAGAGACAGAGAGAGAGAGAGAGACAGAGAGACAGAGAGACAGAGAGACAGAGAGAGACAGAGAGACAGAGAGAGACAGAGAGAGAGAGACAGAGAGACAGAGACAGAGACACACAGAGAAAGACAGAGAGAGAGACAGAGACAGAGAGAGACACACACAGAGAGAGAAAGACAGAGACAGAGACAGAGACAGAGAGAGAGAGAGAGAGAGAGAGAGAGAGATAGAGAGAGAGAGAGAGAGAGAGAGAAGAAACACCAACTTGATAAAGAATTGTAAATATTTTTCTTGGATATGAACCTTGACCTAAAAGATAGAAGAGAGAGAAAAAGAGAGAAAGAGAGAGAGAGAGTGAGAGAGAGAGAGAGAGAGAAAGAGAGAGAGAGAGAGACACAGAGAGAGACACAGAGAGAGAGAGAGAGACAGAGAGAGAGAGAGGAGAAACACCAACGTGATAAAGAATTGCAAATATTTTTCTTGGATATGAACCTTGACCTAAAAGATAGAATTTGAGTTATAGATTTATAAGGGGTGATTTCACTTATTTCCCTTAGCTTTCTTCCCATTCAAACAAAAACAAAATCAGAATAATCAGAAAGCCATCTCAAACTCAACATGTTCAAAATACAGAATTCTTTATTTTTGCACACAAATTCACCCCTCTTCCTAACTTTTATTTCTGAGAAAAGAAGCACTTCTTTGAAATCACCAGTTTAACAACAAGGGATGAGGTGGGGATTGCTCCTGTATCCTTACTCTCTTCATCTTCCATGTCTAATCAGCACTGGGTCAATGCTTACTGATTCTATCTCTTTAATATCTTTAATGTCTGTTTTCAACTCTCTCCCCACTGTTCCAAGCCTTTGTTTTTTTTATCTATCTCTGTCTTTATCATACTCTCTATCATTGTTTAAGTGCTTACTATGTGCTATGCATTGTGCTAAGAAAATGAACCAGTTGGGGGCAGTTAGGTGAATGGAGAGCCAGACCTAGAAAGGAGACATCCTGGATTCAAATTTGACCTCAAACACCTCCTAGCTGTGTGGGCAAATCACTTACTGTCCCTCCTCCCCCAACCCTCTTCTGCCTTGTGTTATGCCAATACATAGCACTGATTCTAAGATAAAAGGTAATAGTTTTAAAAAATAATAAATAAATGAAAGCAAGCAGTCTTCAAGGAGCTTCAATATATCACTGTATGTGTGTGGGTGTATGTGAGTCTGTCTTTATACATGTATATATGAAAAATATACTTTTACATACATGTACAAAAGTCTACATACAAGGTAATTTCAAGAGAGAAGTGCTAGTAGCTGGAGTCCAGGGATTGATACAGAACAGGAAAGGCTTTCTGTAGGAGGTGACACTTGAGCTGATCTTTGAAGGAAGCCAGGGATGCTGAGAAACGGAAGTGAGGAGGCAGTGAGTACATTCCATGCATGAAGGATGATCTATGCTAAGTCACAGAGACAGGAGATGGGGAATGTCAAGTATATAAAGTATGTGTAAAAGGAAGAAAAGCAGGAAATCTTGTCTGGACTATTCCTAGGATCATAGATTTAGATCTGGAAGGGATCTGACAGACAGGGAGGTGAAGTGAACTGCCAAGAGCTGTTATTTTGAGGTGGGATCTGAACACAGGTCTTTCGTTCCCCACTTTAAGTCCAGTCATTCAGGCTGAGAAGCATTCATTAAGCATCTAGTAGGTGCCAGGCATAAGCACTAGGGAGAGACCAAAGGGAACATGAAAGGATGGATAGTCCCCAGTTCAACAGGGGAAAACAACATAAACACATTTGTGCACAAACAAGATGGATGCATGATAAGTCAGGAAAAGTCTTGGAAGGAAGGCATTCAACTGGAGAACTGGAAAAAGGCTTCTGGAAGAAGGAACTTTCCCTCAGAAGGAAGCCAGGATGCCAGAAGGAGAATTGCAGGCATGGTGGAAAGTCAGTGAAAATGCCCAGTCAGGAGATGAATTATCCTGTGAAAGGAACCAGCAAGATCCCAGAGTTTCGAAGGGGAGAAAAGTATAAGAATACTGGAGAGGCAAGAAGGGGCCAGGTTATGAAGGGCTTTGCAGGCCAAATGAGGGATGAATCCTGGAGGTAACAGGAAGCCCCTGGAGTTTATTTAATGGAAGGACTGTCAGAGCAATTTCAGCTTTTGCTGCTACTGAGCCGCCATCTTGCCCCCCTTCCCAGTTTATTTAATGGGAAAGGGGAGAAGGGAGACACAGGCATTAAGACACCGATGGGACATTTGAGTCAAGATGTTCAATGGGCCACTGGATAGAGGAGTCTGAAAGCAAGGAGAAAAAGTAGGGCTAGACAAACAGATCTAGAAATGCTCAACAATGGGATAATTGTATCCATGAGGGCTCATAAGATCAACAAGCAAAACCGTATAGAAAAAAGAGCTGAAAGAAGAGAAAACAACCTAGGACAGAGCCACAGGGGATGCTCAAAATGAGCAAGAGTGACCTCGTGGAAGCCGCAGCAAAGGAGATTGAGAAGAGGGAAATGGGGGGAAAGCATCACCACAAAAACAAACCCCAAAACTAGAGTAAAGAATATCAAAAAGAAGACAATTGATATTATCAAAGGCTACAGAGCAGGCAAGAAAGATAAGGATTAACAAAAAGCTAGTAGATTTGCCAATTAAGAAATCAGTTTTAGTTGAAGAATGATTTTAGAACCCAGGCTGTAGAGTGAAAAAGAGTAAAAGGGAAGTGGAGGCACCAACTGCAGGTGGCCTTCTCAAGGGCTTTAGCCACAAAAGGAAGGAGATGAGGATGACAGTTAGCAGAGACAGATGGACCAAAGTAAGGTTTTTGAGGTTGTCTAGAGCTTCACCCACTGCACCACATTTCCTTTCCAATGACCTATCACTTCCTAATTGGTCACTGTGTTTTAAGTGTTTCCCCACTCCAATTTATTCTCCACACAGCTACAAAATGAATTTTTCTAAAGAACAGTCTAATCACATCACCTCCTCTCAAAAAGTTCTAGTAATTTCCTAATATGGCTCAAGGAGAAAAATCGAAATTCCCCTTTTTTGATCTTTAAAGCCCTCTATAATCTGACTCCAGTGTACCTTTTCAGATTTTTTAAGCATGACTTATTGTCATTCATTCTGTTGTCTCAGCATACTGACCATTTTTCTTTTGTTTCCTTCTATGTCATTATATATTATGTTATATATTATAGTATATATTTCTCATAATAGCTTTTGTTTCTCTCATATAATAAATAGCTAAATGTTTACAGCACATACCTTAATAAAAGTGCACTTACTGTGTAAAGTGTTTTATAGTTATTCTCTCAGTGATCCTCACCACAACCGTGAGCTAAGTACCTCTAACAAATCAAGACAGGAAAACCGAGGCAAAAAAAGTTATATGACTTGTCCAGTGTCATATAGCCAATAAGTGTTGGAGGCTGAACTTGGACTAGATTTTCCTAACTCCAGGCCAGTGGCCTCTATGCCTAGAATGCCTAATCTCCTTACATTTGCTTTAAAATCCCTCCCTAGCTTCCATCAAAGCTCAGGTTAAATACCAGAAAGTTCAAAAGTCCTTTCCTGATACACTTGGCTGCCACTGCGTTCCCCTTATAAACCTATCCCCAATATAATTAACTTGTTTTGACTTTGTCTATATCTTATATTTAATTTTACGTACACATCTTGTTCCAGTAGAATATAAGCTCCCAGAAGCTGAGGCTATTCCCTATATCTCAAGTACCTAAGACAGTATTATCAGAGAATAAGAGTGTATAAATGTTTTGTTGACTGACTTTAGAGGGATAATTTAGTCAATGATTCAAAAATGAAAATTCCTAAAAAATGTATTCAAGTTGGAACTGTGGCTATCATCAATTATGTCAATACAAACGTTTAAAAATCATATTTCATATGGTTTAGATTAGCCAGTTGTTCATTTATATTTGGTCTAGACCTATGATTTCATTTGTATAGTGAGCTCAAAGAGGGGAAATTTCCTCTACAAATACAGATAGGCAATGGATGGCTCGCCTGAGAAGTTAGGCAATTTACCCCCAGTCACAACGCCAATATGTGTCAGAGAGAAGACTGGAAATATGTTAGATCACTCTGACTTAGCTGACTCTCTGTTCCAATTTTACCATAAAATTAATTTTGGTAATTATTTTTCTTTCTTTTTTAAAATTTATTATTTATTTTTAACATTAAAAATTTGTTTTTGAGTTCTGAATTCTCTCCCTCTCTTGTCCCTCCCCATACCCATTGAAAAGGCAAGAAATATGATCTAAATTATACATGTGAAATCATGCAAAACATATTTCCAAATGTTGGATGACTGGAAAACAGACACTAAGCACTACTGGAAACTGCTTTGCTTTACTGGTAATATTTTCCCCCAATTTAAATTTATTCTAATTTTTATCTTATTGACATACAGGCATTCTTTCCAAATCACAACTTTCCCCAATGCTGTTTTGATATATCACAGTTTAGCATAAGATATTAAGTAGGATTTTTTTTTGAGTTTTGAAGGCCATCAGACAACACAGAAAAAGTTTAGAAACTTTTAGCCTATGAATAAATATAAATACTTAACCCAAATTTTATAACAAGGTAGCACCCCATAAAAGAAAAAGAAAAAAAGTCAGACTTCTATGGTATGAGGAAGGGGCCAAAATTGTTATGTGGAGTTTCCAGATGGTGGGGGGCTGCACACCTAACCTCCTTACCTCGACACTCCCCTCCAGCAAGCTAGAAAGGACAACTATATGCAGCCAGCATCTTATCAGTGTGCTAAGAATGACAGTTCTTAGACCAAGCATGAGCATTAAATCAACTATTTAAATGTATGATCATCGCTTAAAATCAAGTAACTGAACCACATCTCCAGAGGTACCTTCAAATCACCAAGGGAAAGCAGCAGCCTTCAAGTGTTCTGAGTCCATATCCTACAGAAGATGCATGGTAGGGCACAAACAAGAATCATGGAGGATAAGATTCTGCCTAAATATTTTTTTAAATGGAATAAAAACATGAGTTACTACAAATGACGACCAATTTCCTGCTCATTAAATGTGTGCTAAACCACCTTGGCATCCCTTTTCCCTCTCTGCCTTCTTTCTTAAACCAGAAAGTCTTCTAAAAGTAGAAATTCATGGACCAGCCTTTTGATGAAGAAATATGAATAAGCTATTTGCATTCTGGAGGGGAAGGTTCCTTAATAGAGCTTTGAAAATAACATTTTCCCAAACTAGTCATTCACTCCAAAAGAATAACAGCCCTTCTTCTCCCTTCATTCTTTATCCTCTAATCAAATTTTCTTAACTCTCTCTCATAAATGTTAAGTGCTCTCCTGTTTCTTCAAGTCATACATTAAAAGAAAAAAAAATAAACCCAAGTTCCACTGCAATGCTGTGACCCAGATGAAGCTACAGGAAGCACACCTATTATCAGGTTGTGGTTCTGAAAATTCTAGGCAATGAATTCACTTTCTGGAACCATAAAGCTTCCTAGTGAGTGATCTGCACATTCATTCATGCCATGTGCTACATACTCTTCTACTCTTCAACCAAATACTACAACTGAGATGCTGATTTTTATATAGCTGAGGTGAGCAGGCTACCTGCCACTAAAGCAATTTTGTTTTAAAAGTCTAACGTAGCGAATAATGCTTTTCTCAATTTATTATCTTATTTTAAACTCATGTTAAAAACTATAATGAATACCTAAGCATAAGTCATGATAATGAGCAATCCAGGGAGTAGGTTAACTAGCTTGTTACTTTAAACCCTTACATGACAAACACTAGAAGGGTTTTCACTTTATATAATGACTTAAATAAGTTGAGGGAGATATTACTGTTGCAAATGAGTTTGAAAGTCCCCAAAGGGGAATACAAAGGGCGATTATTTAGGGGGATAAAAGCAAATGAAAAAAAAATCTCTGGGAAGACAAAATATGATCTTCACTTTTGGAATATTGCTAACTTCAAAGTTCTCAACATTCTTTCATTTAATAACAACCCATTTTTATACATCACTTAAAGGTTTACAAATTGTTTATGTCCCCCCCCCCCATTTCAGTAAAACACAGACACATCACGCCCATTTCCCAAAGGAAGAAACTGATACTAAAAGAAGATGGTTTGCTACAGTAACATAGCTAATAAGTGATTAGAGGTGGGATTTGATCCCAAGTTTCCTTGACTCAAAGTTCAATGATTTTTCCCCTTTATAATCCATGGCTAACTGCTTAGTAAAGCTATACAAATACAACAGTCTCTTTCTACTTTAACACAAATAAAGTATTAAGCTAAAAATATCTGAATTTCACTTATGAACAACTGCTACAAGAACAATCAAAAAATTCATTTCTTGCCTGCTTGCTTGAAACAAGAAAGTTCTAAGGAGGAAACAAAAGATCATAGGAAATGCATAATAATGATAAACTCAAGTGGCAAAAGAGTAAATAAAAATTTGGAAGTTGACCAAAATAGTTCCAAGCCAGCTAAACATTAACTTCAGATTGTTTACAGTTAGCCTGGAGTGGGATACAATACATGCTGCAGCACTATAGATTCATGGGAGTTTAGAGCTCAAAAATCCAAGTTTTCAAATTCTCCAGCAGGTTAGAAGAATTCCTTTGACATAGTTTTGCATCAGTCTTAACTTGAGTTCACCAGCTGTAATAGGATAGAGTAATAAGTATAAATGGGTTTCTTCTAAAAAGCTTCTTTCTTAAGTATAAAATGCTTGATTTCACTATGAAAAATATATAATATTTAGCATTATAAAAATATTTTTTCCTATACTGAATAGAATTCTTGATGCAGGAGGTGCTCAGAGCAGGAAATGGAAACAAAACAGTGAAAGGCACGTCTATCTCCCCAAATAATCCAGTGGGTTTTCTCCTTTGCCATTTGCAGACAGCTTGCCCCCTGAATTCCAGTAACTTATCTAAGCAGGGAAGGGGGGATACATTAATATGAACACACACACACAGTCCTAGAGGGCAATGTTTAGCAGTTTCCTAGAAAAGCATGAGTGGGTGGGTGGGGCTGGGCAAAGAGGGAAGAGAAAATGTACAATTTCAGGTGGGAGGATAGAAAAGAGGAAGAAAGTTCTTCTCAGAAGGTAAAAATCTTTAAGAGGAACAATTAATTTAAAATCATTTATGGCTTAACATTTTATATATTTTTATTTTTAAATGATTTAAAAATAATTTATATTAAAATTTTATTTTATTCATGCCATTTGTGGAAGAGCAATGAATCTTGAAGCAACAAGATCATGTAGGGGACAGAACCCTGGACTTGGAGTCAGGAAGACTTCATTCAAAACCTGCCTCAGAAACTTCCTAGCCATGTGGCCCTGGACAAGTCACTTAGTCTTTCTCAGTTTTAGGTTCCTCTGCTGTAAAAGGAGGCAACTAATGAAATAATGTGTAACCCTTTGCAAATCTTAATTCATTCTATAAATGTTCATTATGATGGCTGCTGTTGTTATCCCAGCCAGAGTGGGCATTCTGTTAAACAACAAATAAGAATCTTGCCATTGTCGTTTTGATCATTTTAGTGCTCCTTCAGCTGGAAATTAACCACAATTGATTTTTTTCTTATAACAACAGCACATAGAGAATTCTATCAAAATTCAATTAGATTTTGAATGCTCTAAATAAGGCTTTTCTTTACTGATTACATAATCACATAGAATTCCTCCTATGCTCCTTAGTTTCAGGAACAACTTTATATAGCATCTGCCTGTATCATAGAGTTTATTTGGAAATGCTTTGTCTTCATCAGCATTAAATAATCATAACATATATTATTCCTGAAATACTAAATTCAGTTCATGGCTGTCAGTACTTGTCATACTCTATTACAAGATAATAAACAATATATCTTTACAAGTTCAGAGTAGAAGTATGGGGTACAAAACAGGAGATTCTGAGAAATAAATAAGAAACTGGTGATTTAGAGTCAGAATTTCTAACATATTGATATAATTCACATAGATATATTTGCAAGTATTTTTATAATATATCCAAAAAGTTGGTTTCCCAGACAGACCATCATCTTACTGGGGACACACACACATGAGTCTGAAACACAGGCATTTATTTTCCCCAAACACTGAAAAAAAAGCATTCGTTTTGAACTAAAATGTTACAAACGAGTGACTTTAGAGCTCGCCAGGATGGAGAGGACCCCGAGTTTTCAATGGCTGTGGCACCACAACTCCATCTCTGGAAGGTGTGAGCAGGCTGGAAAGGCTTGCTTCAAGGAAGGAGGGACCCAGTGGCAAAGACCAGACTGGTTAAATTCAAGGTGGGCCACAGGGGAAGGAATTTTAGAATTCCTCATGGAGACCTTCTTCTAAGTTATTAAAGAATTGTAAATCTGTACCTCACCAATAAAAACTAGGATCCTTGAAAGGGATGGAAGAACTTTCCAACAGGAAAAGATGGTCTCATAAGAAAATGTGTGATTTGTAAGTGACACAAACATTTTACAAGGTTTTATTTTTTTAATATGCTTGCATTATAGATGCAACAACTCTATCTTCTTGAGAAGAGCCACAATTTGTTTCACCTATGCATGAGGACAGAAAGCAAGCACAGTGGACAGATGACCCTGAGTTCAATTCTGGCTTAAGATATTCACTGGCTATGTGGATCTGGTAAAAATCACATAATCCTGTTTGCCTCAGTTTCCTCATCTGTATGATGAGCTGGAGAAAGGAAATGGCAAACCAATCTCCAGGACCTTTTGACTAAGAAAACCCCAAATGAGGCTGTGAAGTGTGAGACACTACCAAATTGACTGAACAACAAATAGATTTATTCATGGCTATTAAACACGTTTATAAAACTTCTCTGTGGCTCAATTTCTTTATAAAACAAACTTTTTTTTTTTAGTTTTTATGCCTTTTTAAAGGGACAAATAAAACCCATAAAGCACTTTGTAAGTATTAAATTCCATTTACAAGATTTTTGAAAGTAACAAGAGTGACTCAATCAAAGGTGCTTCAATTCTGAATTCCTGATTTTATTTACTTTTCCAAAGAATATCATTAGTTGTGCTTTCCAAATGTGGCAAAAACCTAAGAACCTAAAACCACATTTAAAAAGGCAACCTTGAGGTCACGAAACGTCACTGAATTGTAAGAAACAATAAGAGTAAAGAATTCAGAGATGCCTGGGAAGAATTTTATCAAGTGATACAGGATGAAGTAAAGCAGAACCAGGAAACCCAATAATTGATAATTAAAGTTACATATATGGGTGGCTGATGGCATGGTGGATAGGGTGCTGAACCTGGAGTCAGTCAGGCAGACCTGAGTTCAAATTTGTCCTCAGACTCTAGCTATGTCACCCTGGGCAAGTAGCACTTAACCCTGTTGCCTCAGTTCCCTCATCTATAAAACGTTCTGGAGAAGGAAATGGTAAACCACTCCAATATCTTTTACTCAGAAATCCCAAATGAGGTCATAAAGGATCAGATACAACTAAAAAAGACAAACAGGAAAAATGCAAGAAACAACAAATAAATATAAAACAATATAATTAGAACCACCAAACTTAGTTGCAGAAAAGAGCTAAAAAATGTTCTGCTGTCCTTATATATGACAAATATCCATCTACTGTCAGAAGTGGTCAGTGTGTTCATTGGTATCACTGAACTGCTTTCCCCCCTCATTTTAAATCTTTATTAAAATATTAAAATAAATTAAAACGGGCAGGAGTGTATTCAGAAGAGACTGTGATTTAAAAACAAAAAGCATCAACAAAGATGAGCAATGTACAACGCAAGCCTGGGAACTTTGAGAGCTAATTATTAGAGATTTTAAGCTTCATTAAAATTCTCAGTAGTGTAAGGAAATAAAACTCATTAACTTAGTTTGCAATAATGGAGTCACTCCACTAGATGGCAACCTATCAGTTTTGATAAACACACTTTTTTGTTTTCTTGTTTTATTAACCTCTTCAGGTAATGAATTCCATGAGTTTTCTACCAGGAGATAAAATATTAGGTCCATTAGCGTAGGGTTTGGTTAATAAAACTTTGCTCATTCTATTTATGTCCTCTTGTGAATTTATAGACTTTAAACATTTCTGCCTTATCTCTGTAAGATGAAGTGTCCAATTTTTTAAAAAGTTTTTCTTCCTCAGGATTTCCCTCCTTTCCTTGATCATTTTAGTTCTCCATATCTGGACATTTTTTCTCCCCACCCCCTCACCCCTGGTCTGTTTCCTCCTTTTCCCAGTTCTTTTAAGTTCACCATTGTTACAGGGACCACAATTATGTACATCATTATAGATGTAGATGAATGATTTGAATAAGCAGAAATAATATAGTTTATTTTTTCAATATTTCCCCCTTGGTGACTTCCAGGTTTTTGTTGACATTTTTCACTTGAACAGAACTTTGAATCATCCAGGATGATGCTTCATCATCTGTATTTATTTTTCCTGCCTACTGTATCACATTAAAAGTTCACAGGCCATTTTCTTTACCATTCTTACACATTCCTGAGATACTTTTGCCATTTAATCCTCTCATCTTGGCATCTAATTACAAAGGAGTCCTGAAGCTAAGAGTTAAAATTCCACCATGCAGACCTCAGGAAAGTGGGACAGAAGTAGTTAGTCTGAATATACAGACACACATATAAACAAAATATACACAAACACATGCATATTTTAAAGTGTCACTGAAATCACTTGTTAAAGTATTTATAGTACAGAAGTGTAAAAGTGCTGTTATAAAAGCTAATCAAAACAAGATAGGATGCATACTGTTTACGAGAAAAAAATGAAAGAGCTCAGAGTTCAGATGCTATTCTAAAGCATAAGTGAGGAGACTCATTTTATAGAACTACTGATCTTCATAGAACTTCAATTAATTAGGAATAATAAGATTTTCTGTAAAATAATAAATGCTTATTCACCTGACTTTAAACAAAACTATAAGAGACTGGATTAAAAGAAATGGACATCTAGATTAAAGTATAATTATCTTCTCCAAAAACCCTTTTCTCATGCATATAAAAAGTAAAATAGAAAAGAGCAACCTGGACTCTGGATTTTTAAATATTTTCCTTTCAAAAATACTCAGTGGTTCCAAGGTACAAAAATAAAGCAAACTTTCCCTTATAAAGTAAATGGGCAATTGCCTGTTTTACACTGATTTTCTAGTAGTATGTTATCTGAATTTCTAAACATGTATTAGGCAATAGTATCAAATAATTCCACACACCCCCCCAAGAACCTCTAAATCAAGCCCCAGAAAAGTCAGTTTTTTACTTTTGAATAATTGCACTTTTAAAATCAATTGTTTCTGTTGTGTCAAAATTTGATGTGAACATAATCTCTAAATTATTGTTTTTCCTAAGGATTTCATAAGTTATGAAATGTTGCTTAAAATTTAAATTTAGGTAAAATTGATTTTTCAATGTACATATGAATTTAACTCAAAATTTATCCTATTCAATTACTCAACAGATATCTTGAAACTTTCTTGATTCATACTATTTTGTATTTTAAATTATGTTGAGGGTAAGAATTTAGTTGAACAAATATTTATTAATCACCTACTGAGAACATGGAACTGTGTAATATGGAAAAAGTTTTTAAATCATGATATAATACGGATAAAATGTATTTAAAAGTTTAGTTAAAAGATATATTGGACTCACAATGGACAGAAACTAGTTCAGTAAAAAATTTAAACTCTAGATGGAATAAATGGTTTTCCAGTCAACTTGCTTTACTTTCAGCATAGTTCAAAAGCAAAAATTACTTAACCAAGCTTTTACATAATGAATGATTAAAGATGGGTTTAAAACAGAGTTTCTTTTAGTAAAATCATAGTTAACTGGAGCCTAAATCAGTTAGGAGTTAGATCTACTATTAGTGGTAAGGAGAAGAAATTAAAATGAGTTTTAGAAAAACAAAATCTTTTTGTTTATAGCTCATGCCCCTCCCCACCAAAAGCTCATACCAGAGAATTTGGCAAAAGATTAAATTCCAGGGAATGCTCTAGCAATACATCTTCTAAATCAATGTGCAATCTCAGATGTTTGTAATGGATATCCTGAAATACTACAAGGTGTTGAATCAATAACAAGAAAAAATTCTCTTTTGTAAACTATTCTTACTAATGCAGGAAAGTATATTTACTAATCATTTTAGATTTCTTACAATAATTTTCAGGTTAACTTCAAGTTACCCAGAAGCTTCTATCAAAAGGATACCACTTCCTTGAGCATTCCAGATAAATTAAGTCTTCTTGAGAGCATATCACACTGTACCAATTTAAGAAAAAATATCTGACCGTTTTATAATCCTTTATTTTGGCTAAGAACTAATGCACACACACACACATCAAATCTTTCAGATGCCCAATTCTCTCTCTCTCTCTCTCTCTCTCTCTCTCTCTCTCTCTCTCTCTCTCTCTCTCTCTCTCTCTTTCACACACATACACACACACAAACAGTACACCTAGCTTTTTAAAAAAATGAATTCATTAACTATGTTTCTTTCGGTGCTTCAATACAATGTCTTCACTACAAAACCCTATAAACAAACTTATTTGCTAAAAATCCTCTATAAGATTAAAGTAGAAAAATAATTAAATATAAAACAACCTTACCAGATAGAGACATAATCAGGAGAATAAATGATTTATTTCCAAATCTCTCTTAAGGAATCTCCAGCTCTTTAAAGAACAATTGAGCTGGTAAGAAAGCTAACCTTTAAATAGTTCTCATTCTACTTATAGCCTCCTAAATTCACCATTGTTACTCATAGTGAGTTCACTGCTATTAGTCAGCTCTTTTACTCTTAGTCACAAAAATTATCATAGTACCCTGGGCTCCTTTTTTTTCTTTCTGTTTTTCTTCTCCTGGGGGCATTTTGTAATATTTAAAAAGATGAGTAACTACACTCAAGGATGTTTTGCTTGCTTGTTTAAATAACAACCACATCCTAATTAATATACTCAATACAACTCTTCATAGTTCCATTCCTCTTTGAGACAGACAAGTGACACCAGAAACTGTAAGCATGCCTCTAGATAGAGTGAAATCTAATCAAATACATTTAAATTTACCACTGGTAGTTATTGAGGTAAATTTGCATAATAATACATCTTCAAAACCAATTATTCTTTTTTTCAAGAACAAGTTTGATGAAAACATATTCCTCTGGGGTTCATACTTTGAAAATGTCCTCAAGGATCCTACATTTTCTGTGCACCATAGATGTGCTGGGCAAGTCACTTAACATCAGTAGCTTAGACCTTAGCACTCTTCTGCCTTAGTAGTGATATTCAGTATCAATTCTAAGACAGAAGGTAAGGGTTTTTTAAACAATTACTCAGAATGCCTTATTCAAACATGATCTACCAATATCCTTAAGCTATGCAATTAATGGAATTTAAATAATAAACAATAAACCTTTGTGGCAATTAGGACAATCAGAACATAGGGTTTTCTCATTTTTATTTTTGTTATTGATTGGTTTTGGTAAAGAAAAAACAATCCAAGAATGAAAGGGAACTCAAAATATTATCTAGTGAGTCAAAACTCCCATAATTTAGCTTCAAGCAACTGTGTTGTGTGTGTGTCTAACTGAATTTTAATAGACTTTTTAGTATAAAATTAAAGATAAAAACTACAAATAGAACTCATAAACTCCATTTACAATTTTTCTTTTACTGAACTGTAGTCAGACCGTACAATGTTATAATTCTGATATCTTTACATGGCATAACTTCATAAGCCCTTTATTATATTTATTTATATTTCATTTTCATTGTTGCAATTTAATATACAATAACATATTTCATCCACACATCACAATTTTCCAGACAGTCAACAATCAATGGACACCAAAGAAATCAATATATTGGGGGATTTTGTTTTTGTTTTGGATGTTATAGGTACTATTGGCACACATATTTTTTTTCAAACATAGGTCTCCCTCTCCTTATTAGTGTATAATCCTAACAGTGGTCTAAAAGGGCCAGAATGGCTTATATCTCTAATTGTATACTGCCACATGGTTTCCAAAAAGATTATGCCAGTTCACTGCAGTGTCAATAGCCTAATATAATACCCATTTCTGCATAGTCCCACAAACAGTAAATTTGATCACTTTTAACTATCTTTGCCAATTTAATAGGTATATATATATTTCAGAGCTCAAATAACTTTTCAAATGCTACCTGTTACACCCCTACCTTCTGGTCAAAGTGAATACTTACTGTCTTATTAAGATGAGGAATTTGCTTGCTTAAAACACTCTCTTCCTCTTTGCCTATGTAAAAATCTTAAAAGTCTTTCCATATCATTTTAAGGACAGGGCCTTTTCCATTTTTAAAACCTCTGTTTCTGCCCTAGGGGAGCAAGTATATGAACATATACAAGTATAGACAAAATAGATGCAAGATCACTTTGGGGAAATGGTATTAATATTAGCTAATAATAATAACTAAAATTTATATAGCAGTTCTTATGTGCCACTCAAAATTATTATTTTGTTTGAGAAGGTGGCCCTTCTGATCTCTTGTATTGTTATTTGAACTTTTAGGGTTTTTTTCTGTCTAGTGTTTCCAATTAGATTATAAACTGAGTGTGGGAAGTTCTATCTCTTATAGTGCTTATATATACTGGATTGTACAGATAGACATATGCCGGTATATGTATAGGCAGGTATACTACACACACACACACACACACACACACACACACACACACACACACAAGCATATACACTCAAACATAAGATCTGAATTCTAATTGTCCCAAAAGTTTTACTATTTGTTATTAAGACTGGTTTATTGTATTAGTTAAGCATATTGGTAGGGAATGTTTGAATAGGGCATTAGCAATAATTTTAAGTATGTATCTCCTACCATCAGCTCAAGAGAGAGGTTTATGACTTTCCCAAGACCCATATTTGAATAACTTTCCAGGATCAACCTGCTTTTGAAGGATGTTTATAAATGTATGTGTTCATATACATATATATATATATACATATTTTACATATATATTATGCATGTGTGTATATACACCTCCATTAAACTGGGTTAGTTCCAGAAAATCACAAAAATTTGGGTTTCAAAAAGTCATGAGTCTCTCTTTTCTTCAGCTAATGGTGGGAGGTACATAGGTAAAATTATTGGGGGGGGGTGCAGCTGGGTAGCTCAGTGAATAAGAGAGTCAGGAGGGCCGGGATTAAAATCTGGTCCCTGATACTTCCCAGCTGTGTCATCCAGGGCAAATCACTTAACTCAGTCCTTACCACTCTTAGCCTTAGCACTGGTATTTAGTATCAATTCTAAAACAGAAGGTAAGGATTTTTTCTAAATTACTGAGAATGTCTTATTCAAACATGATCTACTAATAAATATCCTTAAGTAATGCAATAAATGGAATTTAAATAATAAACAATAAACCTTTGTGGCAATTAGGACAATTAGAACAGTTTTTAAAATTTTTAAAATTTTTGTTATTGATTGGTTTTGGTAAAGAAAAATTAAGAGAGCAGAAAAAGTGACAAATTATGGTGCATGATTGCTTTAAAAAGTTATATTGATAAAAAAAAGATGGAATGGCTTAAACCTTTCACTCCAAAAGCATTTCTTCTTGGGACAACATTTGCATTGACAAATTAAGACAGTAGAAAAAGTGCCCTTTAAATAATGGTCAATAACTTTTTAAAAGTTATATTGATCAAAAGGATGCAATAGACTAAACTTTTCACTCCAAAATCATTTCTTCTTGGGGAAAATTTTGCATCAACAAAGTAGCTCAGCTTTCCTCCTACCTGGGTTCTGGAGTTATCTTCCCACTGGGTTGAAAGATTAGTCATCAACAGATCACCTGACTGGGGGGGGGAGCGCCAGGGCTGGGGATCAGCTGACCACCCTTGCTCCTAGGCTTCTGCTTTACTGCTCGTCTCCATAGCATTTTGTCATGTGAGCCAGTGCAGAACCAGCTGTCATTGCTTCAGAAAGAGGGAAATGGGCCCCTTGGTTCCCACCCCCTTTCTCCATTCCCTTCTCCATTCTTTAACTTGCTCACTGAACGGCTGGGCTGGGGTCTCCCAGGAGGAACCACATTCCACAACGCTCAAGCACTTCCCCTTTCCATCTTCAGGTTTCTCAACTAGCAGCCGGGGTAGTCCTTTCAAGTTACGCTCCTCCTCTCTCACAACAGCACCCCTTCCCTCCTCCCCACGCCCCCCCCTCCCCATCTCTCCTTTCCTTAAGAAATCAAAGGGAAAATAGGAGGGGGAAAGGCATTCCACAACTCTCAGTCAGCTTTGGCAGGCTATGAGGCATTTTCAGTCATGGAGCACAAAATGCATTAGTCAGAGCTGAGAGACCACCCACTTTGTACCACTACTCGAGACTCCCAGAGAACACCGTCCAACCTCAACTGAGACAAACAGCAAAAAAACAAACGGGGTAAGTAAAGGTAAGGGAGGGAAAGGAGCTCCTATCATATCAGTTGTCACCCTTCCCTAAAAAAATAAATAAATAAAAAATAAACCACAAATTAACGCTCCGAAGGAACGCATAAAAGGTACGCTTGATACCATCTAAAGCCAAGCACCAGGAAGTAAGGTGGTCTTGACAGAGACTACCCGCCCCAGTATAATTCAATCCAAGGACTGTGAGACATTATCAAAATCAGAACTTTATGGTTTGTTCACAGTAAATTAAAACGCGGAGGGGGAAAGTGAAAGTCGTGCCACATGATTCAAATTCTCCCAAACCGCATATTCTTTCAATTCTACCCTTCCTTCTTCTTGTTCCTTGGCAACTTCCTGTCTCTCGACCACTAAATCCGGACCAAGGAACTTCCTCCTTGTTGTTTTTCCTGTTTAAGTTGAAGCAGCATCCATCCATTCTGCCTTCAAGTTAAAATCCATCAGATTTCTGAAGGGAACCAGAAAACCCCCAAAGGTTTCTTTCTATGTGAAAACCCCACTCCTTATCCAGATGATCTAATCATTCATCCATCTGTTCACAGCTTCAACTCCCTCTTTCTCCACCCCTTTCCCCCTTATCTATAGCTTCAAAGCCTTTCTTTTAGCAGCACATACCAGTTTGGGAGGAAATGCCACTTTTTACCAGGCTCTTCAGAGAGTTCTTGAGCACATTGTTGTCCATTCACAACAGAACCACACAGAGCTCCCACCAGTCCAGGTTCTGAATTCCCCACAGTCCCGAACCCACCCAGCCCTACTGACTGTAATTCAGTGAGCAGGGGGTAGGGGGGAGTGAAAGGGGAGGGGGGGGGGGAGAGTAGGCAGACCTAAACCATTTTCACTGGAATTTTTAGTTGAGGAAAGTCCATGCTTTGGGTATGAAAGTCTGATATTAGATATCACAAAGAAACCTTTATTTCTGAGGGTACATGACTCAGATTTGACTTTTTCTATGTTCTTTGTGGTTAGTTGTATTTTATCCTTAAAAAAAAAAAACCAAACTTTTTTTAAGTACACATTTTTTTTTCTATCCTTGCATACTCGATCTGTCTTTCAACGTTTTCTATAAATAAAACTTCAGAACGCTTGGGTTGGCTCTGTTTAAAGGTACAATTTTACACATTGAAAACAAAAATTCTAAAATGAAAAGGTTGTGTTTCAAAAATGATCCAAGAACAGCAAAAGGCATTTAAAAATGTTACTTAGAACGCTTAGGCATGGCATGCTTAGCAACCCTTATGACTATTATGCTAAATTGGTTCCCCAAACAAATGAGGGCTGCTAACATGTAGTCCTTCAGCAAAGGAAGGCTATATCACAACACAGTCAGAGATTGAACACAGTCCCCATTATAACAAAAGCAGCAAAATGAATAATTCATGTGCAGAGGGAGTGTACAAGCATTACAAGACCCATTTCATGAATGGTCCTTGCCCTGGTCCTCTTTCCTTCCCCTTATGCCTTCCTCCTTCTAAATACAGAACTAGTCTCCATTTCTCTGAAATTGTATTGTGCAAATTAGAAAAGGAAAGGGACAAATCACGTAAATAAATCAATTACCTGGGCAGGTAAAGCCTGAGAATACAGAGAAGTTTTTCTCTTCAAGGCAAACTTTAAAGTAATATTCGTGTTATTTTTTTAAAAGCACAATTTTCCATCTCAAGAATTCCTATACAAGGGGGCGAGACTGCAATGCCCAAGTCTCTTTGCTCTGAAAAGGTAGACCTAATGAAATTTCTATCTGAAATATCTTGGCCTTAAAGCGAACACTCACGCAGGCGAGTTTCCACAGTGTCACGTGGCTTCTTGGCATTGAAGAATTTAGATTATGCTGATAAGCTGTGGTGCCCAGTATGATTTTCCTAAATGCATTCGGGGTAGGAAAGTGCTAGTCCAATGACAAGTATATTTGCATAGTGTTTCCATGTAACTTGCATACTCCTACACAGACTACCTTCTGTTCAAGTTAAGAAGTCTGTCTCTGCAACCCCAAAGAAAGGCATCAAGTGTTTTTCTCATGACTGTCTTTGTTTCTTCTCCTTTCCCTGAGCAGAATAGTCTATATCTAAAAGGATACCCCTCAAGTGGATAGTTTTTGTTTTTGTATCACTTACATTTCCCAACATGTTCCTCTTTCTATTTTTTTCATCTCCCCTATCAAAAAATGAAAAAGAGAAAGGAAAAAATGCTCAGCAAATTTTTTTTTAGAACGTTAACCATTATATCCGGTGTTCTAGAGGAATAGGTCCCCACTGCTGCGAGGAAGCGGAAGGTGGAATGCTGGAGAAAGCTCAAATGCCTGCATTCTCCTAGTTCAGGTCCACTTTGGAGGAAATGAGGCCTTTGTGAGTTCTTGTGTGCTCTGCCTTGAGCAAGGATTCTGCGGGGATGGCTGCTCTCATCTTCTGATGGAGCAGGATATGGGAAGAACATGGCGCCTTGAGTGGTCTTCAGTCATCTGACAAGGCTCAAAGGACCTAACAACTGGGGAGCTCTGTCTCCTAGGAAGGAAAACTTGGTCCAAGGAGGAGGGGATGAGAGAGTGCACCAGAACGGCCACAGTGCCAGAGGGGCTGGGGGAGTCAGGTGAAAGGTACTGTGATGATGGACTAGAGGAACCTGGTGATTGGGGGAATAAGAGAGGGCAATGGATCCAGGATGACTCTGGGTCATGAGCCTCAGGGACCAGGAGGAGGATGTTACGTTCCACAGGAACAGAGAAGTTGAGGGTTGGGGTGAGAAGGGCTTAGGGGAAAAGATGAGTTCTATTCTGGACATAACTGAGCTTAAATGTCTACTGGGTGTCTAGTTCAAGAGGTCTGACAGGCATTTGGAGAGGCAAGATTGGAAGTCAGCAGGGAGGCTGGGACAGGACAGGCAGATGTAAGAATTGTCAACAGAGAGATGTCATTAAATCCGTGGGAACTGATAAAATCAAGTGAAGAAATGTAGCTGGAGAAGAGGAGAAGGGCCCTGGGACAGAATCCTGAAGGGTATCTACAGAGACAGGGAATCAGAATGGCCATGCAGTTGAACCAACTTAAGTGAAATGGTTTTTTAAGGGGAGAAATATTAAATAAGGCTGTCTAGGGAGAAGAGAACCATCCAATGGGAGGAGTAAAAGGATTAGGCATGTCAACTGGTAGGCAAATTTGTTTGGCCCTGTAAGATATTATAAATTCCATTCCTCAAACTGAGGATTTTCCAGTTTTTTCTGTGGAGAGACAATAGGGGGTCCTGAGAATACTTCTGAGTATTTAAACAGACGTATCACATTTGTTTAGGTAGTTATAGCGATGGATTACAAAGGAAAGAGGCTGAATGCAGGAAAACAATGAGGAGGCTACTTTAATAGTCCAGGTGAGAGGTGACAGGACACTGAACTAGTGAAGAAGTTGTGTGAATGGGCAGGGAGATGGGAGAGATGTTTGGAGGAAAAAATCAAAAACCCGTCAGTTAATAGGATGTGAGGGACACAGAAGAGGAAAGAATGAAGGACAACTCCAAAAGTTGAAAATTCGTTGACTAGAAATATAGATGATATAGCTACACAGAAACAGAGATGTGAGGAAGGGGAGCGAGATTGAAGGAAAAGAGGAATACCATTTTGGACAGGCTACATTACTGATAACAAAAGTAATAATAATAGCCTGCTCCTATCAATATATGTGGCAGCCACTCTCATAGTAAAAACTATAGGATTTCGAAAAGGAGTTATCAAAAAATATCCCTAAAGCCAGACATCAAATAAAACTATAGAAAAAATGACTTGAAAGAGTTATTGAAGATTAGTGGTAAGGCACTGGAAGACTGCAGCAATATTCAGCTGGTACAGCCAGTAATAAACTTGAATTCTATATTGTCAATTAAAGACAACAATGCCAAAGCAAACAAGGAAGTGGAAAGAAATCTGTAAAACAATAACATATTGGAAATTCTAAATGTATTAATTCAGAAACCAAATGGAAAAGTCAAAGGTTAAAGTAATACAAAAAGTCAAAGCAGCACAAAGAAAAAATATACAATTCAAAATTGATTAAAATGTTTTTTCTATAGAAGTTTGAGAAATAAATTGGGGAGAAGACAAAACCCCCCAAAGAAAGATACAGTGGAAATTTTCTGGTCATTTCTATGATCCTAAGAAGTTCTAAAAATGAAAATAACATCAAACAAAAAGCTAAATGCTTATACACAATTAATATCTTGAATAACCCAAGAAAGGTGATGGAAATTCTGTCATTGCAAAATTGGAAAGTGGCAGATCCATAATTATAAGTCAGAAACTTCACAGTAGTGCATGAATGAGTAGTAAAGTAGAAAATTTTTCAGATGTAATACTTATCCTATGGAGACATAGCATATCTCTCAATTAAAAAAGGAAGAGAACAAGAATGACCTCTCCAAAGAGGCCATTACAGGTTTATATACTTCATACAAAGCATTCATAACTTGCATCATGAAAAAAAATCTATGAACTCTTGCAAGAAAACAATCAATTGCTTGAAAAACAAAAAGTTCTAGAGTTATAAAGAAGCAACTTTTTCAATTCAGTAATTATTATACAATCTACTCCAAAGTGCCAGAAAATATATACTTCCATTAGTAATTATCACAAAGCCTCAATTCTGCACTCATGACTTAATTACATCTGTATTATATAGAAAACAGACTCAGGTATAGTGAAAATGATAAAATATTTGATTATTATGTAGAAAATGGATCTACATTTAAAGCATATCAATACAATAATGTCAAGAACAATTTTTCAGGGGGAGTTTAAGTTCATTATATTCTGCCTAGCCATAAAATCTTTATCCTCTCTAAGCAAAATTAAGTACAGCCTCCAAATTAAAGGAAACAACTGAAAACATCTTATTTATATGCTGTATATAGGTGACATAAAGCTATATGGATCCATCTAAAAATAGACTGAACAACAACTTCATCTTGTAAAACTTTTCCCCAATGATATAAAATTGGATTTGGGCTCAGTAAGTATAAAATCCTAGTCAGACTATATACTTTGGTCTTTTTCACATGGAGAGAATCAAGACATTAGGTCTGTGGCTGAATACATTATGAGAATTATGGACATTCTGAAGTCAAATCCTTTTAAGGAAATTCATCCTTCTGCAATATCAGTCTTATATGCTTTCAAACCTATAAAATATTCTATAATTAATATGGAAATACATCTACAAATGACCCATACAATATTAAAACATTGAGCCCATCACGTTAAGGCAGAGATAAATATTTCTCTGTCAAGATACCTTGAAAGAATCTACTGGTCACCTCCTGAAAGAAATTCCAAAACAAAAACTGCCAGGAATATTTTAGCCAAAATCTGAGCTTCCAAATTCAGGAGATAAACACTTAAAGCAGTCAGAAAGACATAATTTAAAAAAATATGGAGCCAGATTCAGAATTAAAAAAAGATTTAGCAGCTACTATATTAAAGTAGAAGTCTCAGAATATCATATTCCAGAAGGCAAAGGAACTAGGATTATAACCAAGAATAATCTATCTAGAAAATCACTATAATCTTTCAGAGGGAAAATAGAAGCTTAAATGAACATGGAATTTTCAAGCATTCATGTTAAAAAAGACCAGAAGACTCAAGAGAAGAATAAAAATGTAAACAAGAAAGAGAAATAATAAAAGACTCAAGTATAAATTGTTTACATACTTATATGAGATGATACATGTTACTTCTAAGAACATAATTATTAGGGCAGTTAGAAGGAGTCTAACTGCCCTAATAAGGCACGAATGTGAGTCCATTGTGTTGGGATAATCTCAAAATAACCCCCAAAGAATGGAAAAATGAGAAAAAGGGATATACTAGGACAAGGGGATGGGATTATTTACAATAGAGGAGAGAATGGAATGGAGGGGATCAAGCACTGCTTGAATCTCACTCTCATTTGAACTGTTTCAAGGCGGGGGCAGAATACACAGATGCAAACACAGAATGGGATATAGAAGTTCATTTTACTCATCAGGGAAGTAAAAGAGGAGCAGGTGGTAAAAGGAAAGGGGAAAGGTGATAAGAATAAGGATAGATTAAAGCAAGCAGTGGTCAGAAACAAATCAGACCTTTGATGAGGGGACAAGGTTAAGAAGAGAAGGATTAAAAGGAGGATAAAAAACAGGAGAGAGGGGAAATGCAGTTAGCAATCATAACTGGAAATTTGAATAGGATGGATTCACCCATAAAACAGAAGATAGCAGAACAGAGTAAACATTTATTTATTTATCTATGAGCAAAAATATCCAAAAACAAATGCAGAAAAACAAATATTTAATACATCCTTTTCAGATAAATAAATTTAAAATATTAAATTCAATAAAGGTCCTTTGAAGTATAGATAAAAAACAAATTGTAAACTAAATAATCTAATCCTAAAGAATGAGTTGGGCAAAAAGCAAATCAAAGAAATAATAATAAATAATTTTGTTAAAGGTGACAACAGTGAGACAATATACCAATATTTGTGTAGTGCAGCCAAAGCAAATTAGGAGTAATTTAATGTCTCTCAATGCTTTTATCAATAAAAGAGGGGGAAAAAAGATTCATAATTAGGTATACAACTTAAAAAAGGGGTGAAATGATTTTAAAATCCCTAATTAAACACCAAAACAGAAATCCTGAAAATCAGAAAGATTAATAAAATTGAAAGTAAAACAAAACAAAACAAAACACTGAACTAATAAAAAGTAGGAGCAGTTTTGATGAAGAAACTTAAAAACAGAGAAACCACTGTCTAATTTGATTTAAAAAATAATTGCCAATATCAAAAATAAAAAAGAAAATGCATACCTAATTAACAAAAATGAAGCAATAATTAGGAGTTATTTTGCCTAGCTATATGCTAATAAAACTGATAATATAAATGAAATTGATAAATATTTACAAAAGTACAAATTGCCCAGATTAGCAAAAGAGGGAATAGAATATTTAAATAGTCTCATCTTAGAAGAAAGAAATTACACATGCTATAAATAAATTATTTGAGGAAAAAACCCCAGGACCAGATGGATTTACAAGGAAATTCTACCAAATATTTAAAAAACAATTCATTCTAAATTATATAAACTGAAAAAAATAAGTTGATAAGGAGACCTACCAAATTCCTCCTATGATACCACTACGGTTGTGATACCTAAAGCAAGGAGAAAAAAAAAAACAGAAAGAACACTATAGATGAAATATTCCTAATTAATGATGCAAAAATATTAAGTAAAATCAAGGATATTTGAGTAACATATTACAAACATCATACATTATGATGAGGTTAGTCATACCAAGAGTGCAAGGATGGTTCAAAATGAAGAAAACTATAAACATAATCAATCATACCAATATCAAAACAACAAAAATTATATGATTATATCAATAGATTCATAAAAGCCTTCAAAAATAAATGTTTTTAATATTTGTTTTTTTAAATGAGTTCTAGATTTTCTCCCTCCAGTTTCTCCTCTACCCACATAAGAAAGCACTATATTAATTAAAAATGTGCAATCATACAAAACATATTTCCATATACTAGCCATGTTGCAAAAAATTAAGGAAAATAAAGTAAAAAACTTATACTTCCATCTGCACTGAGTTCATCAATTCTCTCTGGAAGTGGATAGCATTTTTTAACAGGAGTCCTTTACAATTATCTTGGATCATTGTACTGGTCAGAGTACATGAGTCTTTTACAGCTATCATAAGTTTTTCTAAAACTATCACCTTTGTCAATTCTTATAGCCCAATAGTGTTCCATCACAATTATACGCTACAACTTGTTCAACCATTCCCCAAGTAATGAGAATCTATCTCCTCAATTTCAAAATCTTTGCCACCACCAGAAGAGCTGCTATAAATATTTTTGTACATTTTGGTCTCCTTTTCCTCCTCCTTAAATTTCTTTGGGATACAGACCTGCTAGTGGTATTTCTGGGATTAAGGGTATTTCGTTTTATAGTCCTTTGGATATCGTTCCAAATTGTACAAAAAACTTTTGACAAGAAAATATAGGAACAAATAGAGCTTTTCTTAAAATAAGTAGCATTTAAAACTAAGAGTAATCATTATCTATAAATGACTTTCCAGTAAGATCAGAGGGGAAACAAGGATATCTATTGTCACCATTATTATTCTTTATTATACTAAAAATGCTAGTTATAAGTAATAAGACAAGAAATTGAAGAAATGAGTAGACTGTGAGGAAACAAAACCATCACTTTCTGTAAATGACATTATCGTATACTTAGAGAACCCTATAAAGTCAACTAAAAAGCTATTTGCAACAATCAACAACTTGAGCAAAGTTGCAGGATAAACCCACACAAATCAGCATCTCTAGATTTTAGCAACAAAACCTAGTGGAAATAGAGAAATTCCATTCAAAATAACTACAGAAATGATTAAAATACTTGGGAGTCTACCTGACAAAACACACACGAGATTTATAAAAACACAATTTCAAAACACTTCTTATGCAAATAAAAACAGACCTAAATAATGGGAGAAATATTAATTGCTACTGGGTAGGAAAAGCCAATATACTATAAATGAAAACACTTTAATTTAGTTATTCAGAGGCATGCTTATCAAATTATCAGTTATTTTAGAGTCAAAAGAAAAAAATCATCTGGAGATCAAGAAAATATGAGGAATCACTGGAAAAAATGTGAAGGAAAGGGGTTTAGCATGAAACTATATTCCAAATAGTAATCATTAAAACAATTTGGTGCTGGATAAGAGACAGAATGGCTGATTAGTGAAATAGACTAGGTGCACAATATATATTAGCAAAGCAATCTAGTATCTGATAAAACCAAAGATCCCAGCTTTTGGGGTGAGAACTCACCATTGAATAAAAACTGCTATGAAAATTGGGAAATAGTCTGGCTGAAACCAGACATAAACCAGCATCTCACACTGTATACCAAGAGAAGCTCATAAATAGTACATATCTAAAGCCATATAAGGGTGAGATCACAAACAAATCAGGGGAGCATGGAAGAAGTTCTATGTCAGATCTATGGATGGGGAAAGAGTTTATTATCAATTAAGAGGAAGGTTCATGGGAGGTAAAGTGGATAATTATGATTGCATATAATTAAAAAGGTTTTGCACAAACAAAACCATTGTAAACCAAAATTAGAAGTAAAGTAGGAAACAAATAAAAATTCCATCATTTCTTGGCTAAAGGTCTCATTTCTCAAATATGAAGAAAACAGCTAATTTTACAAAAATAAGAGCCATTCCCAGATGATAAATGGTTGGAGGATATAAACAAGCAGATTTCAGAAGACAAAATCAAAGCTGTCAGTTTCAAATGAAAAAATGCTCTAAGTGACTAATAGAAATGTGCAAATTAAACCAACTAAGAGTTAATATCTCACATCTACCCAACTGATTAACAGGAGAAAAAAAGGAAATGATAAATGCTGGAGGGCATATGGAAAACTAGGAACACTAACGTTGGTAGAATTGTGAATGGGTCCAGACATTGTGGAGAACAATTTGCTCAAAGGGCTATAAGACTGTGCATACCCTCTGATCCAGTAATACCACTACTACATCTGTATCCCCCCAAAGGCAGACTGAAGCATATTTTTTCTTTTTATTGTTTTTTTGCCCCTCACAAAATGGATAATGTAGAAATGTGTTTTGAATGACTTCATATATATAATGGGTGTTTCTTGCCTGTTCAATGGTTGGGGAAGGGGTTGAAGGGAAAATTACATTTAGAAGTGAGAATAAAAATATTAAGTATTTTTAAAAAGCCCAGTCACAAAAACAAATGCAGTTGATAATGAAAAAATGCTAATAAATGACAAACTTATTACGTAAAACTGCTTATTAAAGCAAGGACCATAAGTGGATTCAAGTCTATGACAGGACCACGGTCAGAAGGTCAAGAGATATGATAAAATGTGGGCATTTTCACATGACAGTGTAAAAATATCCACCCACTGCCCCCTGCCAAGAAATATTTTGGAGATTTTGTTTTTTTATTTCCAGCATGCCTAGAAGACAATGAAATCTAATGGACATATTGGTATGTTAAGGGGAAGAATTATAGAAATCCTTAAATGGAAACTGATCTTTCACCACATCACTTATCACAAGAGGTTTAAGAAATGTATCTGAGAGAAAGAAGTAAACATGCTTCAGTGGCTTGGTAAAACTCACCTGATTGATAACTCACCCTTCTGAAAACCTAATGGGCTACAATATAGACTTGGAAAAGCATTACTTGTCAAAGATACACTTAGTATCAAATACAATATGAGTTGGTTTCATGATGGAGAATTGAAGAATATGTATCAAAACCTTATTAACTCATTGTCAAAAGCTTTTGTGGTATGTCCATAAATTTAATTGTTTTATTCTGATCAATTTAATCAGCACAAAGGGGAAACACTGTATAGTGGAGTGGTGCCAAACTCAAGAGGAATGGGACAATATATTGACTTAGAAAACTACAAATCAACATTATCGATGTTTTATTATATTTTTATTTTGTTAAACATTTTTTAATTACATGTGGTCTGATTTAGGCACATTCCAAGTTTTGTTGCTAGTATAATGGATAGTTAACATTAATTCCAGGAAGATCTGAGCCTAAATCTAGCCTTTGACACATATTAATTGATTGCTGTTGTTTCTTGACCCTGTCTTGAGTAGCACTTCCAACAGCCACTTAAGCAACACAGGGACCTGCCATCTCCCATTAGTCCGTAGAAAAAAACCGATTCCTAGATGGCTCACAGGACCTGCATCATCATGGGGGGGGGGGGGTATCAAGGAGAGGCTCACCAGCTTTCCTTTTCTATATAGGAAAGATCTCATCTCTGATATACACCAGGAACATTTCAGTTTTCTTGTTCCCAGGAACTCAAGGGCAGTGATTAGATAGATGGGATGCCAAAGTGGAAGGAGAGAACACTCATCTTTCTTATTTCTGGTCAGGATGTATAAATATTTTATCTTTATAAATTTTTTATCAAATAAGGATTCTATAAAAAATTAGTCCATTTGGACTGAGAAGAACATTAGCTATGAAATTATAATTGTTAGAAACAGGGAATAAACCTCTTAGTAGACAGGTGTATAAGACAAAATACTGAAATCTGCAGAGATAAGTAGAAAGAAATATCTTTAATAAGAACTAGAGTCCTTTTATGTCTAAAACGTCTTGACCACTGGGGCTTTTACTTCAGCAATTGCGAATATCCCTTGATACATTTCTTAGCAAGCAACATCCATTTATCCAAAAGGAAAGAGGAATTTTCATACTATAAGGGATATCATATTCTTATATCCATTATAAAAGCATACAGCAACCACAAATCAGAAGGTATAGAATGTATTGCAGCCATCACAGCGTAGGTGACCCCGATCCATTCCCAGAAGACATGAGACCAAGACTGTGTGGAAGCCAAGCCTTGGCAAAGAAATTAAAAAGTCCCTTCTTCAGCAGAGATTGGAGAAAAGGAAATGAGAACAGGGGGTAATGAAGAGAAGGGTTAATGTGTAGTGTAAGGAAGAAGAAGGAACTTGAAACAGATGGACTCAATTTTCTCAGGGAAGCAGGAAGTGAAATCAACTATCACCTTTATGGTGACGTCTCCCAAACGTATCACTAGCCTTTATGATTCCTCCAAATTCCAGACACATTTTTTATGTTGGTGTCTCAAACCTCGGCATATACGGATACCCCCTTCCATCCACCCCCCCAAAAATCCCTGCTTTTCCTCTTCCTGATGTCTACTATTTTTGCCACCATAAACACATTCATTTCTTCTCTTGATTCCTATATATACTCCACTTCGAGTCCACCTGACTAAAGCATTACAGAGATCCTTCTTGCAGGTTTCTCTGACTCCAGTTTCCCCTGGACACATCTAACACCTTGCTGTCATGGTAAATTTTTAAGGTGCTACTCCTTTATTCGAAAAGCCTCCATCGGTCCAGGCCCTACTCTCTACCAGATAAAGTCCAGAAGACTCAACCTCCCATTCAAGGTTCCCTACATTTTCCAGCTGCCTCTCTTCAAAAAGACGTAACCCTTGCCTCTCTTTTTAGCCCTTTTACATTTGACCCACCCTTTGTTGCAGCAAATTGGATTATTTAATACTTCTTGAACACTGAACTTTCTCATCTAGAGGCCCATGCCGTTTCTTCCAACTGGAATGTACTTCCCTGTGGTCAAGCTTGCTGTGTTCCTATGGGCAAGTCCTAGTTTTATCAGCTGTAAACGAGGGATAATCATACTGTATTAAGTACTTTGCATATCTGCTTTACCATGAGGAAAGTGTTTTGCAAACTTTAAAGCTCTAAGATGTATATGAGAGAGATAAACACAGTGCTGCTATTTTATGTCTAAAACTTCAAAAAAGAACTCATCAAGGAGAAGGCGTTAGGAACATAAGATGCTCTAAGCATTGCGCGTCCTGATCTACATGAACTCAAGGCAAGGCTAAGATATTAACCAGTTGGTTAAAGCTTCCTTGTAAGTTTTCATAGCGCACTGAAAATATACTGAAGAACATAAGTAAGGGTATTATTCCTTCTACTAATTAAACGAAACTCAACCGCCATATTCTGCTACTGACATTACAATTCATACCTCAAATACCACAAATTTACATGGCAAATGTCATTCACACTCCCTAATTTAAAGGAGTTGCCTGCCCTGCTCATTTTAATATTCTGATAAATAAAACTTTTTCTAATAACCTGAGAATAAAGTTTTTTGTGCTGGATAATTCATATAGTTTATTATAACGAAAAACAGAAGGCAATGAGCCACCTGCCTATTTACCCAGGGAAACCACTTTATCCTGAAAAAGAAAAGAGTGCTCATTTAATTTGTTTCCTTGCCAAGTGTCTTTGTTTGAAGAAGAAATGACTACTTTTTTAAAGTCTCACAGTCTTATTTTTTTGGTATTTATTTACAAGAACAAGTTAAGTTGCCTTAGAGACAAATCACTTAAGATATTCCTCCTCATTGTGGCTTTGATTTATTATCTCTCTATCCATTCGCCTATCTTTCTTTTATTTAGCTGGAAACTACTAATATAGTTTCCTTTAAAAATTAATTGTTTTAATCAACTTAAAAGATAATTCCAAAAATAACTGATAAATACTGTTAAGTAATTCGATAAGATATCTGTAAAATATCCACCTCTGATATTAACTATGTGACCTTGGATAAGTAACAACTTTCCTGTATTTTAGTTTCCGCATCTATAAAATAAGGGAAAGGGAATTTCTGACTGCTGTAGTCTTATTCAGCTCAAGATCTAGGATCCTATAATCCTATTTCAGAGAGGACAAAAAGCACAAATAATTTGACTGATGATAATTCATACTCTCCATTACCATTTTATCTAAATAAATTGTGAAGCATTTTCCTTTCAGTATGGATGATGTTAACAATGGAGAGGAACAGAAGCACAAATGACAATGACTGAATTTGCTTTTGCTTATTTTTGTTTTGTAATTTATTTCGTTGAGGTCACATTTGAAGCTCTAGGAATTCTTTTCAAACAAATTAATGAAGCCAAATTGAAATGTTTATGCCACAGGAAAAGTGGTAAATATCCCTCTACTTGCAAAGATTGATAAAATCGCATGTGATAAAATCCTTAGAATTTAACTACTTAACCTTTTTTGGTGTCATAGACTCCTTTTTGGAACTTTTTAAGGAACTAGAGGAAATCTATCCATGGATCCCTTCTGCAGACTCTAGGTTCAGAATCCCTTCTACTGAAAAATGGCCAAAATAGGTGACCTCTATCAATGTCATTTTTTCAACAGCAGCATTAACATAGGATAACCATAAAATCCAGTGTAAAGTAGTAATTCTCTATAGCAATATCATTTTACCAACTGCCCATCGGTAATACCATTCCCACAAAACTGCCTCAAGTGCTTCATTTTCTCTAACATTCTCACAAAAGTAATTAAGGGGAAAATATTAAAAGAAAAAAAAGAATGATTTAGAGGTATAAATTGGTATCTCCTAAATGGTGAGCCTAAACCGTGGAGTGAGGTGGGCTTAAATCTGGCCTTAAACAGAGTTAGCTGTAATAACAGCAACGTTTTTTGCTTCATCTCTTCAGGTTCATCTGTTAAATGAGGAACCCTTCTAGAGCCTGCCTCACACGGCGGCTGGAACAATTCAATGAGAGAACATCTATGAAATGTTTCGCAAAAGCTTAAAACGCTATTGGCCACAAGTTATTATTATAAAGTACACACATCTATATATACATAGACTCACAGAAGATATACATATGGACTAGAGCAGCTGTGATGAGATAAACAAAGGATCCTTTGGGAACTACTCTGCAGGAAATAATGTGGTACTGGATGACAGTCAACTTGTAAATAAAAAGCAAAGTCAAAGCTTCTGGGTTAATGACAGAGAAAAAACATGAATCAGTTTGGTAGAAGCCAGGAACTAAGGAGAGACAAAGACGTCTCTGGTCGTGTGCTATGGGAAAGAGCCTCCACCAGAAAGAAAAGAAAATTAGGAGAGCAAAGAATGTAGGTCTCTTGAGAGGCCCAAGGAAAGCAGCCCACGGAAAGGACAGAAGGAAAAGAACAAGTTTCCAATCCATGGACTGAGCTCCAACACTGGGGTTATTCTATGACCTTAAGCAAGAAGCTTCACCTCAAAACAGAAAAATGTACCCTATAAAGTGGGAACCAGAGAGGCAAAGAGGTAGAAAATGGGGAGAAAAGGGAGGGAGGAGAGACTCATTGAGCGAGAGAGAGAGAGAGAGAGAGAGAGAGAGAGAGAGAGAGAGAGAGAGAGAGAGAGAGAGAGAGAGAGACTCAGTGAGAGAGAGACTGAGAGAGAGAGAGAGAAAGAGAGAGAGAGAGAGAGAGAGAGAGAGAGAGAAGGAGAGACTGAGAGAGAGACAGTGAAAGAGAGACTAAGAGAGAGACTCATTGAGTGAGAGAGACAGTGAGAGACAGAGAGAGAGAGAGAGAGAGAGACTCAGTGAGAGAGACAGTGAGAGAAAGAGAGACTGAGAGAGAGAGACTGAGAGAGAGAGAGACTCATTGAGTGAGAGAGACAGTGAGAGAGAGACTGAGAGAGAGAGAGAGAGTGAGAGAGAGTGAGAGACTCAGTGAGAGAGTCAGTGAAAGAGAGACTGAGAGAGAGACTCAGTGAGAGAGACAGTGAAAGAGAGACTGAGAGAGAGAGAGACTCATTGAGTGAGAGAGACAGTGAGAGAGAGACTGAGAGAGAGAGTGAGAGGGAGAGTGAGAGACTCAGTGAGAGAGACAGTGAAAGAGAGACTGAGAGAGAGAGACTCATTGAGTGAGAGAGAGTGAGAGAGAGAGAGAGTGAGAGAGAGAGTGAGAGACTCAGTGAGAGAGACAGTGAAAGAGAGACTGAGAGAGACTGAGAGAGAGACTCAGTGAGAGAGACAGTGAGCAAAAGAGAGAGTGAGAGACTCATTAAGCGAGAGAGACAGTGAGCGAAAAAGAGAGTGAGAGACTCATTAAGCAAGAGAGAGTGAGCGAAAAAGAGACAGAGAGAGAGTGAGAGAATGAGGAGGGGGAGAGAGGGAGAGGAATGAAGTCTTCATATAAAAAATCATCCAGGAAAAAAAGGAGAAATATGATAGATAAACACAATATAATGAACATATAGAATGGAAGAGAAAGTAGAAAAGAATTTTCAAAAGAAAGGATTAATACTGCAATGAGAAGAGGGCAGCTAGGTGGCTCAGTGAATTGAGAGTTAGGCCTAGAGACAGGAGGTCCTAGGTTCAAATCTGGTCTCAGACATCCTAGCTGTGTGACCCTGGAGAAGTCATTTGACCCCCATGTAGCCCTTACCATTTTTCTGCCTTGAACCAATATATACTATTGATTCTAAGATGACATTTTTAAAAATAATGCAATAACTAAAGCGAGACATCCAGAAATAAGAAGAAAATTATAATATACTTTATAGAAAGAGAATTAAAGATGTAAGGAGAGAAATTAGAATATCTCAAATTTGAAAAGACAAATGTAGGAGTAAAAATAAATACTCCTAGTATTGAAAAATATATAGGAATTTTAATAATAAATTAAAAGAGAGAGAAATAGAGAGAGTAAAGGAAAAAAAAAGGTTCTTCAGTAAAGTAATCAGAGCAAAAGAGCCATAGACTCACACCTGCAGCACTTAACCAAAAGCACAAGCTCCAGGAAAAAAAAAGAGAACCCCATAGCGTGCATCTCAGTCAAATTTATCTCCCAAGCCTCCTTACATAAAATGAGGATGTAACATAAAAGGATGCTGGGGATGTACCTTAGGTGTGGCAATTTTTCCACCTGCACACAAACCAGAGAATTAAACATTTACAAGAGATGTTGGAAAGATCTTATTAAGGCAGTAATACTCTAAAAAAGAGAATGGAGGAAACGGAATAAAGAGGTCAAGAAAAAAAATCAGAAATAAAAACAAGAAAATTACAAATAATTGGTATCTCTACAAAACAAAACAACAGGCCCTGAATAAATCTCAATAAGAAAATCTGGGAACGACAATTTCCTCTCTTCCCCACCCCCCCCCCAAAAAATGAATTAAAGAGCTTGAATACTCCATTAGGGGAATTCATTTACATTTCCAGAAGTATTAAGAAAAGAGGCCACCCTACAGATCAAAACAATCATAGGACACCATAGAACTTAACTCACCCAAGAATAAAGTTAACAACCTGAAAACTCTGGAATCAAAAATAACAATAATATAAGTTGTAAAAACTAGTAGGAGGTGGCAATTTCCAGTTTGAATAGGCCTACTAATCAATAATGATAGAAAAGACTTCTCATCAATCCCAATTCCTCATCTTTAGCCCCTAATTATAACTCCTTTGAACGGGTGTCATTCAAAATGCAACACCCATTCTTATTGAAAATACAAGAAAGTATAGGAATAGAAGGGTCATTCCTCAAAATAATAAACAGTATATATTTAAAACCATCAGAAAACATCATCTGCAATGGGAACAAGTTAGAAACCTTCCCAATGAGATCAGGGGTTAGGCAAGGATGTCCATTATTACCTCTTTTATTCAATATTGTACTAGAAATGCTAGTAGTAGTAATTAGAGAAGAAAAAGAAATTGAAGGGATTAAAGTAGACAAAAATTAGGAAACTAAACTATCACTCTTTGCAGATGATAAATTAGAAAATCCTAGAAAATAATATAATTACCAACTTTAGCAAAGTTGCAGGGAACAAGATAAACCCACATAAATCATCAGTATTTCTGTATATTTCCAACATATCTCAGCAGCAAGAGTTAGAAAGAGAAATTCCATTTACAATCACCCTAGACAATATAAAATACTTAGGAATCTCTCTGTCAAGATAAACACAGAACTATTTGAACACAACTAAAAAACACTTTCCACACAATTAAAACTAGATTTAAATAATGGGAAAAACATTAATTGCTCATGGATAGGATGAGCTAACATAATAAAAATGACAATCCTACCCAAATTAATTTATTTATTCATTGCCATACCTATCAAACTACCAAAAATCTTTTTTTTATAGAATTAGCAAAAACTATAACAAAGTTCATCTGGAAGAACAAGGGATCAAGTATATCAAGGGAAATACACCAAGATCTAGAGACAAAAGTGAAAAATTCCTCTCCTCAAGGACTTTATTATAACCTAGCTGATAGAGAGACATCTCAAAGAAATACAAAGTGATTTTTTTTAGGGGGGGAGTCACTGGCAGTGGGGAGATCAGAAAAAGTTCATATAGAAGTTGTAATTTTGAGCTGAATAATGAAAAGATGACTCCTCCTCTCCTCATTGCCAACAGTATATACTACCTGAAAAGGCCAAAAAAAACAAATTCATATGAACGGACTCTACAGTAGCCTGCAGCATTGAAGGTACATGGAATTTGGACATTTCCACACTATAAGGGGGTGAAATAGCTTCCACCAAAATGCAAGCTGAACAATCTTCCCCCACCCCCACACACAAACGGAGCCAGTGAACTAGAGACAGAGCCAATGCTCTAGAATCAGTGAGTGAGCAAGGGGCACCTCTGGGTCCATGGCAGCTAAGACCACCAAAGACCTACCTCTGAGAGCAGTTAGACTTGAGACCCCAGCAGGGTGAAGAGTTCAGACCATGGGCACAGAGATAACACAGACAAGGGAAGCAAACAGTAGAATCTGCAGAGACTTGAGAGGTGGCCTCAGGCAAGCTCCTTACACAGAGAACCTGCCCTCCTCACTCAGACTTCTGACTGGAAAGGGAAAGAAAAAACAGCATAGTGATGGTAAACAATGCCTTGGAAAAACAACTTCCCAACACCAAGAAGAACAAGAAGAAGGCAGTGACCCTGGATAATTTTTATGGAGGAAAAATCCAGACTACAGAGGAAATAGCAGAAGAGGACAAACAAATACATGCATCCAAACAGCCCCCCCAACCCAAATGTAAATTTCCCACACGCTATTGAAGAATTTAAATTGGAGCTTATGAAAAAGATGGAAGAATTCTGGCAAGAAAAAAGGGAAATAGTTTAAAAGACAGGAACTCCCAATTGGAAACCAAAATTAAATAGCTGGAAGCTATGAAAAGCAGGATAGACCAAACTGAAAAGAAAACTCAAAAGATTATAGTGGAAAACCAGTATTTAAAAACCAGAATTGGGCAATTGGAAACCAATGATCTCACAAAACAGCAAAAATTAATAAAGCAAAGTCAAAAGACTGACAAAATAGAAGAAAACATAAAATATCTCTCTGGCAACATGACAGATCAGGAAAACAGATGACAAAGACAATTTGAGAATCATTGGTCTACCTGAAAACCCAGAAATAAACAGAAATATTGACATCATACTATAAGAAATTATCCAAGAAAACTGCCCTGATGTTCTTGAACAAGAGGACAAAATTGACATTGAAAGAGTTCATAGAACACCTTCTACACTAAATCTTCAAAAGACAATCCCCAGGAATGTTTTAGCCAAATTCAAGAGCTGCCAAGCTAAGTAGAAAATTTTAAAAGAAGCCAGAAAGAGATAATTCAGATATCAAGAAGCACCAATCGGGATTACACAAGATCTAGCAGCTTCCACACTAAAGGAACACAGGGCTTGGAATATGATATTCAGAAAGGCAAGAGAATTGGGTTTTCAACCAAGGATCATCTACCATCAAAGTTGACTATATACTTCCAGGGGAAAGTTTGGGCATTTAACAAAATAGAAAATTTCCAAGTATTTGTAAAGAATAGACCAGAACTAAGTGGAAAGTTGGATATCCAAACAAAAAAATCAAGAGAAACATAAAAAAGTAAATAAGAAAGATGGGGAAAGGGAAAAATATTTTTATTTAAATTTTCTTCTTTAAGGGCGTCAGTGAGATCAAATTGTTTACATTAATATATGGAAAAATGTTATTTGTAACTCAAAAATTACATTCACTATTATAGTAATTAGAATAATCATTCATAGGCATAGATTGGGGTAATAAGGGGTCTAAGATGGTAGGAAAAAAATAAAAAGGGAGGGGGTAATAGAAGATGGTACCAAGAGAAACTGGAAGGAATTAGATAAATAGGACAATCTATATCTCACAAAGAAGTGTATGGGAAGGGCAGGGGAAAATACTATTATAAGAAGGAGAGAAAGAGAGTGCTAATAAGTAATATTTAAACCTTACTCTCAGTGAAATAAATTCTGAAAGGGAAGAGCATCTAGATCACTTGGGGTATTGAATTCTATCTTACCCTACAGGGAAAATGAGAAGGGAAATGAAGGGGGAAGGAGAAGAAGGGGGTAGAGCAAAAAGGGAAGGAAATAAAGGGGGAAGGGATCTTAATAGACCCTAAAAAATAATAAAGAAGAGAATAAAAAGGGAAGTATAATAAGGGTGGGGATTAGGGAGACTGGTTAAAAGCAAACCACTTGTTTAAAAGGATATAGTAAAAGAAGAAAGGGCAGAACTAGAAGAGAATATCACAATGTTGGGGAATACACAAGTGGTGATCATAACTCTAAATGTGAATGGAATGAACTCATCCATAAAAAGAGCAAATACCAGAGTGGATCAGAAACTAAAAATTTACCATATTGCTGTCTATAAGAAATACACATGAGGAGAGTAGACATGCATAGGTTAAGGATCAAAGTTAGAGCAAAATCTATACTGAGAAAAAGAATGTAGGAATTGCAATCATGATATCTGACAAAGCCAAAGTAAAAATAGATCTGATTAAAAGAGATAGGGAAGGTAGTTACATTGTGAAGATTAGATTTGGCTCTCCGCTGATTGTAACAATGAAGGTACTTAGCTTTTCCTTGATTGTGAAGATTAATTGTAATCTCATGCCTATTTTTAGATGTTAATCCCCCAAAATGTAAGCACAGTACTTAAAGTTGAATATGGATATCTACCCATTTTGGATTTTAACCCCACAAAAAGGTATGAACACTCATTTCATACACTTAGTGGGAGGTCAGTGACCCACGTGGAAAAGAGTGGGGAGTCCTGGAGTAGAGCGTTCTCTGTGATTGGCATACGTAAAAATGTAGGGGAAGTGACACAAGAGAAAAAGGTCTTTAAAAGTGGAAATGGAGACATGCACAGACACACTTGGAGTGATAAACACTTGGAGTAGAGAGGGACACTTTGAGTAGAGAAAGATACTTGTAGTATTAACTCAGACTAGCAGTGGACCTCCTGTAAGAAGCAGTTCTACTGGAGCTGAGGTTGATAAGGAATCTGCTGATTGAACTGACACATGGTGACTGTAAAGGCCTTTACATCAGCCTCTGGAAAGGCCCATTGTCTTGAGACTCCTTTCCCCTGTCTAGGGCCTTTGAATTCCTACCTAGCTCAGAGGAAGCTGGAGCTCGCTCACTTGCTTGCTCTCTCTCTCCTTTTCTTCTCTTTCACTTTTTCTTAATATTGTCCCTCTATTTTAAAATAAACTACCATAAATTCCATTCTGATTTTAGTAATTCATTTTGGGGATTTAAAAAATTAAATCCCTGTCAAGCAATTGAATATATTCAGTCCAACCATAAATTTAACAACATCCTGATAAAAGGTAGTATAGACAATGAGGAAATATCAGTAATCAACATGTATGCACCAAATGGTATAGCATCCAGCTTTCTAATGGAGAAACTAGTGGAATTGGAGAAAATAGATAGAAAAACTATACTATTGGGAGTCATGAATCTTACCTTATCAAATCTGGATAAATCAAGCCAAAAAATAAATGAGAAAGAGGTAGGAGATGTGAATAAAATCTTAGAAAAATTAGAGTTAATAGATATATGGAGAAAAATAAATAGGGACAAAAAGGAATAAACCTTCTTTTCAGCAGTACATGGTACATTCACAAAGATTGACCATGTATTAGGGCATAAAAACATTGCGAACAAGTGCAGAAAAAGCAGAAATAATAAATGCAACATTTTCATTTCATAATGCAATAAAAATAATAATTGGTAAGGTTACATGGAAAGTCAAAACAAAAATTAATTGGAAATTAAGTAATATGGTTCTCCAAAACTGGTTAAAGAACAAATCATAGAAACAATTAATAATTTCACTAAAGATAATGACAATGATGAGACATTCTTTCAAAATCTATGGGATGCAGCCAAAGCAGTACTCAGGGGGAAATTTATATCCTTGAGTTCATTTTAACAAATTAGGGAGGGCAAAGATGAAGGAATCAGGCATGCAAATCAAAAACCTTGAAAAAGAACAAATTAAAAATCTCCAGATGAAAACTAAATTAGAGATAATAAATATCAAAGGAGAAATTAATAAAATTGAAAGTAAAAGAACTATTAAATTAATAAATAAGACTTAAAGCTGGCATTTTGGAAAAAAATAAAATAGACAAATACTGGTCAATCTAATTTAAAAAAGGCAAGAAGAAAACCAACTTAACAGTATCATAGATGAAAAGGGAGACCTCACCTCTAATGAAGAGGAAATTAAAGCAATCATTAAAAACTAATTTTGCCCAATTATATGGCAATAAATATGGCAATCTAGGTGATATGGATGAATATTTACAAAAAATAAATTGCCTAGATTAACAGAAGAAGAAATAATAATTCTTTTTTATTTTTTTACTTGGTCAATTTCAAACATTATTCCCTGGTTACAAAAATAATTTTCTATTCCTCCCTTACCTCCCCTCCAATAGCCAATGCACAATTCCACTGGGTATTACATGTGTCTTTGATCAGAATCCATTTCCATATTGTTGGTATCTGCACTAGGATGTTAATTCAGAATCTACATCCCAAATCATATCCCCCTCGACCCATGCAATCAAGCAGTTGTTTTTTCTTTGGTGTTTTTACTCCCACAGTTTTTCCTCTGAATGTGGACAGTGTTCTTTCTCATACATCCCTCCGGTTTGTTCAGGATCACTGCATTGCCTCTAATGGACAAGTCCATTCCATTCGATTATACCACAGTGTATCTGTCTCTGTGTAAAATGTTCTCCTGGCTCTGCTCCTTTCGTTCTGCATCACTTCCTGGAAGTTGTTCCAGTTCCCATGGAATTCCTCCACTTTATTATTCCTTTGAGCACAATAGTATTCCATCACTAACATATACCACAATTTGTTCAGCCATTCCCAAATGAAGGGCATCCTCTCATTTTCCAATTTTTTTGCCACCACAAAGAGCACAGCTACAAATATTCTTGTACATGCATTTTTCCTTATTATCTCTTTGGGGTACAAACCCAGCAATAAGAAATAGAATTCTTAAATAATCCCGTAACAGAGAAAGAAATTGAACAAGCCATCAAAGAACTCTCTAAGAAAAAATCCCCGGGAGGAGATGGATTCACAAGTGAATTTTATCAAACATTCAAAGAACTAATCCCAATACGATACAAACTATTTGACAGAATAAGCAAAGAAGGAGTTCTACCAAATTCCTTTTATGACATAAATATGGTACTGATTCCAAAGCCAGGCAAGTCAAAAACAGAGAAAGAAAACTATAGACCAATTTCCTTAATGAACATAGATGCAAAAATCTTGAATAGAATACTAGCAAAAAGACTCCAGCAAGTGATCATGAGGGTTATTCATTATGATCAGGTGGGATTTATAACAGGAATGCAAGGACTGTTCAATATTAGGAAAACTATCCACATAATTGACCATATCAACAAGCATATTGATTATCTCAATAGATGTAGAAAAAGTCTTTTGACAAAATACAACACTCATTCCCATTGAAAACACTAAAAAGATTAGGAATAAAAAGACCTTTCATAAGAATAATAAACAGTATATATCTAAAACCATCAGCAAACATCATCTGCAATGGGGACAAACTAGAAGTCTTCCCAATAAGATCAAGAGTGAAACAAGGATGCCCATTAACACCTTTATTATTTAATATTGTACTAGAAACACTAGCAGTAGCAATTAGAGAATAAAAAGAAATTGAAGGTATTAAAATAGGTTAAGGAAGAGACCAAGCTATCATCACTCTTTACAAATGATATGATTGTCTACATAAAGAATCCTAGATAATCAACTAAAAAGCTAGTGGAAATAACCAACAACTTTAGCAAAGTTGCGGGATACAAAATAAACCCACAAAGCATCAGCATTTCTATATATTTTGAACACATCTCAGCAGCAAGAGTTAGAAAGAGAAATTCCATTTACAATCACCCTAGACAATATAAAATACTTAGGAATCTCTCTGTCAAGATAAACACAGGAACTATTTGAACACAACTATAAAACACTTTCCACACAATTAAAACTAGATTTTTTTAAACTTTAAACTTAAAAAAACTTTAAAAAGTTTTTGTACAAACAAAATCAATGCAACCAAAATTAGAAGGAAAGCAACAAATAGGGAAAAAATCTTCATAACAAAAAACTCTGACAAAGGTCTAATTACTCATATTTATAATGAGCTAAATTATGTAATACACAAGTAAAACCCCAGAGGAATCATGCGTCAGCTATGGGAGGAATTTTGGGGCAGGGCAGGGAAAGAACATGAATCTTGCAACCATAGAAAAATATTCTAAATTAATTAATTAATAATTTTTTTAAAAAGAGAAAAAACAACTCAAGAAAAAAAATAAAGCTGTGGTCATCAAAACAATATCGCTAAGATGGCTAAGAGACAGAAGGGTGGATCAATGGAACAGACTAGGGGTAAATGACCTTAGCAAGTATCTAATAAACCCAAATATCCCAGCTTTTGGAACAAGAACTCAGTATTTGAGAAAAACTGCTGGGAAAATTGGAAAAACATTTGGGAGATATTAGGTTTGGATCAACATCTTACATCCTATACCAAGATAAATTCAAAATGGGCAAATGACTTAAATATAAAGAGGGAAATTATAAGTAAATTAGGTGAACATAGAATAGTATACTTGTCAGATCTATGGGAAAGGAAAGAATTTAAAACCAAGCAAGAGATAGAGAATATTATAAAATGTAAAATGAAAAATTTTGATTACATTAAATTGAAACATTTTTGTACAAACAAAACCAATACAACCAAATTGGGAAAGCAATAAATTGAGGGGAAATATATAACAAAAACCTCTGACAAAGATCGAATTTTTCAAATTTATAAGGATCTAAGTCAATTGTACCAAAAAAACCAATCAAGACATTCCCCAAATGACAAGTGGTCAAAGGATATGAATAGATAGTTTTCAGATAAAGAAATAAAAAATATCAATAAGCACATGAAAAAGTGTTCAAAATCTCTCATAATTAGAGAAATGCAAATCAAAACAAGACTGAGGTACCACCTCAAACCTAGCAAATTGGCCAATATGACAGCAAAGGTAAGTGATAAATGTTATGGGGATGTTGCAAAATTGGGACATTAATACACTGCTGGTGGAGTTGTGAATTGATTCAACCATTCTGGAAGGCAATTTGGAACTATGCCCAAAGTGCGCTAAAAGACTGCCTGCCCTTTGATCCAGCCATAGCACTGCTGGGTTTGTACCCCAAAGAGATAATAAGGAAAAAGATGTGTACAAAATTATTCATAGGGGCACTCTTTGTGGTGGCAAAAATTTGCAAAATGAGGGGGATGTCCTTGATTGGGAAATGGCTGAACATATTGTGGTACCTGATGGTGATGGAATATTATTGTGCTGAAAAGAATAATGAACTGGAGGAATTCCATGTGAACTGGAATGAACTCTAGGAACTGATGCAGAGTGAAAGGAGCAGAACCAGGAGAACATTGTACACAGAGACAGATACACTGTGGTACAATCAAATGTAATGGACTTCTCTACTAGCAGCAACGCAATGATCCAGGACAATCCAAAGGAATTTATGAGAAAGAATGCTATCCACATCCAGAGAAAGAACTGTGGGAATAGAAATGCAGAAGAAAAATACATGATAGATCACGTGGTTTGATAGGGATGTGATTGGGGTTTTAGATCACTCTACTATAAAATATGAATAATATGGAGATAGGTTTTGAACAATGATACATGTATAACCCAGTGGAACTGCTTGTCAGCTCCAGGAGCGAGGAGGGAAGATGGGAGGGAAAGAACATGAATCATGTAACCATGGAAAGATATTCTAGATAATTTTTTTAAATTGTCAGTATTTCTACATGTAACTAAAAAAATTAAATTTATATTTAAAAAATAAAAATGTCACTTCATTTTTGAGTGCTCTAAGGCAAAGGTATCTAACTCATCCCCTGGAAAATATGCCTAGTGTAGCCAAACCAGATTAGAATATAATTCAGAAATAGTTAAAATACATCATAGATAATGTTAAATTGTAGTTTTCTAAGTCAATATGTACAGGCAGGGAATGCTTTCTATGTGAGTTTGATATTACTATTCTAGGGCAGTTAGGGAGCACAATGAATAGAATTTCAAGCCTAGACACAGGAGGACTCATCTTCCTGAATTTAAATTTGGCCTAAGAAACATACTATCTATGTGACCCTTGGCAAGTCACTTAACTTTGTCTCTGTTTCTTCATCTGTAAAATGAACTGGAAAAGAAAATGGCAAACCATTTATCCTTGCCAAAAAATTCTCAAATGAGGTTATGAAAAGTCCTATGCCCACCGACAAACAATTCAACACATCACTGCTCTTACTTATTAAGTAAGTCTTAGCATATAAGTTACAGAGAAGGAGCTAACCTCAACTGGTAGGAATTTCTACATTCAGGGAGTTCACTATACTAAAGAAATCACAGGTTCAATTCCTATAGTTATCTTTTTTATAAGTAAGTGTTCATGTTTGCCACTGATTTTCTCATTCAGATTTTTTTTCCCATTTTAAATAAGCTAGAGACAATTATAATTATTTTTAACATCAAAATATTTTTACAAAGTCATGCTGAAACAAAAACTCAAATGCAGGAAAATTCTTAAAAATTATTATCTAAAAATATGCATCTTAATTACATAATAAAACTGCAATTAACAAGAAAAATCTGATGAAAAATGGAGACCTAAATGGAAATTGAATTATAATATTCTAAACAAATAATAGCATCAAAGAACGAACCATAAAAACTACAAATATTTATACTGGTGAGGTTGGTAAAGAGAGAGGGTGTGTCAGACAATCTGTCAGAAGGAAATTATAAGGGTTCCTTGCTGGCTCTGGAAGAAAGACTCTTGTTGCATTGCTCATACACAGATCTGGGTAGCAGGTCTCAGGGTGAGAAGGAATACTAGCATATAGCAGCACTTACAGGTGCTGGGGAGTAAGAGACCCTGGTCACAGCTCCAGGATAGAAAAGAATGCTTATAGTCATTCACAGGCCAGGAGAATATAAAACATGCCTCTCTTTACATCATAAAGCACCCTGGAAGAACCCAAAGCTTATAGATCTCTAGAGCTAGCTTTAAAAGCAAGCTGCTCAAAGAATTTGAAGCTTGTCACAATGTCTCCTTTGCCACAGGAACAGAACCCACCTATAAAAGTTTTTTGGGTTTTTTTTTTAAGATAAGAAAAAGGTTGGAAAATGAGAAAACAATAACAAATTAAAAACTCAACAAAGAAAGTTGTTTTGTTGAAAGGGAAGACCAAAAACACAAACTCAGAAGACAAGTTTCAATATTGCTTTATGCAAAGCCTCCCAATAAAAATATGAATTGGTCTCAAGCCCAAAAAGAATTACTAAAAAAGGATTTTAAAAGTAAAATAAGACAACTAGATAACTTGGAAAAGAAATAAGATGGATGCAGGAAACTCATGAAAAAAAGAATTAATATCTTCATAAAGGAGGTACAAAAAACCTTTTGAAAAAATACCGTAAAAAACAGAATAGGCAAATTGGTAAAAGAGACATGAAAATTCATTGAAGAGAAGAATTCTCAAAAAGAACAACAGGCCATATGGAAAAAAGATATACAAAAGTTTACTGAAGAAAAGTTTCTAAAAAAAAAAAACTGGTCAAAGCTCATCCAAGAAAATAATGCCTTAAAAATCAGAATTGGGCACATGGAAGCTGATGACTCCATGAGACATCAAAAAAACAACCAAAGTCAAAAGAATGAAAAAAAATAGTAGAAAATGGGTAATATCTCATTCAAAAAAACAAATAATCTGAAAAATAGTTCCAGGAAGGATAGCTAACCTAAGAACCCAGACTATCTGAAAGTCATGTTTTTTAAAAAAACAAATTTAGATAATATCTTTCAAGTGATTATCAAGGAAAACTGCCATGATATTCTAAAACTAGTGGGTAAAATAGAAATTGAAAGAATCCACTTATCTCTGCCTGAAAGATATTCCCAAATTAAAACTCCCAAGAATATTATAACCAAATTCCAGAATTCTCAAGTCAAGAAAAACATTTTGCAAGGATCCAAAAAAAAAAAACCAACCCATTCAAATATAATGGAACCACTATCAAGATAACACAAGATTTAACAGCTTCTATATTAATGGATCACTCAGTGTGGAATACAATATTCTAGAGGGCAAAGAAGCTAGGATTTCAACCAAGAATCACCAACTCAGCAAAACTGAGTATAATTCTTTCCGGGGAGAAAATGGGTATTCAATGAAAATAAAGGACTTTTAAGCATCCTGATGAAAAGAGTAGAGCTGAATAGAAAATTTGACTATCAAATACAAGACACAAGAAAAGCATAAAAAGGTAAATGGGAAAGAGAAATCATAAGGGGGGGGGATTCAATACAGTTAAAATGTTTATATCCCTACAAAGGAAGGGGATACTTGAAACTCCTAAGAACTTTATCATTTTTAGGGCAATTAGAAAAAAAAATATATATATATATAAAAATATACATAGAGCAGGAAGGGAGTGATATGAATCTGATGGAATAACATAAAAATAAAATTAAGGAATAAGAAAGAAGAATGCATTGGGAGAAGAGGAAAAATCATTTCAAATAAAAGAGATATGAAAAAGCTTTTAGGGTAGAGGGAAAGATTAGGGAAATGGGCAGGAAAATGCTTGAATCTTACTCTCATCAGAATTGGCTACACTCATTTGGATATAGAAATCTGTTTTAACATACAGGAAAGTAAGAGGGGATGGAGATTAAAGAAGGGAGGGCAAATTGTGGGAAGGCAATGGTCAAAAACAAAACAATTTTGAGATCAGAGTGAAGGGAGAGAAAGAATATGATAAACAGGGGCAGGGAATGGAAGGAGAGTAATGCATAATAAATATAAGTGTGAAAAAGCAAACTACAGCAAGTTTCTCTAATAAAGGACTCATTTCTCAAATACATAGAGAAATGAATCAAATCATTCTCTAATGGATAAATGGTCAAAGGATATGAACAGGAAATTTTCAGATAAAGTAATCAAAGACCATATAGTTATATGAAGAAATACTACAAACTAGTATTAATTAGAGAAATGTATATTAAAACAACTCTGAAGGACCACCTCTAAGGTGCCACATAACACTTATCAGATTGGCTATTAAGACTGAAAAGGAAAATGACAAACCTTGGAAGGGATGCGGGAAAATTAAGACATTAATGCACCATTGAGGGGGTTGTGAACTGATTGAAGTATTCTGGATAGCAATTTGGAACTATGGATAAAGGGCTATAAAACCATAGCCTTTGAGCCAGCAATACCATTATTAGGTCTATATGCCAAAGAGATAAAAAAGGAAAAGGAAAAAGACCTATATGTACAAAAATACTCATAGTAGCTCTTTTTGTGGTTGCAAAGAATTGGAAAGTGAAGTGCTTCCAATCAATTGGTGGGTGGTTAAGTAAGTTATGGTATATGATAGCAATGGAATTCTATTGTGCAATAAGAAATGACTAGTATTAATTTTTAAAAAATCAGGAAAGATTTACATGAACTAATACAAAGTAAAATGAATAGAATCAGGTAAATGTAAATAGTAACTGCAATATTGTATAATAAGGATTTGTGAATGACTTAGCTATTCTCAGCAATACAATGATCCAAAACAATCCCAAAGGATTGATGATGAAAAATGCCTTCTGCCTACAGAGAAAGAACTTGAAAGAGTCTAAATGAGAAAAAAGCATACTATATTTCACTTTATTCTTTTTTTGTTGTTGTTGTTTGAGTTTTCTTCCACAAAAGGACTAACATGGAAAACTGGTTTATATGTAAACCACATAAAGCACATTTAAAAATTTATCAGATTGTTTACCTTCTTGGGGAAAGGGAGAAGGAGGAGGAAAAGAACTCAGGACTCAAATATTTTTTGAAAACTGGATGTTAAAAATTATTATATGTAATTGAGGAAAAATAAAATTGATTTTTTAAAAATCTTATCAAAGAGACTATTTAATAGATTCCCACAAATATTCATTGTGACTAACTATAAATTCATGCCAAGAATACTTCAATATCAGAAAAAATGAGTTACATAAATAATAAAATTACATAATAAAACACAGAAAAAGTCTTCAACAAAATATATTTATATTAAAACATCTACAAGTATAGTAGTATACTAAGGCCTATGTATTTGCTGAGTGAAAGTTTATGTTCAAGTTGGAGCATGAACAAGGTAAAAATGTCATTACTAAACTGCAGATTTTACTATTATAAAATTAATTCATTAAGAAGCTACATCATAGAAGTGGTCAAAATAATATTCAAATGGAAGAATTATGAATTAAGAATAACAAGGGAAATAATTTTTAAAAACATGGGAATAAAAGTAGCTTGGATTTTTAACGGAGCTCAAATTATATAAAGCAGTAATTATCAAAATGATCTGGTACTACAACAAAAAAGAGACTACAACAGATTTAATAAATAAGACTCAAAGAAATTTTCAGAGCAGTCTTGTGTTTTCTAAAACCAGAAAACACACACTACTAGAAAATGGACTCTTTATTGAGGAGATAGGGCCTGGACCTATAAATTCATTTCTGTTGGGAGATCAAAATGAGAAACTTGCCCCTACCAATGTTGATTGGTATTTTCCAACTTGCAGTATTAGAAAACTGCTTTTAAATGACTTGCCCAGGAAACAGCAAAAATTATGTGTCAGAGAAATGTGAAGATTGAATTGTAATCTCTTGATTGTAACAATGGAAATACTTAGTTCTTCCTTTATTGAGAAGATTGAATTGTAATCCACAATCTATTTTTAGATTTTAATTCCCAAAAGGTGATAACTCAGTATTTTAAATAGATCTACCCATTTTAACTACAAAAAGGTGTTAAGTAACTACAAAAGAAGAACTAACAAAAAAAAACTGTTAAGTAACCCCAAAAGGTATAATCTAACCAAAGAAGGTGTGAACTAAAGAGTGGGCAGTCCTGGAGAAAAGGATCTGCTGTGATAGGTAGAGGTGAAATTTAGGGGAAGTGACACAAGAGAAAAAGATCTTTATAAAGAGGACCAGAGGCCAGAAGAAGAGATATTCAATTCGAGGAGATCGAAGAGATCTCTGACTCAGAGTTGGTCTGGAGGATCACTCTCTTGAGCTCGGATTCAACGGGAGATCTCTGACTCAAAGTTGAACTGGAGGAACTTGTGCAGGAGACCTCACACTGCTTTTTCTTTTAAACAGTCACCATTGGTGAGTGAAAGGCATGAAGCCTCCAGGAAAGGCCCATTGTCTTGAGACTCATTTTCCCTGGCTGCTGGTATCAGAAGAAGCCAGAACACACACACACACACTCTCTCTCTCTCTCTCTCTCTCTCTCTCTCTCTCTCTCTCTCTCTCTCTCTCTCTCTCTCTCTCTCTCTCTCTCTCTCTCTCTCTCTCTCTCTCTCTCTCTTCCTTTCTCTATTCCTTAATATCTTCCCTCTATTGTAAATAAAGTACCATAAATTACATTACATTTACTTTAGTAATTCATTTTGGGATTTAGAAATTAAATCCCTGGTGACCACCTATATAAATATTCAGAGTCCAACCACAATTAAATTTAACAGGAAGAATTTAAATCTTTATCTTTTTTTGGTTCCAAGTGAAGCTATCTTATGCCATATTCCCTCTGGATGGCAAGAACTTGAAGGAATATTAGAAAGCAGTTCAGATATTACAAAAACTCCAAGTGAATAAAATAATCTCAATAACAAAAAAAATCACACCTTACACTAAGTAGGGGAGAATAATGAAAGGCTATAGTTAGAGGGGATTGTGATTAAGAGCTGGGTAGATATAATATAAAGTGACAAAAATGAATATTTAGAAGTTAATTTTTGGTGAAGTCAGGAGTTGACAATTTTATACCATAAATAAACATACAGGGAGGAAAGGCTATAAATCTGATAAAGAAAATCTGTAAACCTTTTCCTAACCTGATTAAATCCATGACCCTCCTATAAGTGAATCAGTGCACTTTTATGAGATGTAATTGTGAGAGACTGAAAATTTTAATTGTGTAATAGTTGAGAGCCTGAAAAAGCTGCAGAAGAATAGGAGAAGCAACAGAAGAGAGAGAGATTCAGGATGTGGTGCCTACATGGGTAACATCCTAGCTGAGAAGAGATATGTACAGTCCTGAAGCATCAAGAAAGGCTAAAGGAACATGACCCCAGAAAAGAAGATCATAGAGAATTGAAGTGTAGAATTAAACAGTCCAATTTGGGAACAGAGTAATCTTTTATTACTTAGTGTTTTATCTATCCAATATTATTTCTCTCACAAACTGAAATAAGTGTATAACATAAGATTCAAAGAAAAATCAGAATATACTAGAAGAGATAAGACAAAGAAGATAATGTAGCAAAAAAAAACTTCTTAGAATAAAAGGTACAGTTTAAAAGAAAACTAACATAAGAAGTTGGAGAAGAGTAGAAAATTTGAATTAGTCACTTGACTAAGAGGGGAATGATAACAGATAAATGAAATGAATAGATAGATAACTAAATTAATCTATTAAGTCAGACTCCCAAAACTAGAGAAAGGGTAGACAAAAGGGAATAGGGTATGAGAGTTTACGTGAAGAACAAGATATAAATTGGCCAAGAGAAAGGAGATATGAGTCAATCAATCAATTGAGGCAGCTAGCATGGGAGGTCCTGGGTTCAAATATGACCCCAGACACTTCCTAGCTGTGTGACTGGGCAAATCACTTAATTTCCATTGTCTAGCCCTTACTGCACTTGACTTGGAACCAAAACTTAGTATTGGTTCTAAAGCAAAAGGTAAGGGTTTAAAAAAATGAAAATCAATTAATCAATTGATAGACACTAGAGAAAAACAAATACCTAACCCCATAGCATTAATAGACTCAATCAAATGAAATCTAGTCTAATAATATGAGAGTGAAAAATGGACTAGTAAACAAACCAACAAAATCTGTTATTTACAAAAAACACATCTAAAAAACAAAGAAACAGAATCAAAATGAAACTGGAATTTACTGAACACAAGATTTCCTACATATAAGAAAGCAAACTGCAAACATAAGGCAAAACAAAAATAAAAATCACTATGTCAATAAACAAGGAAATAATATTGCACATGCTTAACTGAATCGTAGACAATAAACCATTAAACATAGGTAACAAATTCCATTGTCTCTAAATTCATTTAAAAAAATTAAGTGAATTGTGTAAAGGTTGTTGTTGGTCCTTCATTTTTTAAAAGGAACATCTATATATCTCATCCAGTAAACTGATCCAACCACACTGGCCTTCTTTTCCTCTTACACATCATTCCATTTCATCCCACCATGCTTTTCCTTGACAGCTGGTTACATTTTCTTTTGCGTATCTCAGAATCGCTGGATTCTTTTCATTATTCAGCTCAAAATGACAACTTCTATATGAACTTTTTCTGATCTCTCCACTGCCAGTGACTCCCCCCTAAAAAAATCACTTTGTGTTTCTTTTAGATGTCTCTCTCAGCTAGGTTATAATAAAGTCCTTGAGGAGAGGAATTTTCCACTTTTGTCTCTAGATCCTGGTGTCTGGGACACAGTAGGCTCCTTGTATTTGTACATGTAGACGTCTCCACCAGCTTAGGTTATAAAATCCTTGAGGGGAATACAGTAGGGTTTTTGCATCTGTCCATGTCTCTACCAGCTACATTATGAAGTCCTTAAAGGAAGCATAGTAGACACTTTGTATTTGTAAATGTCTCTACTAGCAAGTTTATAAACTCCTTGAAGGGAACACAGTAGGTTTTTTGCATCTGTCCATGTCTCTACCAGCTACATTATGAAGTCCTTAAAGGAAGCATAGTAGACACTTTGTATTTGTAAATGTCTCTATTAGCAAGTTTATAAACTCCTTGAGAGGAACACAGTAGGTTTTTTGCATCTGTCCATGTCTCTACCAGCTACATAATGAAGTCCTTAAAGGAAGCATAGTAGACACTTTGTATTTGTAAATGTCTCTACTAGCAAGTTTATAAACTCCTTGAGAGGAACACAGTAGGTTTTTTGCATGTGTCCATGTCTCTACCAGCTACAGTATGAAGTCCTTAAAGGAAGCATAGTAGACACTTTAGAGACATTGCATTTGTAAATGTCTCTACTAGCAAGTTTATAAACTCCTTGAGGGGAACACAGTAGATGCCTTGTATTTGTAAATGTCTCTACTAACAAAGTTTATAAAGTCCTTGAAGGGAACACAGTAGGCTCTTTGTGTTTGTGGATGTCTCTGCCAGCTAGATTATAAACTTCTTAAGAGGAACACAGTAGACTCCTTATATTTGTTTATTGTTTGAGAACAATTAATCCTAGATTTACTGATAAAAGGAACTTTAAGAGGCTCAGTGCCAACCACTTTCATTTTACACATGAGGAAACTGAGGCAGAGAGAGAGGTTAAATTGAATGACTTGCCCAATTTTGCACCACTGAAAGTGCCTGAAACAGGATTCCAAGTCTGGTCTTCCTGATTCTCAATTGGTTCTGTCCTGGGTGCTGTCCAGTTGCTTCTGCCCTCACTCTATGCAGGGAATGAGAGCTGTGAATTTTCTTTGCTCTTCGCTCAGTCCCAGGTCTCACTTCCCACATGTCTCTTGTAATGCATCCAGCTGTGTATGAACCTACAGTGTGGCCTTTAAAGCTAATGTACAAGCCAATCTTTGCCAGTCTCCTTTCCTAGGCTATCTGGTGAGTGGGAAATGCCCTGCTGGATAAGCCTTGACTTCTTCCCTTCTCTTGTCTTATGGGAGAGGAGGGAAATCAGTACTGATCTATGTAGTGCCTACTATATGCCAAGCATTCTACTGAGTGTGCCACAACTATTGCCTCAGTGGCTCCTCAAACACATGTCTCCTTTTAACAGTTGAGGAAACTAAGGGAAGCGGGTTAAGTGACTCATCCAGGGTCAGAGGTCCCATCATGTGTTCCTGACTCCAAAGTCAGCACTGTCTGGGCCACTGGGCCACCTACTCTGATGGGGAGGCAGAAAGCAGGAACAGGCACATTGTGATTACTGATATCATCAAGTACCGTCACCCTTGTCTGTGGTCTGTTGGAGAAGTTGTTGGCGTATTTTTTCCCCTTAATCATCAATTTTCCTGCCACCTAAGCCAATGTACCTATTTTTTATTTTCTTCTACTCGTGGGCAAGTCCTAGTTCTGCGTTTCCTGAAGCACTTAATTGAATGTAGCGAAAATAAAATTTACATTCAACTGTTTCCATAGCAACCAACTCAGACCCATCTGTTCTTTATTACAGGATCAGATAGGATTGCCTACTTGTAAAGAAAAGGTTTTTTAAAAGGCCAAATAAACTTTTTTGGTGACACAGACCCCTTGGCAGTTGCCTATAGACTCCTCCTCAGATAAATGTTTTTAAATGCATGAAGTACATCAAATTACAAAGGAATAGGATTATACTGAAATTCAATTATCTAAATATTTTTTTAAATAGGTCACAACCTCCAATTTAAGAACTCTAGCTTAAAAGAAACTCTCCCTAGGCCCTCCCTAGCCACAACTCTACTTTATGGATAATTCAAGGGAATTTTAAAGGTAATTCTGACTACAAACAATATTCGCCTTTACCCAATGGATTTAGACTCTAAGCCTTTGGTAAGATGTACTTGTTCTGAGATGGCCTTCTCTAAAGGAAGTTGGTTTCCAGAATAAGAAGGGTTCATTAATTGGGTCATACATATAGAAGTCTACCATATTATACATGATATAATATAAAATAATATAATATATAATTATATAATATAATTACACAATTTATATTTATAGATTCTATTTTACATATAATCTATGTATTGACAAAGATTGTCATTGTTAGGTTACATTGTAATAATAGATATTATTATAATATAATAGTCTTTGCAGATTGAAGAAGAGGCTTCAGGTGATTTGTGCAAGGTCACATAGTAGCAAGTTGGGGAGCTGGGATTCAAACTCAGGAACTCTGACTCTTGCTGCAATGTTCTTTCCAATGATCTGTTCAGGCGCCTCAGAAAACCTCTCTAGTTTTCTGGCGCTTGCCATTGTTACAGAAGACCTGACTAAAAGCCTAGACTCTTTGAAACCTTGCAGCCCCACTAAATAGCATCTGTCTGATCATGACAGTCGAGGTAGATAATGAAGCAGAACCCCTGCCTTTACCAGCCGCAAGGGGGATATCAATTCTGAGGACAGGAACCATTTAGTATTTCTTTTTTCTTCTAAGGTAGTAGAATTTAAGAAAACTTTGTAGAACCAAATAGAAGGATTAGTGATCTTTTTCTATCCCGTGTTAGCTCTTAATATTTCCTTTGTCCCACCAACACCTCCAACTTCAATACACCCCAATTAATTCATCTTCCCTTCTAAAAGTATCTCTTATATTCAACTCTTTCCTATTTCTACTGATGGGATCATGGGGGAAGGAATTGATGCTTTCATACAATTGATGTAAGATTTGTACTTGCAGAAAGCCAAAGATGAGTTAAAAGAACTACTCAAAAGACCACTCATTGATCTTGCTAAGCACCAGAGTTTGCAGAGGTGTAGCAGGATGAGTCTGGAGTTGGGAACACCCAAGTTCAAATCCAGCCTCAAATAATTATTAATTAGATGTATGAATCTGGAGAAGCCACTTAATCTCTGTCTGCCTCTGTTTACTCAACTATAAAGTCATGATAATTACGTATCAGGGTTGTTATGAGGATAAAATGAGATAATATTGGTTAAAAACTTTTGTACAGTGCTTGGCTCATAATATTAAAAAAATTCATTTCCTTCCTTTCCTGGGTTATATCTGGATTTCTCATTTGCCTTTATCACATTTTCCGCTGTAGCATAATATAAGTATTTAATAAGATGCTAGCTGAATTGAATTAACACATAGATCAGACCTCTTTATATACTTATGATTTTAAAATTGTCATTTGTTCTTTCACTAGTGAGAGTTCCATCCACCCCCTGATTCATCAGCTTTTTAAAATAATGAACTTTCTTATATGGATAATCAAATTGTTAACAAAAGCTATATATCCAGTCAGCCATTGAATTTAGAATTTCTCTTTAATCTTTTCCTGGTAAAAAAAGACCTATATGACAAAATTGCTGGGCCTGATTTGTCAAGGCAGAAAAGGAAAGAATAAACAAAAAATTAGATTAATATTGCAAACTCCCTGAAGGCAGGACTGTCTTTTGCTTCCTTCTTATATCTCCAACACTTAACATGGTATCTAGCACATAGTAGGTGCTTAATAAATGTTTCTTCAATGACTGATTGAAAATGACAATAGAATAAAGAATAAGTAGGCTATGCAGAGAGACCGTGGGACCAACTGATTACAACTTCTGAATGGAGTGGGGGGGGTTCCCCCTTTTTATCTTTGGGCTTTAATTCTGGGTCCCAGCTTCCCCCAAAGTCTCCATACAGTAAGGGCAAGTTAGTAGGGTGAGTTTGGAAAGGAGGATTTGATTGTGGATTACTTCAAGCTTTTTGGCTTTAGACCTGCTTAGATGAGCCTGAACTAATGTATGGACCTCTGGAGCACACCTTATTACAAGGTCTGTGAAATAGAGGAAAATGTAGGGTTAAAAAAAATCCTGTAGCTTTGTATTAAGATTAAGTTCAGCTGGGATAAAATCTCTCATTACAAAGTCAAATACCCATGAAAGTAACATCCAGATTGTATAAGATATAAGATATATCAATAGCCTTAAAATATCCTAAGATCAATAAAACTGGAGAGTCCTCCATGACACTGTATTAAAATGTGATATCTATCTGTGATCAACTGCTCAGAACTGGCAAAATCCTAATAGCAGCTGACCCTAATAGCCTTCAATACATATTTATGAATAAGTGAGAAAATGCCTTCCATTAATCATTTTACTTTAGACTGTTCTAATTTTAAAGTAGACATAAGTCAGACATATTCTTATATGCTAAAATGCTTTATATTAACAGCATCTTAAATATCAAGAATGTGTCACAACTTCTTTGGGGTATAATTTTCAAATAAAATATTTGTGATTAATTTAAGAAATTAAGTGAAAGGCTAGCTAGAAACATTCAAAACCAGTTTTTAGGTTAATAAATACAGTAACTTCAAAATACCAAAATTAATCTAAAAGTTGCTTAGAACTATTTCAGGCTGTTTATTTTCATAACGATCTTGCAGTGAGTAGACATGATATATATTTCTATCCTACTGAAAAAGGCAAAGGAACAACTAAGACAATTATTAAGTATATATGGCTTTGTCATATAAAAGAATGATAAATATATATATATATGTATATATATATATATTCAGGCTGGATAAAAGAGGATTTCCTAGAATCATAGCAAAAAAAAAATCATACAATGGTCTTAAAAAGTCATCTAATCAAACCCCTTACTGTTCTATAACATTCCCACCAAATGGCCATCTAGTCTCTGAACATTTTCAATGAATAAGCACTTAATAACTCATGAGACAAACCATTCTTTTTTCTCACATCATTATCAGAAAGTTTCTTTATAAAATCAAAATATACTTCCCCTGTATAAAGAAACTCTTAGTTTTTTTCTTCTAGGGCTCCTCTTTTCCATTATAGCTGTTCAAATATCTGGAATTTAATGCCTGAATAAATCATGATCTCCTTTTAAACTATTATTTGTCCTGATCTCCCTCCTTTGTCTTTACTGACAATCAACGGTGGATCATATTTATTGGTTTCCTGCTATCCTTCATACCACCATGGGCATCCTCTGTTATACTTCAAGTAGCTAACTGGTAGAAGCCATGCACTGAAGGAGATAAGAAGCTGTCTATACCACTCAGCTTAAACCATGGCCACCATTTTGACCACAACCTCCCCATAGACCACAATGGAGGTAGATCAGGACTCTGGGAAGAGCAGCATACCCCAGACTACTAGCCCTATTTTTAGTCTCCCCACCATAACTACCCCTCTGGAAAACAAACCCACTAATTTCACTACCACCAAAACCAGCTGTTGACCAACAACCACCAATGGACAGGTAAGCTCAAGAGCCCCTGAAGTAGCAGTACTCTCTAGACTATTGGCCCTGTTACCAACCCAACCTCTGCCTCTATCTTTGAGGGGAGCAACCAACATGGAGAAGGGGCCACCTATTGCCCCTAAATATCACCCACAGAAGTAAGACATCTTGAGGGAGATACAGAAGATGGCATGTTTCAGTTGGGTCAAATTGTCAGTATTGCCTCAAACTTGACGGGAGAGAGTCCAAGGCACAAGCCCCAGTCTATAAAAGCAACACTCCTACTGGCCACCAAAGACTCTACATCTATCACCCTAGAATTGACCCTTGGAGAGATGTGACCAGGCAACTATTTTTTCAACCTCTGTCCCCTTGGCTCTTCAGTAGCCTAGCTTCTCACCGTGAGGGAACGACAGTTCTTGTTACCAAAGTCCTGTTGTATAGGCAGCTAACAGAAATGGATATGCTTTTATACCAGAGAAACAACATTAAAGAAGTTGCATCATAGGCACCTTTGCTTGAAACACTAACGACCAATCAAGGACAATTCTAAGGGACTTATGAGAAAGAATATTATCTACATTCAGAGGAAGAACCGTGGGAGTAGAAACACAGAAGAAAAACAATTGGTTGGTCACAAGGATAGATGGGGATATAGACTAAATATTCACCCCAGTGCAAATATCAACGGTAGGGAAATGGGTCTTCGTCAATGACGCATGTAAAACCCAGAGGAATTGCACATCAGCTATGGGAGGGGTGTTGGGCAGGGCAAAAGAAGGGCAGGGAAAGAACATGAATCTTGTAACCATGGAAAAATATTCTAAATTAATTAAATAAATAAAATTATAAAAAAAAAAGTGAACACTAAAGGTCAAAAGGCCTTTCCCAATATACTGCCATCTGAAGCCTTCTATAATGTCTCCCTCATGAGAATGTAATTCCCTGGAGAACAGAGATAGTCTGGCTTTTCTCTCTGTATCCCCAGTGCTTTATAAATAGTAGACATTTACTAAACTTTTTAAAATTAATTCATTCATTGTTCATCTTTCTGTCAAACTCTACTATAGTGCTTTCCACACAGAAGTCAAGACATTATTAAGTAGTAATTACATACTTTTTATTTGCCAGGCCTGTGCTAAGTGGGATACAACGAAAGATTAATTTTTTTTTAATTTAAATAAAGAATAAAAACTCAAGTTTTTAAGTTTTTCAAGTTTTCAAGTTGCACATAGTCTATTGGAGGAAACAACATGCAAATGACTATTTATGAACAAAATATATACAGAGTAAGAATATCCTTCTTATCTACTATCAATGGTGTTCCAAAAGACTCAGTACATAAGTTATTAAAATTCTAAAAATTCACAAAGACTTTTGAGACCCTGTGTATGTATTTGTATGGGTGTTTAGATCTGGGGATATAGCTAATAAATATACAATAAAGTATGTAACCTCTTGAATGGGGCTATCACTGAGAAAGGACTTATTAAGACTTTCCTGTTTTCTTGGGTTACATGTATTCCTGAACTTGTTCTTGCCTCCTGATCCTCCTCCTTTGTGGCTATAAGAGGGTCCTCCCCAAGAGGCCCAGAGGAAAATGGAATGTGATCTGTCAACAAAGAAGGAAGGGCATATAAAACCTGGTTACAGGGCATGGGTGGCAGCATCATTGGGACTAACAATCTGGTTCTTTTCCCACATGCTTCAATAGATCTCTGTACCTCGTATAAAACTTTGGAAATAGAACTGAAATTTAAAATCCACAGCCAATGTAAAGTCCACTATCGAATTTTCCATATCAGTCTCTTCCTCCTCTGACAGTATTAATAAGGATCCAATTTCAGATTAAAATCTAATTCTAAAATATTAAAACTATCACTAATATTATTATCTCTTATCAACCCTTACTTAAACCTATGTGCTTAACTAACTAAGTCATCCCTGTTTACCAATCCTATCTCTAAAACTGTTTCTTAATATTGATCCCTTATCCTGACCCTAAAAAATACTGTCCCTATTCTAACTCTACTCCTCCCAATGACCTTATCACTTAATTATTTTAACCGTATCCCAACATTAAACTTTATGTGGTCAAAAATAAGAAAATAAATTATTTTTTTAAAATATTTAAAGGAAAAAGAGTAGAAGAAAATGTATTAGATAAAATCTATAACTAGGCATAGTTATAAGTGATACTAAGCACCATAAGCTAGCAATGATCACTTAGAGCAGACTCTAAATTTAAAAAAGAAAAAAAAAGGATCAACTCTCAAAATTACAGTAAAACCAACTGAAAATCAAGATCCAAAGCATTTTTTAAAAAGCAATTTCTGATCACTAATTGAAACAACATTCTGAATAACAAAGACGACACATTTTTTAAATGGGAGCTGAATAAAATTTTGCAGCGAAGGCTTCCTTAAAAAAAAATAAAAGGCAGGGAAAAAGATTCTGACTCAGAACAATGGATAAAATAACCAACAGAAGCAAAGTACTAGTGTTAAAAGGGATTGGGAAAGGCTTCTTGTAGAACGTGGGATTTATCTGAGACTTGAAGAAACACAAAAAAGCCAGGAGGAGGCAATGATGATGAAGGAGAGAGGAGTTCCAAGTATGGGAGGAAGGCTGTGAAAATGCCTAGTCAGGAGGTAGAGGGTCTCATGAGAGGAACAGCAAGGAGACCAGTGTCAATGGATCTGTTATGGAAAGTAGGGTACAAAAAACTGGAAAGGGAGGGTGGTGGCCAGGTTATAAAGGGCTTTGAATGCCAGAAGATTTTAAATTCTATTTTAGAAGTAATAAGAAGCCACTGGAATTTACTGAATGGGGGAGGGAAGAACCTGACATGGTTAGCCCTGTGCTTTAGGAAGATCAATTTTTATTGAAGTAAAACAACAGAATTTTATTTTGACTTAGATAATCGGTCTCTCTGGAGAATTGATTTTGTGCCTGCCACAGTTCATACTTATTTTTAAAAGTGCTCTTACCTAGGTAACCTGAGAAAGTAATTCATAAAAGAATAGGGTACTTCAGTAAGAAAAGAGGAAATTTTTAGTAGAAACAGGATTGCTGCTTTCTGTCTTCCCATTTTATGCAAAATACATTCCTACCCAAGTTCCAAGAATTCTTACTTAGTTATCCAACTCTCTCTCTCTCTTAAAGAAAATACTTAGTTACCATAGCAATACTTTCCCACCCTGATATTATTTCCCACTAGCTTGGTCTAGGGTTTTGCACATAGCAACCACACAACTCCCTTTTGCAAACTGTCAGGATTACCAGGCTCTTTGGCGACATTTAGAAATGAATATATCTGTAAATTACAGGAGCCTTCAGCTGAAAATCTGACTTTAAAACATTCCCAAAGTGTCATCTAGGCTGGATCTATCCCCAATCTGTCTATTCCTATGAATAGCACATCTCGACTAGTGAAAGCTGTACTACAGAAAGATTGTTTTAAGTTGTTCACTGAGTTCGTGTTATGGCTATTAAACACACAATCCCCTCCATCAGCCACTGAACAGCTTATCATCAGAGCCCATGCGTATTTTCCACTCTTGACAATTGCTAGCTACAAATGAACAAGGGTACTTTTATTTGGATTTTAAGTAAAACTTAAGAGTCCAAAAAGATTTGAAAATAGTCTTTGCATATGAATTTGGCTGCTGGCACGTGTTTGAATCTATGGAATATTTGTGGTTGTCTTGCTTTATTATTACATTTTTGTCTGGAAATAACTCAAGTGGAAAAAGAGGCCATTTAAGGGAGCTGGACTCAACTCTGCATAAACGTCCTCTTACAATAATGCTGTAGAGTCCATGCATTGAAATTTAATTTTTGACTCATTTCTGGAGAAATATTTGATAACCACTTGAAGCTTTCATGTTGAAGCCCTGATGCCAACAGGAGCACAAACAATGTAGCTACACTTTAATCTCTATTGTTCATCACTTTTTTAATTACATGGTTATTACAGCACTCAAAAGGGGGAAAGCTAAGGATAGTAGAACAGGATAGGAAGAAAGGCAGTACAGGAGAACCTGAATTCAAATACCAGTTCTGACACTTCATATGTCTTCTGTGGGCAAATAACTTAATTTCCTCAGTTTCCACAAGTACAAAATAAAGGGTGAAAGGCTTGGATGAGTTCCCTAGGTCCCTCCCAGCCATAAATTTATGATCCTACATAATGTTTAAATATTACTGATCCTTCCCTCGATTGTTTTAAAATTAAGATTATTTACCCTGCTCCCTCCATCCCTCCACAAAGTGGACGGTTTATTTCCCATTAGCTCATTTAACTGTTCCACTGAAAAGGGTGGAGAATTAGTGGATAAAATGGGGGAAATTCTTTATAAAAGCAGTGCAGATTAGCAACCTTTCCTTAATCTAGGGAACCATCACTTATAGTATATAATAGGTTTCTTACTCTTTAGGGTAGAAATGTATTTAGCAATTCACTTTCCTTGCTATGCAAGCTACAGATAGGAAATAGTTTACTAGGAAAGATTACCCAGCTAACCACAATTTTTTCACTTAAAGGTGATCATCCAGCAAAAAAAAATTAGAAATTGAAATCAAATATGCAACTTCATAGGCTAATCGGTGGTAAATTCTCTAGTCACACGGAGAACTGTTACACATTACACAAAAAGATTAATAAACAGGAGTTCCAACCTTTATACATGCATCTAATTGAAATTTTAAAGATTTATTATAAAAATAAATTTTAAAAGTCCCCAGTTTACTTTAAGAAAGGCAGTAGCCAAGTTATTTTTCCTACATGCGATAAGATTTTAAACATATAAAACCTTTTACAAAAAAACAAACTATTTTCAGATTGCCCTTCCTATTTCTACTTAAGGACACCAGAGCAAGGTCTGTCATCAGATGACCCTTCTAGACAAATAATAACCTAATAAGTCATATTCCTATAACACTTTAAGAATTCCAAGGCACATTAAATAACCTGATAAATAGCCTACAGAACATTCTTTCATATGCTTAAAATATAAATAAATTCCCATGAAAGACGGAAGCAAGAAAAGAGCTGTAATAAATTCAAGAGTTACCTTTTTTATACTTAGATTCAAAGTGCAAATTGTTCTTCTTCTTAGGGGAATGTTTAAAGTAATACTTTGTGCATTGATCATGAGTTTTAGCAGATGAAAGAGGAGACTGTGAGATGGGCTTAAAAGGTATGAAATGCACATTTAAATCCTTGCTTTCAGTCTTAGAATCAATACTGTGTATTGGTTGCAAGATGATGGAGTTGGATGACTTGCCCAAGGCCACACAGGTGGGAAGCATCTGAGGCTAGATCTGAAGGGACAGGACCTCCTGTCTGGCTGGACTCTCATTCCACTGGGCCACCCAGTTTTCCCTCTCAGTCATACTTCTGAAGTCGATCCACAAATGGCTATTCTGTGAATATCGTCTGCTAAGGCACTGGAGATATGAAGACAGAAGCAGGACAGTCTCTGTCCTCCAGGATAGGGACCAGGATTGAGATTCATTTAATGCAAGAAGCTCCAGGTGAGAATCCTCCTCAACTAAACAAGGCTGGCATCTTCTCTGGAATGTGGAGTTTTGGAAATCTGCCCCACGGTCACACAGGTAGCATGGTTCAAAGCAGAGCTTAAATAGAGAGGGAACTTGGGACACTGGCCTTGGAATTAAGAGGGCCTGGGTCCCAATCCTGCTTCAGACACTTCCTAGTTATGTAACCCTGGCTGAGTCACTTAACCCTGCTTGCCTCAGTTTGCTCATCTGTAAAATGAGCTGGAGAAAGAAGTAACAAATCAGTCTAGTATCTTTGATAAAAAAAAATAGCAAATGAGGTCACAAAGAGTCAGACCTACTGAAAAACAAGAAATATACACAAACATATACATGTATACGTATACATGTGCACATCTCTTTACATATACTATATATCTTCCTGTATACATATGTATAAATGTAAATAAATACAAAAAAATATCAAGTAGTACCAAGCAGGAATAGCTGGAGGAATCAGGAAATATGGAAGGGTCCAGGAAAGCAGAGAAAAATCCACCAAGGTCTGGGCTGGATGCTAAGGATTCCTAGAGGAGAGGGATGGTGCCAGCTTGTGTAGAGGCACATAGGCAGGAGATAGAATACAGAAAAGGATGAGTCGGGAAAGAAAGCTTGGGACCAGCTTTTGGGGCTTTCAATACTAAAAAGAGGAACTTTGGAAGTGGCAAGGTCATCTCTGTGTTTTAGAAATATTGGAGACTGGAAACAGGAAGACTAGCTCAAAAGTCTACTGAAAGGCCTGGAGAGAGATGATGGAATTCAGAACAAGGGTGATCACCCTGTGACCAAAATGAGAGAGAGAGACGTGAGGAAGATGCAAGAGATATTGTAATGGGCAGAATCAACCGATTTAGCAACCGACTGGATGTGGAAGAGGGGAAATAGTGAGAGAGGGAAATACAGCCAAGGTTGACCACAAAGTGCTAATCTTTGGTTTCTTTAAAGAGAAATAGGGAAATGCAGAGGGATGATGTGTGGGGAAGAGCATCTAACAACCTCTTCAACAGGGATTCTTTTTCCCTAAAAGACAAAAGGGCAGTCCCTGATTGACTCCTGCCTCCTTTAATATGAGTTTCGAGTCACCCAAGAACATAACAAGTCTCACCCTAGATGCATGAAGACCTCAAAAGTTATCATCCACTGATGATACATTTCTATAAGGGGGGAGCCTGGAAGGGCAGGATCAGCTACAGAAACTAGGTACCGCTCTATCCTTACCCTATATTCTTGCTATGTTGAGATTAACTAAAGCTTTTAACTGTTTTTTTTAAATGTTTCCTTCCTCTCAAATTTGAACCTGCAAAAAGCTCAGCCCTAACATATAAACAGGTCCTCCCTGGCTCCCCTTTCTCTCATCTTTTCATCAGTGGAGAACATTCTCTCATATTTCACTGAAAAAATGGAGGTCATTCCCTGTAAACTCCTTTCTCTCCCATCTTCATCTCCCATCGCTCAGATGCTTTTCATACAAAATGATGGCCCTTCTTGCCAACACACCCTCCTCTCAGTGAAGGAGCAACCCCATTCTATCCCATCTTCTCCAGCAGACAGTTCTCTCCATCATTCCCATTCTCCCACTGTTCTTTAATCTTTCCCATCCTCTACTTGCTTCCTGCTTCACACCAACATGTCCATGTCTCTTCCAGCCTAAAAAAAAAAAATCTTCCATTTGCTCTGTCCATCTGAAAGCCATCTACTAATCTCTCTCCTTCCTTCTGTAGCTAAACAACTAGAGGTCTTCAACAAAAATGCCTCCCCTTACTTCCTTTCCCCTCATTCTCTCCTTAATTCTCTGCAATCTGAATTCTGACTTCATCATTCAACTGAAACTGCTCTCTCCAAATCACTAGATCTCTCTTTCATTCAACTGAAACTGCTCTCTCCAAATCACTAGATATCTCTCTCTCTCTCTCTCTCTCTCTCTCTCTCTCTCTCTCTCTCTCTCTCTTTGGCCAGTTCTCCTGGCTTTTTGTTAAGCTTCCTCCTTCTCGATCTCTCTAGAGCCATTAGTTTCCATGATACTAATCTGTTCTGGCTTTCCTCAAACCTCTTGGATTGCTTCTTCTTGGCCTCCATTCAGGTCTTACTTGTTATCTGTAGATGTCCCCCCTGGACTCTTATCTCAGGTCCTCCTTTTCCCCCCTCTGTTCCATTTATCTCATTAGTTCCCATGAATTTAAGTTATCACCTCTAGGTTATAATTCTTAGATCTACTTATGCAGCTCTAAATTCTCTCCCAACCAACTAGGTGTTCCATAGACACCATTTTTTCTTTTTGGGGTTTTTAAAAAACCTTTACCTTCTGTCTTAGAATGGATATTACATATTGGTTTCAAGGCAGAAAAGTTGTTTTCATGCTCCCCCCCCCCCCAAGACTGTTTGCTCCTTTAGAAGAGAGACTTTCTTTTTCATTTCCTTTTGTATCTCCAGGACTCAGCAGAGGGCCTGGAGCACAATAAAAGCTTAATGAAGGCTAGTTGCTTATGACTAAAATTAGTCAGTATGTTAGCAACGGATTCACTACTTTTTCTGTTTCTTTATAACAACTGCACTTCTAAGTGCTCTGATTTATACCAAATGTGGAGGTAAATCCACATTCAAGAAAAGAAACCCATATTTCCTTTCCCAAACCTATATTATTGGCTATGGAATCCACACCTACTCCCCAAACTCCACTGGAAACACTACCAAATGGCAAAATCGTCAACTGAGAAAAGAGGTAATTAATCTTGGTTTTCCTTTTATTTAAATGAATCTGGTACAGGTATCACAGAAGACCCCATCAGAGGGCAGTCATAATTGCTCAATGCACTTTATGGCTAATAAACATTTTAGAAAAAGGTCTAAATAACACCCTAGCCTCAGACTTCAAAAGGGTCCTTAAAAATCGCCAGGAACCACAGAAACACCTTGTTTTTAAACATAGAGAAGTCTACCTTCTCTCTCTCTCTCTCTCTCATTTCTTTTCTCTAACATTAATGCATGAAATCAGCCCTAGCACTTAAATTGCTTTGGGACCTGTAGTTCTTCTCACAGAAATAATACTTCTTGACAAACCACTGACTTTGGTTATATAATAGCCATAGTCATGGGTTTTTTAATGTGTTCAAGAACTGAATGATTTGCATATTATTCTTTAACTGAGTCATACCAGAGACTTAAAATACCCTCATACTAATATATATGTTAATTGGTTTAAGTTGGGCATTAATTAATATATAATAATATATGAAATTAATTAATCTTAGAAATTCTATATAAATATATACTTGTTCAAAAAATTTAAATTAATTATGAAACCATAATTTAATCAACTATAAGGATATTACTATGAAAATAATAATAGATTACAGATTTCAGGAGACATAGTAACACAATGAGAAGCATTATGGCACACATCTTAGAATCAGGACCACTTGAGCCCAAGTCTGAACTCAGACCCCATACCCAAGGGCATGAGCCCCAGGCAAGTCCTAGATTACAGTCCAACTACATTTGAGGTGTATTAAAGCATCAACTTTCTAGGTCATTAATTCATCTATGTGTCACAGTCAGGATGAAAAGACATTCTTCATCCACTTAGTTTTTCACGTGTGGATAAACTCTATGTGATTATAACTTTCATTCAGAAGGCTCTGCAATATCCCAAGGTTGGATGGGATTCATACAATGTCATCCACAGACAGATGGGGACCTCACTATCACTTGTATTTTGTGCTGAACTTTCTCCATGAAAGTGCCAAACATTTCTGGCCATCACATTTTGGGAAGAAGAAAGTGAGGGAAGGGAATAAACATTTATAGAGCACCTACTATGTGCCTGGCACTGTGTGAGTGCTTTATAAAGATTATATCATTTGATCCTCTGATTTATATCAAATTTGGTGGTAAATCTACATTTTAAATAGATGCTATTATTATCCTCCATTTACAGATGAGGAAATGGAAGCAAAAAGAAGTTAAATGACTCGCCCAGTTAGTAAGTGTCTGTGGCTGGATTTGAACTCATGTCTTTATGATCCTAGGCCCAACACACTATCCACTGGGCCACCTAGCTGTCAACTTTAGCCCCAACTTAGGTCATATTTGAGATTGTAATCATCAGAGTTTAATATGTAATATTTAAAATGTTATAAATATAATATTAATAAATAACAAATAAAAGTTGTCTCTACTGTCAGGGAAGCAAGGTAAAGTGGCAGAAATGCTGGATTTGGAATAAGAAAATCTAGGTTCAAATCTAAGTTCCACCCATTATCATCCGTGTGACCACTGCAATTTACTTAAGCTGTCTTTATTTCAGTTTCTTCATCAGTAAAACAAGAGGCCTGAACGAGATGACTTCTAAGATCTCTTCTACCTCTTATACTCTAATCTACCTGGGCCATTAGAATTATATCCGTTAACAACTATTCAAGTGATTTTGACACGTGTCTGAGAAATACCTTTTACAAAAAGTCTTTTAAGTTATATTTTGCTTTATAAGATTAAATGTTTTTTGAAAACCAGTTTTTAAAAATGGAATGAAATTGCATTTACAAAGGACCAGGTAGCATTCATAATCTTCAAATTTCATTACTTTTGTCTATACAACTGATAGATGGTAAATTGATTGATAGAGTAGATATTTTTCTTTAAGAAATTTTATCTTTAGATTAGGGATTTATAAGTGGCAAAAAAAGAAGCTCTCAAGTGTTCCATAATTAAATAAAGAAGAAGCATTTATTGAGCATACACCAACCATGTGACCAGCTGTTATTAGGCACTAGAGGAGAAAAAAAAAGAAAGATTAGGCATTCTTCTCTCCACATTCATGCTTATAATCTCTTCATAAGAGAGAGGTAAGATCAATCCATTAAATAATCAAAGAACATTATAGAACACAGCATATAATTGTGGCAAATTTTGTGATAACTGATCACCTGGAACAGAAGTTTAAAGAAAAGAGAGGGTTTTGAGTTACTGTTTATAATAAATCCAACACAGTTTGACTCTGGATACTCTCAGGTTCTGATAGCCATGCTAAGAAGTTTTCCCAGGTTATTGTTATTCACAACTCCCCCCCTTGTTAATTGCTTTATATTTTTATATTTCCTTCTGAAAAAAAAAAAACAACATGAAATGAACTAGACTATAAAACCATTCTAGTATCTTTGCCAAAAAAAACCCAAATAGGGTCAGGAAAAGTCAGGCACAACTGAAGCAATTAAAAATAACCAAACCTCCTTAAATTCTGTGTCCCAAGTTGTAATTGTCTTTGGTTGTCTCCCAATAGCATCCCAGTACAGAAGTGGACATGGTACAACATCATGCACTAATGTGTATAAATCTATAAACCTCAGGGAGAGGGAAAATGGCTGAAAACATTCAGAAGAAACTACAGAAAGGAGAAAGGGGGGGGGGAGGTTAGTGGGAAGTCACCAAGGCCACTGGTGAAACTGAAAGGGAAATTTCAGATGAGGAGCACAAAGCCACAGAGGCAGCATGTGCTTACGTTGGGAGATTTCAACCCTTCAGACATCAGTGAAGAGGTTTTTCTCTATTAAAACTAAAGCATCTGGCTTGCTGATCATTTATTTAACTTTTAAGAATCAATTAATGAGGGGCAGCTGGGTGACTCGGGGTTAAGAGAGCCAGGGATAGAGGCGGGAGGTCCTGGGCTCGCTTGTTAGCTTTGTGACACCTGGCCAGGCACTAACCCCCATTACCTAGCCCTCACCAATACACAGTATGGATTCTAAGACAGCCGTAAGGGTTAAAAAAAAAAGAATCAGTTAATAAGCTTTTGTTAAATGGTTACTATGTGTCAGGCTTTGTACTAAGTGCCTGAGATACAAGGACAAAGGAGAGGAAAGCCCTGCCCTCAAGAAGTTTACATTCTAATTGCACAGACAACAAAATGTATAGTACACACAATACAAACATACATAAATAGATAGTACATACAATATATACAAACAAAATATGTAGGCACATATAATATAAAGAGACACAGATATAAAGGTACCTTAAATACAGACAGACACAAATATATAGGTACCTTAAATACAGACAGACACAAATCTATAAGTACCTTAAATACAGACAGACACAAATATATAGGTACTGTAAACCTTAAAATTTCTTAGACTTATGAATGTTGGAAATTTCCCCATTTCCAACATTAGGTAGGGAGGGTCCTTCTCCTCCGTACCTAAGACTACTTTAGGACAGAAACCTTTTGCTGAACAATGGAAAGGGCTTTGACCTATGCTTAAGCATAGAACAGGAAGTTCTTTGAGTCATGATTGATTTTAGAATTGATACAATAGAGATACTTGGAATGACAGAACCAGGTCTTGGAACTTCCAATCTCCACCCTACTCAGGGTAACAGGATTTAGGAAGGGCTGCAGCAAAAGGATCAAGATTTAATTATTTGAGAATATGACCTTCAACAGACATGTGCAAAGCCACAGACCTCTGGGCGGTCCTGGGTTAAGCTAGAGCCACCATTGGCACAGGGAAGACATGGACAGTGATTGGTAGATGTGAGAACTGAGGGGAGGGAACTGAGATGGTTTCCTTAAAGATAGAGGGGTCTGAGGACTAGGGGGGTTGGAGAGGTTTTGCTCTGAGAGGTTGTGCTCTGAGAAGCTTGCTCTGAAGGAAGCTGGAGGTGGAGGCCCCTGAGACTGTTTCTCCATTTTGGTCACGTGAGTGATAGGGACTGATCTCTTTTCTTTGCCTCAGCTATCTAAGGGCTTGGGCCTTTTGGCCCAGCCTAAACAGAGGGGGTATTTAAGCCCTATTCCCTTCTCTCCCCTTTTTCTCTCTCTTTTTCTCTATCTCTATCTCTAATACTTTTCTTCCTCCTGTTTGTAATTAAACTCCATAAAAGGTTGACTGCTGACTTGAGTTTTCATTTAGGAATTACATAGCTGAATTCCTTGGCGACCTTAAATTAATATATATATCAGTCTTTTAAAGTGATTTCCTTGTCACAGTACCTTAAATACAGACAGACACAAATATATAGGTACCTTAAAGACAGACACAAATCTATAGGTACCTTAAATACAGACAAACAAATATATAGGTACCTTAAATACAGACAGACACAAATCTATAGGTGCCTCAAATACAGACAGACACAAATCTATAGGTACCTCAAATACAGACAGACACAAATCTATAGGTACCTCAAATACAGACAGACACAAATATATAGGTACCTTAAAGACAGACACAAATCTATAGGTACCTTAAATACAGACAAACAAATATATAGGTACCTCAAATACAAACAAACAAATATATAGGTACCTCAAATATAGGCAGACACAAATCTATAGGTACATACAATACAGGCAGTCACAAAACATGGGTTCATAAAATATAAGCCGACAAAAAAAAAAAAAAAAAATATATATATATATATATATATATATATATATATATATATAATCTGGACACAAAAATAGGTACCTCAAATACAAAGAGGCACAAATATATAGCTACCTTAAATACAGACAGACACAAATCTATAGGTACCTTGAATACAGACAGACACAAATATGTAGGTACCTTAAATACAGACAGACACAAATCTGTAGGTACCTTAAATACAGACAGACACAAATCTGTAGGTACCTTAAATACAGACAGACACAAATCTGTAGGTACCTTAAATACAGACAGACACAAATCTATAGGTACATACAATACAGTCAGTCACAAACATATGGGTTCATAAAATATAAGCCGACAAAAATATAGATAGATAGATAGATAGATAGATAGATAGATAGATAGATAGATAGATAGATAGATAGATAGATAATCTGGACACAAAAATAGGTACCTCAAATACAAAGAGACACAAATATATAGGTACCTCAAATACGAACACACACAAATATATAGCTACATAAAATACAGACACATACAAATGAAAAGGCACAAACAAGATACACTCAGAGTAGAAGGAAGGTAAACTCCCAGGAGAAGGGAAAAGCTTCCAGGAGGTCATTTTTGAGCTAAGTTTTGAGACGTCATGCAGGGAATCTGTGAGGCAGAGATGAAGAAGAGTCAGCCACGTGTTGCTGTTGTTTTTGAGTTGTTTTAGTCATGTCTGACTCTTCATGCTCACATTTGTAGTTCTCTTGACAAAGATACCGAAATGATTTGCCATTTCCTTCCTCAACTCATTTTACAAATGAAGACACTGAGGCCAACTGGGTTGTGTGTCTTGGCCAGGGTCACACAGTGAGTAAGTGAGGCTGAAATTGAATTCATGAAGATGAGTTTTCCTCGTTCTAAGTCCAGCACTCTATCCATCGCACCATCTTGCTGCCCTGGGACAGTGGGTATAAAGGTACAAAATGGGATACAACTAAGGAGCATCAAGCAAACGCCCAAAAAACAAAAACAACAATTCAGTGGAATTATAAAGACTGAACAAGCTGTCTCCAAAGTCCCATCTTTATTCTCATGAAGGTTTTGATGTAATTCTGCACTTATGACTTATTCACACATTTTAAAACATAAAAGTATCAAATACAGTGAATACATTATGACATTTAATGTTTAAATGGAAAACTGTTCCCTATTGAGAATGCACCACTATCATGACAATGTCAAAAGCAAATGCTATCACAGAGGGTACTTTTAAGTTCCTCACATGTCAGTGAGATTGACCAATATAGCTTAATCATAGAATATGTGGAAGGGGTACTACTATGTCTAAGACTGGAAAGACAGAATTCATCTAGATCTTAATTTATTTATAAAATCTTATTTATTTATAAATTAATAAAGAACTGTTGGTGAATTTAAAATTTAAAATTATAGGAGCCTTAGAAGGTATAGATTCTGCCTTAAGAGTTTATTTTTTAGAAAATAAGAGAAATAACAGCCATAGTCTGAGATGTCCCCTAAATTTCAAGTAAAAGAATTTAAAAATCAGAATAGTTAGGACTCCATGAAATTCTATAAAGGAATTTAGCTTAAGAGGATTAAGAAGCCTCAACAATGAAATTCTGATGACAAGAGACACAATTTCAAAGAGAAGAAAAAGTTTAAGTTTGCAGGGCGGTTGTCTTAAGAGACTAATATGGTTGAACAGGAAGCTCATTCGTGAATTCGTTTTTAAGAAATACTATTTTATGTTTTACAGGATTGCACATGTAAAATCTGTATCAGAAATCCCATTTCAGGGAGCAAGGGAGAGGTAGGAAGGATTGAAGGAGGGAGAAAATTTGGAATTCAAATTAAAAAAAGTTAAAAATTGTTTTTATATATAATTGGGGAAAAATAGAATATAAAAGGGAAAAATTTCCTCCTAATTACATGTAAAAACAATTTTTAACATTTGTTTCTAAAAATTTTGAGTTCCTGATGCAGAGCAAAATAAGCAGAATCAGAAGAATATTGTACACAGTAAAAGCAATATCATATAATGATTAATTGTAAAAGACTTAGCTATTCTCAGTAATACAATAATCTAGCACAATTCTGAGGGAGTTATGACAAAGAATGCTGTCCACCTCCAGAGGAAAAACTGTTGGGAGTCAAATGCAGATCAAAAAATACTATTTTTCACATTAGTTTATGATTTTATTTTGGGGATTTGGCTTTACATGAATATTCTCTTATAGCAATGACCAATATGGAAGTATGTTTTGTATAATAATACATGTATAACTCAGATCAAGTTGCTAAACATCTTCAAGAGAGGGATGGGAAGGGAGAGGAGACAATACGGATCTTATAATTTTGGAAAATGTATGTTAAAATTGTTATTACATGTAATTGGAAAAATAAAATAGCTTTGAATTAAAAAAAAAACATAAAACTTTTGAGTTCCAAATTCTTTTCCTCCCTCCCCTTCCCCCCCTTCCTGAAACAGCCAGTAATTTGATACACATATATTTTCAATCATGCAAAATAAATACATTTCCATAATAGTCAAGTCAAGGAAAACACAGATGAAAAAACAACTACACACATTCAGGCTTGTTTTTTTTTTTTTTAAGTTATGGAATGAATGAAAAACAATTTGTTGTTCAGTCATTTTTCAGCCTCGTTCAACTTGTCATGATCCCATTTGGAGTTTTCTTGGCAAAGATGCTGGATGGTTTGTCATTTCCTTCTCTAGCTCATTTTACAGATGAGTAAACTGAGGCAAGCAGGGCTAAGTGACTTGCTCAAGGCTACACAGCTAGTAAGTGTCTAAGACCAGATTTGTATCCAGGAAGAGGTGTTTTCCTGATTCCAGGCATAGTATCCTATCCATTGTAGGTGCCTCCAAAACAATTATTAGTGTTTACTATGTGCCCAACACTGTAAGTGCCAGAAATACAGATGGAAAAAGTGAGACTATTCCACTTCTCAAAGCACTCATACTCTAACTGGGGAAGAAACACATAGAAATTTAGTTACAGGGCAGCTGGGTGGCTCAGTAGATTGAGAGCTAGGTCTACAAACAGGAGGTACTGGGTTCCCATCTGTCCTCAAATGCTTCCTACCTGTGTGACCCTGGGCAAGTCACTTAACCCTCATTGCCTAGCCCTTATAGCTCTTCTGCCTTGGAACCAACATACAGTATTGATTCTAAGATGGAAGGTGAGGGTTTAAAAAAAAAAGAGTCATTTACAGCAGGGATGGAAAAAGCAGAGGTCCTTAGGGTGCATAAGTAAATTAGATGGTAAAACTCAGGCTCTGGAGAACACAAATTCAGGGCAGTCTGTAAGGTCCCAAGGTAAAGTCTGATGGGCTACTCTGCAACTTAAGCAGAAAAAAACTGTAATTGATGAATTCCAACTTAATTAAGTGATATGAACAGTCATATAAATTTTTGATGCCCAGCTAGGGTTGGGGGAAAAGGTAAATTCCATAAGAAGTGACTCTGTCTCCAGAGACCCCATAGATCCAGGATGGAAGGGAGGGAGGCAGGAAGGAAGGAGGGAAGGAAGGAAGGAGGGAAAGAAGGAAGGAGGGAAGGAAGGAAGGAGGGAAAGAAGGAGGGAAGGAAGGAGGGAAGGAAGGAAGGAGGGAAGGAAGGAGGGAGGGAAGGAAAGAGGGAGGGAAGGAAGGAGGGAAGGAAGGAGGGAAGGAAGGAAGGAGGGAGGGAAGGAAGGAGGGAAGGAAGGGAGGAGGGAAAGAAGGAGGGAAGGAAGGAGGGAAGGAAGGAAGGAGGGAAAGAAGGAGGGAAGGAAGGAGGGAAGGAAGGAAGGAGGGAAGGAAGGAGGGAGGGAAGGAAAGAGGGAGGGAAGGAAGGAGGGAAGGAAGGAAGGAGGGAAGGAAGGAGGGAGGGAAGGAAGGAGAGAAGGAAGGAAGGAAGGAAGGAAGGAAGGAAGGAAGGAAGGAAGGAAGGAAGGAAGGAAGGAAGGAAGGAAGGAAGGAAGGAAGGAAGGAAGGGAGGAAGGGAGGAAGAAAGGAAGAAAGGAGGGAACGAAGGAAGGAAGGAAGGAAGGAAGGAAGGAAGGAAGGAAGGAAGGAAGGAAGGAAGGAAGGAAGGAAGAAGGAAGGAAGGAAGGAGGGAAGGAAGAGAGGGAGAAAGGAAGGGAGGAAGGGAGAAAGGAAGGGAGGAAGGGAACAAAATTCAAAAAATAAAAGAATAAACGGAACTACTAGCTATCCTCAATCGTGCATTAAAAGTGAAAAAGAAAAGGTTATGGAAAGTATGAAACAATGAAAAGAACAAAAACAACTAAACGTTAATCAAAAACTTTATTACTGTATTTTGGGAAGCAAAGGAACCAGAGGAGAGAACTTCCAAAAGAGAATAGGGGAAATTTCTAGTCATATACATTGTTCTTAAGATGTCCCCATATTACTGGCTCAAACTCTTTACAGTGGCCAGGGACTAGCAAAGTACCTTACAACCTTCCTCTCTGATAGAAGCCTGATTTCACCTTCCTTAATAGAAGGTATTAGATACCTAGTACCAAAAGATGAGGATATCAAGGATCCCTACAAATATGTCAATAATTTGTTATATATTCTTTAATACAAAGTATTTGCGTTTTGTTCTACCCCCAAATTCCAGAATACTTGTGAGAAAATAATATATCAAGCAAAAAAAAAAAAGGACCTAAAAAGTCTCTGGGGTTTACAGAACACCTCCTTTTTGGTTCAATAATTATTAAGCAAGCCACCCAAATCTGCCATAACATTTATACCACTTTTATTATGATGAAGCTTTTGAGTAATTCTGTACTTATGGCTCATTTGTATTATTTCAAAATATAAAAAGAGCTAAATATAATGAGTACAATGTTGCAACGATGTTTATATGCAAAACTTGTTCTCTATTTAAAATGTACCAGTATTACAAGGATGTCAAGAACAATTACTCTAATATATGATTCTTTGAAACGCAGTAGGGTTCTGCCTAGCGTTAAACCTATCATTCTCTATCCAGGAGGTAACAGTAAGGATTCTAAGTCAAAGAGGCAGTGGCACCACTTCTGGTACATGAATGACCAAGTGTTATAATTCCACAAGAAAATAATAAAATAAAAACAACCTCAATTAAACTTGATTCCACAGAAATTGTCTTCAATGATATGAAAATGCCTTTTAGGAGACAGCTAGGTAGCACAGTAGATAAAGCCAGGCTTGGATGGAGGAGGACCTGGGTTCAAATCTGGGGAAATCATTTAACCCCAATTGTTACTCTTCTGTATTAGAAATGATACTAAGAAAGAAGGTAAGGGTTTAAAAAAGGAAAAGAAATGGTAATTTGTGTTCAATTATTAATTCATGTATTCCAAGGAAAACACAAATCCACAGGTCAAATAAAGCTAGTGGATAAAGTTCTGTCTTTTTCCAGGCAAGACATATTAAGCACAAAATTATCAAAGAGATAATGGCTGAGAAAGTCAAGAAATTAACTGATATCTTAAAGTCAATGCTGCATGAGAAAAACCCACTTACCATGTATACAGTTTGCATTAGCAGCCTTGAGGCACCCTTTTGGAACAGTAAAATGAATGGCAATGAAGTTAGAATGTATCCAAACGAGACCTTATATAATATGAACAAAATACAGTGCCCACCCCACCATCCCCAGGCAGCTCTAAGAAAGATGACCACTTCCATGTCACAAAAGGAAGAGTAATAAATGTGTTCAAGTCATAGAATGAGGTTAAGAGCAATATTTCTGGACCATGCACCAGCTCCTTAGATTTATTGGCTATAATCAATACTGGTTTATTTCCAGATGCAGCCTATAAAACAACAAAGATCTAGAAACCAAGAAGCTCTCCAGCCACAAGATGTCAACACAGAAAGGTTGTCACTGAGATCTATCTATAGAAATGTTGATATTAATGCAATCAATTAATAATAGCAGATTATTACTACTGAAATTTACAGAAAGGTAAGAAGCCCTGCATCACTCATCGATGAAGATCATTTAAGGACGTTATGGAAACTATTCAACATATATAGCAAAATACGATTAAGCAATTAAAATCAGACATTGGAAGTATGCGATCCTTCATAAACGGACACGACAAATCCCCATGCTACAAATACAAACCCCAAAATATCCTTGATGATTAAAAAATAAATTGCATTAAAACTAAAGCATTATCCTAAATAAAACAGCTACATACAATCACATTGACCTACAAAAATCTAAGACCATTTTGAATAGATGCCACCATGTTATGGATTCATAACTTCAAAATATACAAAGCAGAAAGCTCTCAAAATATAGGCATTGGTGAAGCAGAAGGATAAAAGAGGAATTAAGGCAACATAAAAGCAAAAGATATCAAGAAAAAAAATTAAATTAAAAAAGAGAAACCTAGTAGAAAAAAGAGAAATTCTGTGGGAAGAGGATAAATTATCACCTATCTGGATGACCAGTTAGTGATCCTGGCAGAAATAAAGAACCATGAAAAGGGACTGGGCTTAGGTGGGAAGATAACAAATTCCATTTGGGGCATACTGAATTTGAGATTCCTATAAGAAATTCAGTTGATGATCCTGTTGGCTACTGTGGTTGCCCTGAAAATGCTTTCCATAGGTACTGCAGAAGACCACCCTTACATCCCAATAAAACACTTTGTCCATCTAAGTCAAAGTGAGAACATTAGAATCTTTGCCAAGAAAACCCCAAATGGGGTCCCCAAAAGTCAAACACAACTGAAACACATCAACAAGACCAATGTAACTCGCCTCCCTTCCAATTTTTAAGCTTCTGAGTTTATAAAAATGAGCAATCCTAATGGTCAGGAACTTTCATTTAAAGGGGGAATATAGTAAAAATGTGTTTAATGAACTATTTACCCAAATGGCGCTTGAATTTGTGAAGTAATGATTTTATGTCTTTAAGACTGGATAGCTAAACAAGCATTTCACAACGGGATGGGTTGTTTACAAATTAAACTAGGAGTAGATGGGTGGGCAGGAGTTTGAAGTAAAATAACAGAGGCAGAACTACAAAAAATATTATAATTTACTCTTAAGACTTTTTTCTTAAATCTGTTCTAGTTTCCCAATCCCTCTGTATAAATGGGTTTTTAACCTTTGACTTCATTCCCCAGAAGTCCTGAGTATTTCCCCCAATTCCCTATAATCTCTCCTGCATCTCCACGTTGGCGAGATCACATTAATGGTATTTAAGTGGATGGATGCTCCTCCCGTGCTCTTTTTTTGACCTGCTACTGGGCTGAATTCAGGAAGTTCTTTTGCTTTAGTTATTATTAATAAAACATTAAAAATATAATACTTAGTTATTGATTATTAATTTTAATCTTTACACCTCCCTATCCCAAAACCTAAAGCCCTTCTAAAGAATTCTAGTTCCCTGGAATGGGAAACTGAGAAGATTTGTAATTGCCCCTATAGGATGATGATGATGATGATGATGATGATGATGATGATAGCTAGCATTTACATAGCATCTATTATGTGCCAAGCACTATGCTAATTGCTTTACAAATCTTATCTCATTTTGACCTTTGCCCCAATCCTAGGAAGTAGCTACTATTATTATCCCCTCAGAGAAGGAAACTAAGGCAAAGATTTAATGCCTAAGGACTCAGAACTTTAACTCAGATCTTCTGGAGTTCAAGCCTCAACTATAGCTGTCACCTCTTAAAAACTGAACTGAAGTCAAACCACTAATATGTAATTGAAAACCATGGCAGAGCTTAATATTAGTCTTTAAATAGAAAATAATCAAAGCTGGTATTTATAAAGCGTTTTAAGGTTTGCAAAAGACTTACAAATGTTTTCTGACTTAAGCCTCATAAAAATCCTGCAAGGGAGGAACTATTATTATTTCCATTTTATAAATGAGGAAACTGAAGCAGGTGAAGGTCAAGTGACTTGCCCAGGGTTACAGAGCTGGAAAGTAGTTGAGGCTAAAATTTGAACTCAGATCTTCCTGACTCAAAAACCAGCGCTTTATTCCCAGCTGAGCTTTGAGACCAGTGCTAGGGTTTAATGAATAAAATTGTATTACGTATTTCAGATAAAAGATAAAAAACTCAAAAAGGCATTTAACAGGAATCAGACACATTCATAAAATATCAATTTTAAAAATGATCTCCACAGCTGAGTTATACATTTTAGAGTAAAAAAAAAAAGGTGCAATCAGTATCCTCAACATCCCCTCTTGAAAGTTTAAGGGCAAAGCTAAAGAAATAGACAAAATAATAATATAATAAATTATATCTTGCAACATATCACCTACCTATTTTCTACTGTTACTCTTCTTTCTTTTGATAAATGTGAATCATTACCAAGATCAACACATGAGATATTTTACTTAAAAAAAAAAACAGAACAAAGAGGGGTAGGAGTAAACATAATACCTCTAAAAATTCCTGTCCACCATCACAAAAGCATACATAGTAATACTTGATATCTGTTAAAACTTATTCTGTCTTTAAAAAGTCATTCGTCTAATATGCAATTTATTGTGAATTGTAACAATTACTTTAGAATGATTCCTCAATACCTTAAAAAGCATTGAGATTAGTTCCTTGCTCCAAAACCTAAAATGAACAATTGTGAAATTGAAATTCATTCTTTTTCCTTCCTCCCTTACCTACTTTCTTCTTTCCTCCCTTCCTCCCTACCTTCCTTTCTCTCTCTTCTCTCCTCCCTTTCTCCTCTCCTCTCTCTCTCTCTCTCTCTCTCTGTCTCTCTCTCTCTCTCTCTCTCTCTCTGTCTCTCTCTCTGTTTCTCTCTCTCTGTTTCTCTCTCTCTCTCTCTCTCTCTCTCTCTCTCTCTCTCTCTCTCTCTCTCTCTCTCTCTCTCTCTCTCTCTCTCTCTCTCTCTCTCTCTCTCTCTCTCTCTCTCTCTCTCTCTCTCTCTCTCTTTCCGCCTTTCCTCCCACAACTCTTCCTCCCTACTCAGACTTTAGTTTCAGACCCTCATTATCTCCTGCCTAGATTTTTAGAGTGGCCTCTGGTAAGTCTTAAGTCTGTCTGCTTCAAATCGCTCCTCACTCTAGTTACATCCTCCACACTGCTGTCAAAGAGATTTTCCTTAATTACAGACCTCATCAAGGTCAACCAATTCTATTGGATTTCTATTGTATTTAGAATAAAATGTTAACTGTTTCCTCCAACTTTTAAAGGCTCTCATCATCTGGTCCCAACCTCGCTTTAACTGTATACTGATCCTTTCCCCAAATCTGAGATCCTGACAAACTGGGCACCTCCCCAGCTTTGAATTCACTCCCTTCCTCCTGATCTACCTCCAGTTTCTTTAAGTCTCAGCTCCAGCACCACCCCATATTTTATCCAAGACTTTTCCTGACACCTCCCCCCAACTGCTAATATCTGCCCTCCCAACTGATGCTGTTTTAATTTTTTTAAATTTATTTGTGTTTTGTCTCCTATATAGATATCCCTTTCACATCATGACTTTCCCCATTGTGGATGGCATAAGAAATTAAATGAGAATTTTGGTGGGAGTTTTGTGGACGCCACAGATGCCACACAAAGGCCAGCAGATGACACAGAAAAAGTTTAGAAACAAGCATGGGACCAGATTGTGAAGGCCTTTAAAAGTTAAAGAAAAAAATTAATATTTTCTCCTGAGACAGCAGAAATTCTATAAAATAGGTTGACCTGATAAGGTCAGTTTAGAAACATGCATTAAATATATGTAAAGTATTGCATAATATTAACATTTTATCTTTTAATATCATAAATACACAAAATTTCTTTTTTAAAATTTAAATAAGTAAAAAGTTAAAATTTGTGAAAAGAATGCAAAAGTCAGCAAATGACACACAAAGGCTAGAAATTTAGGATATTTTAACACTGACCTACATGTAGGCTATAACTAAACACTTAACCCAAATTTTTCAATAAGATAAAAGAAAAGAAAAAGAAAAAAATCACTCTCTCTGGTACCATGGGAGAGCCAAAAAATTTTACATCCTTTCCAGGTCATGGGGGACACCAGACCCCTAATTCCTGCAATGTGGAAAGGATTTTAACTCTATATAGATTTATATATGCACTTGTTGTCTTCCACATGTAAGCTGTATGTACTGTTTTATACTGTATTTGTATCCCACCTAGTACGGTGCCTAGCACAGGCTAGGTGCTCTGTCTGTCTGTCCGTCTGTCTGTCTGTCTGTCTGTCTATCTATTTATTCTGTTGGAGAATTTCCCAAGAATGATTGTGTTAAACATAGGAGATTTTATAGATAATATATATTTACATATATGTAATATGTGTGTATATGTGTAGTGTATATGTATTCATGTACACACACATATATATTATAGATGATTCTAGTTGGAAGGAAAAACTAATTGCTCTATGGTTTCTTTTTTTTTTTAACCCTTACTTTCTATTTTAGAATCAATAGTATGTATTGGTTCCAAGGCAGAAGAGCATTAAGGGCTAGGCAATGGGGGTTAATTGACTTGCCCAGAGTCATGTCACAAAGCTAGGAAGTATCTGAGGTCAAATTTGAACCCAGGACCTCCCATCTCTAGGCCTGGTTCTCTATCCACTGACCTACCCAGCTGCACCCCCCCCCATGCTTTCTTAAGTCAATAATACACTCTGCGTTTAGTATCATTACACAAATAAAGCTTAATATAAAGTAAAAATGTATCTTATTCCTTCAAGTTAATGGCAACATGATTTGTTCTAACTATTAGCATACCCTTCCTTACTTATGAGTCCCTTAAAGATTGGAGGACTCTATTTCAAATAGTAATAAATGGAAATAGGTTTTGATCAATAACACATGTAAAACCAAGTGGAATTATTCATTGGCTCCAGGAGGGGAGGGGAGAGGGGAGAGAAAGAACATGAATCATGTAACCATGGGAAAATACTCTAAAATAAATAAAAAATTTTAAAAAATCAGAGGAATTAGAATCTTAGATCTAAAAAACACTCTGGATTAGGAATCAGGATTTGAGTTCAAATCTCACCTATGTGACTTGGGGCAAGTCACTTAATCTTGTTGTATCTCAGTTTCCTTATCAGTAAAATAAAGGGTATATAGACTATATGTGATCTATTGGGTCCCTTCTATAGCTCTGAATTTATTACGATCATATGATCTAGTCCCAAATCCTTCGTTTTACATTTGAGGAAAATGAGACCCAGAATTCTCATTAGTTCAAGTACTCTAATTTTACAAGCTGTTTATTTTTCAAAACTGCATTTTGAAAAGAATTTTTTAAAAATTCAAAAAGGCAAAATAGCTGCTTAATCAATGGTTCGCCTCTTAAAATATTAATTTTATTTTCTCTTTTCTAACTATACAACTGGCATAGAAAATGCTTGTTAATATGACTTGAATTCTCTTGAGGAAATTATTCACACAAAAAAAGGAAGAAAAGACTTAGAAATGGAGTCAAAGAGGATTAGAAGATATTAAAAAGTATGTAAATGTCAATGAGTTACCAAAATCTACCTACAGAATCATTAAAAAGGTGAAAACTATGGGAAACAAGCCATTATAGAGGAAGGAGTCAATAGCACTACGGCAAAGAGGACCATATTATTGGGTTAAGCCTTTGGGAGGTATCACAAAGAATCAGCAAATATTTGCTATGAAAATGTGCTTTTTCATGAAACTAAATAAAGTCATTAATGTTGTTAATGCTTAAAGAGAAGAATCCATAAGAACAGCAGATTAGGCAATGCAAAATCCTGCAAGGTGTTCAAGTACAAAAAGAAGTGTATCTTATACAGAGATTAATTAGGAGACCTTTTGTTAGATATTTAAAGAAATGAACTATATATGCCTTATTTTGCAGGTCTTTAAATTTCTGCTTAGATACTCCTGAGACATTCTCTGTCTCAGCTCCAACCATGTTCTCTGGTTGTTCCTCATGCCTGGAATGCTCTCCCTCCTTCTCTCTGCCCTCCTCTAAATTCCATCTAAAATTCCAACTAGATGCAATGGCAAGAGTGCAAAGCCTCCCTGAGTACAAATCTGGCTTCAGACATTTCCTTGTGTGTGTGTGTGTGTGAGTGTGTGTGTGAGATCCTTGGCAAGTCACTTAATAACCCTGTTTGCCTCAGCTTCCTCATTTGTAAAATAAGATGGAGAAGGAAATGGCCAACTAGTCCATTATCTGCGGAAAAAAAAAAGAAACAAACAAAAAAACAAATGGGGTTGCAAAAAGGTGGACATTACTGAAAAAAAAAATTCCATCGTCATTCCCAAGTCCTCTTCGTTCTAGTGCCTTCCCTCTTTTAATGATTGTATTTTTTTATCACGTAAGTCGCATTGGTCTATAGTTTGCAGATTGATCCCATTACATGGTGAGGCTTTTGCCTCTTTTTATAACGCAGATTTAAAAAAAAAATTATATTTTATTATATTTTTATTATGTAATTATATATAAGAATTTTATAACCAGGATTTATTCAGCACAGTGATTAACAAATGTTTACTTACTAACTTAATATGAAACATATTAGGCCATACATTCCTTTAAAAGTACATAATTGAATGTATTATGAATATAAAATGGGAAAAGAAAAAATCACTTCGCAGATATCTGCTTTCCCAGAAAGGCCAACCTTATGTGCAAAATGTGTAAAAATAAAGGGCAATTTTTAGATAGAAGACAATTTTAAAATGTACAAAATCTTAAACTAGCTGACATTCCCCCGGGGAAACTGAACAAAAGCCTTCATGTTATCTTTCACGCAAATATATCTTCTAGGATGTCGTTCAAGATCTAGGAAAAGAGCATCATCTACTGGAAGAGTTCCAGCAAAAAAAAAAAAAACCCTTGGGTTCAAGTTCCCCTTCTATAGTAGCTGGATGACCCTGGGAAAGTGTCTTGGGCCCTCGGGGCCCCAAGGCCAGTAGAGGGTGCAGAGGAGGTCTACAGAAAGGCCACGTGCACGGTGGCAAAGTTTCCTCCAGACAAGCTCCTCAGACCTTGGACATGAAAGCCTCAAGTCTGTCCCTATAATGACTACATCAGGGTCCTCCCCTGAGGATTCTTCAAATAGCATCAGTACAATCAAAGAGGGACTAACGCGTGCCGCACCTCTGGGAGAGGGCAGGCAAACGTTAACTTGGCAAACCAGGAAATACTGTTTGCTTTAGAAACGTGGAAGAATTAGCCGGGTAAATGGAGTAGGAAGGGCGGGCTGCGGCGTGTGAGGCAGGGGCTTGCCTGGGACAAAGGCCCACCTCTCCCCGCGGGCTTTCTTCCACTGTTTTCCTGTCTCCTGGGGGCTTTTAAAACCAAACTACTCGCTTGCTCTGGCCCTGGCAGCTGTCCCCGGAAGTCCTGAAGGGCGGAGGCCCAGCGAAGGGCCACACCCCGCGCCCATGGGCCCCCTCGGCCCCTCTGCCCAGGCGCGACTCCATTTCCCTAATATTCCCCCAGCAGCCCTCCAGACTCGTTAGGGTACCCAATCGGCACAGGGCAGGGCCCGAGGGGGTCCTCAGGCCCCTTCCTTTGGGGCTCTCTCCTCTGGCCACGTCTGCTCCTTAGAGCTGGAAGCTTGGAAAAGAAAACCCCCGCGGAACTCTACAGAAAAACATTTTATACACGCACACACGTGTTCTCTATAATACGGGTGTATATAAAACATGGGTCATCCAGATATAGAATGTCTATTATAATCGATGTACATAAAGGCTATAGGCGTGCTATGCAGCCTATATTCAGATGTCATATAACATACATGCATTGAAATGTGTTACTTAGAACACATGAACATCCAGCTAGATAAATGTATCGTGTGCACGTACGCTCATAGAGATAGAACATGTGTTATATATGGGCATGTCTGTGTACACCCAGGTATAGGTATCTATTACACATAACATCTACATAGACATGTGTTGTGTGTAACATGTGTTACTCAGTTTCCTCATCTGTAAAATAAGAGCGGCGCCGGCTGCGGGGAGGATGCAAGGAGATCCCTGCCCGTCACCAAGCGCTCTAGGAATGCCGTTCTTATTGGCTGTGACTGTCACGCTCATTCCGCTTTTGAGCCGCTTTTGTCATCGGAGCCCACACGGCGCTCCACAAGGCCGGATCGCACAGCAGCTCCTCAGGAGGCTCTTGAAGATGCAGAGGACACGTCTGGGCTAAGAACTGCCGCCAAAGCCCTGGGGCGCCCTAGCAGGGCCAAGCGTGGCACGAGCCCATCATCAGGAGGAGCTCGAGAGCCGAGTCCCGGCAAGAGAACGGAGGGGAACCGCCGTCCCAGCCCTGGGAAAGTGAAGCGCGGCAGCCAGCAATGAGGGCTCCTGCAGGCAGCACCTGCCTTAATGTCCAAACACGCCCACTCCACTGTTCTGAGAATCGCTCCTCGCGGCCTGCGCACAGGGCTGCGCTCCTGTCTCCATCGGCCTTTCCTGGCGAGGGAACCCGGCCTTCATGTGATGGTGATTCACCACAGCTCCATCTATCCCATGCTGCAGATCCCCCAAGCGAACCCAAGATGGGGAGCGGGGATGGAATGAATCCCATGACCAGGAACTGCAGGCTCACCTCTCACCCGCGTGCTCTCAGCACGGTCTATTTGAGGGTCTACCCCATTTGGAGCCCCATTCCTACCACAGCAACAATGGCGAGGATGTTCCTGTTACTATACTACAGGAAGTTTCTGCTCTTCTCTCTCCCTCTCTCTCCCTGCCTCCTCTTCTCTCCTTCCCTTCTCTCTCCTCTCTCTCCCTCCCCCTTCTTCTCCTGTCTCTCTCTCCATCTCCCTCTCCTCTTCCTTCCTTCCCTTCTCTCTCCTTCCTTCCCTCCATCTCTCTTCCCCTTTCTTCCTTCTTTCCTTCCCTTCTCTCTCCCCTTCTTTCTCTCCTCTCACTCTCTCCATCTCCCCCTTCCTTCCCTCCCTCTCTCCCTCCATCTCTCTTCTCCTTTCTTCCTTCTTTCCTTCCCTTCTCTCTCCCCTTCTCCTTTCTCTCCTCTCACTCTCTCCATCTCCTCCTTCCTTCCTTCCTTCCCTTCTCTCTCTCCCTCCCCCCTCGTTTCTCACTCTCTCCCTCCCTCTCTCCCCCTTTTTTCCTTCCTTCCCCCTTCTCTCTCCCACCCTCTCCTCTTTCTCTCCTGTCTCCCTCTCTCCCTCCCTCTCCTCCTTCTTCCCTTCTCTCCCTTTCTCTTGTCTCTCACTCTCTCCTTCCATCTCTCTCCCCCTTTCCTTCCTTCCCTTCATCTTTCTCTCCCTCCCTTATCTCCTCCCATCTTACCCCCTTCCCTCTTTCCCTTTTCCTCTCTCCTTTCTTTCCTCCCTTCTATTCCCTTCTTTCTCTCTTTTCTTTCCTCTCTTTTCTTTCCCTCATTCTTTCTCTTCTCTCCCTTTCCTCTCTTCCTCTTTCCTTCTCTTTTTCTTTTCATTTTTTCTCCCCTCTCTCTGATGGGTTACTACTTAAAGTAAGCAAGATTTATTTTAATGCAATCTATTAAGCACTGATACAGCCAGCTGGGTTGCTCAGTGGATAGAGAGCCAGGTTTTGAGACAGGAAGTCCTGGGTTCAAATGTGACCTCAGATACCTTCTGGCCGGGTGACCCTAGGTCAGTCACATCATTCCAATTTGCCTAGCCCTTACTGCTCTTCGGCCTTGGAACAGATATTTCATAGGGCCTCTAAGAAAGTAAGAGTTTATACAAAAATGACTGATACTTGATGTGCTCCATTCAGAATCAAAGGAACGTCCATTGACTCAAAAAATGAAGTAGCCTGTAAATCATGAGGATAAGTATACTTTTTAAATAATATTTTAAATGAGAGACAGAGTCATGTCGTCCACAGAGTCAGCCTTAGGCAGGAATATTTGGTGGGGCCTGTCGTCATCGTTGGGGTCAAGCCTCCATGGCAATGGCTCTGGGGCCCTGGGCACGTCCCAACCTCTCCACACTCACAAGAGAGCTTTAAGATAAGGACCAGTCAATCCCTGGATAAACATTCAGGGCCTACTGCGCGTCAGGCACTGTGCTAAGCACCAGGGATAGAGAAAGAGGAAAAAGGTAGTTCCTGCCCTCCAGGAGCTTCCAATCTACTGCAAGCAAATATACCCCAAGTTATACATGGACTACAAAGGGCCATCATGAGGAGAGGGAAAGCCCTGGAATGAAGAACAGTCCGGAAAGGCTTCCTTTACAGGATGAGCTTTCAGCTGGGGCTTAAAGGAAGCCAGGAAAGAGGATAGTCAGTGAAGGAGGAAAAGCATCCGAGGTATGGAAGAGAGCCAGAGAACATGCCCGGAGATGCGGATGGAGCGTCTTCTTGAGGCAAACCGCCAGAAGGTCAGTGTCTCCAGGTGAAAAGTGTCGGGAAAAGACTGGAAAGGAGGAGGGGGCTTGGATGCCAAGCAGAGGGTCCTATATTTGATCTGGAATTCACTGTGTGTGAGGGAAGGCGGGCCGCCATGGTCAGATTCACATTTTAGGAAAATGGCTTGGGTGGTGGAGGAGGGAATTAGAAAGCAGAGATCCACCAGGGGACTCCTGCCACAGCCCAGGGGCCAGGGGAGAGAGCAATAAGATGTCAGACAAGGGGAGGAGGTGTGTTAGAGAGAGGCTGTAAGGCTCACACAGGCAGATCTTGAAATCTATTGGACATGGGAGGCGAGAGAGGAGTCTGATTTAAAGCTTCGCATTCTCTCTCCCACCCTTCCCATCTTTCCCTACAACAGTGCTCTGCCCAAAGAAGGCTCAATAAATATCTGCCAAATAAAACTGATATCAAAGGTTCATCCTTGCCCTGAAAAATAGACTTGGGATTTCCCACAGTAGGAAAGTCCCTGTTACTAAATGAATAATCACAGGGATTTCCAGGTGGCAGGTTTGGGAAAGAAAAGTAAAGTGAGGTACTGATCCCATTCTTCTCTCCCTGACCCTCTCAACACACCATAATCGAGGGATCATTTCCCTGCTCTCTAGGAGATGGAGCCAGTGTTCCTTCCTCCCATCCAAACCAAAACGTGGGGAGATTTTACCTAAAAGAAAGAAAAAAAGCTGCCCCAGGGAAATGATTAGCCTCAGCTTCTCGGATGCAGCGTCCTCTATGGAATCTAGGTATTCACATTTGGTAAATTTCAAAAAAAAAAAGTTACCATATGCCTAGGGTCACCCAGTTGGGACCAGATTTGAGTCTTTCAAAATAGTGACTACTAGTGGTTACAACAGGAAAAGAATTGAAGGAAGAGATTAAAAAAAAATAATTAAAATTCTTTAAGAAAAGTTCAAAAGGAGATGATGGTTTGGAAAAGTGGCCAGAATTATTATTATTATTATTATTACTTTTAAAAATAATAAAGCTTTAAACAAGCCATTTCTCTGTGGAGACTGGAGGGACCTCTCCAGAGAAACTACTGTATATTTGTTTTATTCCTTTGCTGTCAGGATAAATTAAATCTCATTCATTGTTCAGTGACTTGTGAGTCCTCTTTGTTCCTCCTAATATTGAACCTAAACTAATGGAGTGATAGTGTTGAAGCTACTTCCAATACCCTGTCTTCAGGATCCTACTGAGATTTGAGACCATAGCTGGTTTGTTTTAGGGATGACAGAGAGAGTGAGAGAAATAGACATCATGTTCACTTTGAGACTCCTAGGGCCATTTTGTGCCTGATCCAGAATATATAACAGTACTTCTGAATCAAAGTTTGGACTGTCCCCCCTGAGTCCTTTCAACCAGGCTGAACTACATTGGATTTTTTTTTTCTGGATCAGAACCAAGAGTTGGACCAGACTTTTCCAATCTCTTATGACAGGGGTTGGGTTAAAACTAGACTAATCTTGGGGAAAAGTAAGCCGGTCAAAGAAGCTAGATTCTATGTTTGTGATGGGCAGGAAAAGGGCAAAATTCAAGATGATCGGATGCCTAGTTATAATCCCTCTCAAGTTTAACTTTTGTTGCATTTTTGGCTTTTTTTCTGAGTTTCTTTCAACTCTACAGGGGGCCCAGTCAAGCATTTGGTGATTTGGAAAGACAGGCACAGTAGGCATTTGGAAAACAGTTACTATGTAGTTTCAATGAAAACAGCTAGAAATTTTCATGGAAAAACTCAGAATCAGACCTGGAAGGTCTTCCTTTTACAATCTACCCTCTCCCAAACCCAACTCACAGTGGTGAATAATACTACAAATTTGGGGATCAAGTCATTTATTTAAGCTTTCATTTATTTTTGGAATTTTCCAAATGACTTATATTTTGGTAATAAATAGGAAACAACAATAACTTTAAAAAATATATAAATATATATATATCCTAAAACACCTAATAGTTTTCTATCATGAATATACCATAAAATTCTGTATTTAAATAATTTCTTAGTCTATCATCTCCCTTTCTGACTTAAAAGATAGGTTATTTCTGTTTTGTCTTTCTAGAAAAACAAACTATCCCTTCCTAACATTAGGATAGGATGGGAGAAAATTTAAATAGATCTTCATGGCAAATATAATTCATATTTAGGAAATTATTGCACGTAGATATCCAGATGTCCCATTTTGAGATATTAAAAATATAATTCTAAGACTAAAGGTAAGGGTTAAAAAATAGATACCAATATAGGAACAGTACAATGTTCTACATTTTGCCAAAAATCTCACATTCATTTATTCAAAAAACAATATTTATAATTTTTACATGTTTACAATAGTTTTGTACACTGAGAAATTTTCTAAATCACATATTCAAATTTTTCCCAAATACTACTCATTCCTTAAGTCCTAAGTAAAACCCTTCTACAGAAAGTCTTCCCCAACTCCTATTTAATTACAGTTTGTTCTTCTGTTAGTTATGTTAATCCTACACATAGCCTGCTTTGTATTATATGTGTTTACATGTTGTCTCCCCATTAGACTGTAAGCTCCTTGAAGGTAGGGGCTATCTTTTGCTGTTTCTTTCTTTTTTTTTTTCATCTCCAGTGCTTAGCAAAGTAACTGGCTTAATAAGTATTAACTGATCAGTTGATTGGTTCCTTTAAAATTAGAAAATTAAATGGTCATTACAAATATAAAGCTATCTCCATTAAAGGAAAAATAATTACTGTTGGTTATAGTTCAGTAAATATATGGTAATGACAATGAAACAACTATTTATGCAAGGAGCTAAGAAATTTAATGCTATTGAATTTTTTGTTGTTGTTTAAGTTTTAAAAAATCACTAGACTAAGATTGGAAAGAGCCTTTTTCATCATTGAGATCTGCCAAATTATCTTTCACTCTATTGTTCATAATTCCTTTAAACTATACTGTTTTATTCCTTTAAACTATATAATATTAGAACAGTGAGATTTAAAATTTTCTATAAAACAGTAAATATGTAAGATATAGTACAAATACAATTATAAACTTGCAAATGGTTGGATTAATTACTTTACATACCTGTGGGTTTTCAGGTTTCAGTGCTTACATTTCTTTACTTTTATTTTCTGTTAACTTTTGGCAACTCTTATTCTTGGCTTCAACAGTGCCACCTGTAGTCGTATAGGAGGAAAAAAAAAGAAAAGCTATTATCCTTTTGGAATCCTTCTAGACAATTACAAAACAAAATTAAACTCCCCATCTAAGGGATGTTAAAATTCATCAACAAGCAGAGTAGCCTTAGGGGGAGGGGTTAAGGGAATGAGATTTTATTAAGCACCTTATTATGTGCCAAGCACTGAGTTCAGTGTTTTACAAATAACTCATTTGAACCTGATAACAAATCCTGTGAGTAGGTGTTATTTATGATCCCCGTTATACAGTTGAGGAAGCCGTGGCAGACAGGGGTTAAGTGACTTTTTCAACAAAAGCAAGCCTGCTGTAACAATGTGCTCATTTCAGTACATTGAAAAAGATAGATATAGATAGAGTCTCTTGATCTGCCAAATTATTACTAACTGGATACTTTAAAAATAACGGTGAAAAGAATTGTTTACAGAACATGGTTGCACTTACATTTTAAAGCATTTCACAACTTACTTAAAAGTAAAAAATAATTCCATCACTCTACTTAATGGCTAAAAATATGTTCTCATAAATTTGAAAACTTATATTCATCCATTATTGGCAAATTCATTTTAAAATGGCCGTTAATTTAATACCTGGACCATCCAATTTTCCCCAACCTCCACAGAATGTCATTAAATTATGTAAATTCAAGTATTTCTCTGGTTTCATTCTACTTTAGTACAAGTGCGTTCCACTAATAGGGAAGTAATAGGTAAATTCATAAAATATAAATTTTATAAAAAATATACATTTATAATTTATAATATATTTGTACATTATGTATTTATTATATATTTATATATTATATATTTATGACATATTTCTATATTATGGAATTTATAAATTTATAAAATATAAATATAAAATATGAAATTTATAAAAATCATAAGTAATTGACAGGTAAGTAAGGGCATGTTCCACATCATTTAGGTATTCGGTCTACATCAAGTATTACAGTACACGTCTAATTGCTCCCCTGTCAAGATATTACACAAAAAGGCCATTTGTCGTTGGGATGCTACCCTAGCTGGAGCTCAGTGAATAGGTCCATAACTGCTACCTCACAAAGGGGTCACACAAGAAAGTTACAGAAAACGGGTACTTAATATAAAGTACTTAAATGTACTTAAACACCATCAAAACCAAACAGCTCCAGTTAAAAAAGTGGCGTTTTCATTACCACTAGAGACGATACTCCCCTTTTTTACCAACAACTTACTCTTGAAATATATAAGATTTCAAGGCACAACAGAGAAAAAATGTCTAATAAAGTCTCTCCTCTCCACCCCAGCCTCTACTTCTTTCCAAACTCAAAATTAGTTCCTAATTATGCAGTACTACCTACAAGTACAAAAACAAAAGGTATCATCTTCGGAAGAAAAAAAAAGCCTCCAGTAAAAGTGAGCGCAGACGGACCTCACCCGAGAAACTACCGCGTGCCTGTGGCACCCTCCCGGGTATCAGGGCGCTCCTCAGCCTGGATACACCCTGTGGACTCAGGTTACTGCAGTTGGCGGTTGGTGCCGTTTGGGAAGTGGTGTGGTAAAGGGCGGGGGGTTCACCCCAATCTTAATATTTTGAAATCGCTACAACCCCCTCCCCCAGGCGCCTCAAATCAGAGAAATTCTGGAGATATGGTGAAAGGCAACCTGGAATGGTTGCCCCGCTTGCCTCGAAAAGGGTGCGAGGCACGTTTCTTAACATCTCCGTCCTACGCACACATCCCCGCCCCCGCAAGTAACACCTGCACTGGGAGAAGAGAGAGAGAGAGACAGAGAGACAGAGAGACAGACAGAGACAGACAGAGAAAATAGGAAGGTGCTAAGGCAAGGAGTCTCTGTCAATGCGCTGGAGCGCAGCCCACCTGCGCACACCAGGCTGGATCCTCAACACCGGGCTGCCTGCCTCCTCCTTGCCGCAGCCCCGGGCAGCATGCCCCTCCTCGGACTCTCCGCCGTCGCCACTCCGCTCCCAGTCAAGAAGAGTAGCTTCATTTGAGGGCCCCCGCAAACGCCGCCAAAGGATTCCCCAGCAAGCGCCCCTCTTCTCCACGCCACCATAGTCGCCTCGCCCGGAGTTGCACGTTGTGCAACCCAGGGAGCGCTTCTGCAGCCTCTCTCTTCCTCTTCCTCCTCCTCCTCCTCCTCAGCTACCCAGAGCTACCTAGCAGGCGGGTCCTTCCCATACTAATCCTAGCCCTAGAGCGCGCCCCTTCCCACCCTTTCCTCGCTTGGCACCTACCCTCTCTTCCTGGCGGAGGAGCCAAGGTACAGGACGTAGCTTCCAGCGCGCTCAGGCGTGCAGGCAGAGAGGATGCACACACAGCAAACATGCCCCCGGTTCCCTGCAACACAACCTGATAGCGCTACGCTCCGTGGCTCTGCCCCTCCGGCTGCACCTTCCCAGCGCCGGCCCCGCCACTCCCCACCCCCTTTTCCTCTCGCAGCAGCATCAGCCCTGGCAGCGTGTGCACACAGTGCACACGCTGTCTGGCCCACCTGTCAGGGCTTCCGCCCTGCTCCACCCACTACTTCCCCTCCCTCCTTCTTTGTAGGAGAATATTCAGAGCCCACCAACCACTCCGCGGCCAGCCCGGGAACCCGCCTGCCCGCCCACTCAGCTGTGCACCCCGGAGAAGGGCGGAGGCACCCCACCCAGCCTTGGCTCTCGGCTCTCTTTCTCCCCGTTGCCCTCTTCCTCTCTCTCAAGACCGAGCCTTCCGTAGTCTCATAAATTGAAGGTTGGCTCTGCCTCCTTTTGATTGGAGTGGAAAGAGAGCGTCTCTTAGAGGAGAAGAAAAGAGGAGGGGGAGGTTATGCTCGCGATGGTAGTGGTGGGGATGGGGAAGAAATTACCGTGTAAACTGTTCCTATACAAGTTTCTGCCTGTGCCGAGCTCCTCTGGCACTGATAAAGGAGTGATCTGTTGCATTTTTCAATATGCCAGGAGCAATTTTGAGGTGCATTTGTAGAGATTTTTTTTTTTGCATTTGTGGGTTGCGGAGATTTTTAATTCAACCCCTACGGGAAGATTCAGGTTTCTAAAAAGTTATATTTAAAATATACATTTATGTAACCACGGTTTTTTTTTTTACTAGCAAAATACAAATAACAGAACAGCTGTGTTTTGAAGAAACAGATCTTACAAATATGTTACTTGAAATGCATTATAATTATTTTAATTAGGGTTTTGGGGGGTTAAATGTATCTTAGTGATTTTTAAAAGCTATGGAACCAGTGTTTGAGATCCTGAGCCCTTCGGGTGTGCTACTTGCCATAGTTATAATATTTCATTTTATAGGAATCATTAAATGATGTAGCCATTTTGAAAAAAAATAGATCGACTCATGCCCTTCCCCCACTTTAGGATATTTGGTTTTTAGACTTGATATAGAGCTGATTATATACAAGAAGAAATTTTGCATTTTTATTCATTTGCTTATAATATTTGCTTCATTCTTTTTCTGCTTAACTATGCTTTCTTGTAATTTTCGTTTAATGAGATTTAAGGCCCCATCCAAAGGGTCATTCATATTGCAAAATGAGGTGTGAACATTAATAAATTAATTAATTCTCAAGAGGGAAATTTTGATACTAACTAGTGCTTAACAGCTTCTTAGTGTTACCACTGTTGTACGTTTGACACTTGAAAATTGAGGCTCTTAAAAAAAAATCTTCATCAAACTAAAACCTTACTCTTAGTTATTTCAGTGTCCTGCATATAAAAAGGTGCTTAGCAAATATTAATTAAATTCTGAATAGTTCATTAAATTCTAATGAAAATTACTTAAGAAATGTGTATAAATATTTTTCAAGCAAAAGATCCAAAATGAACATTCTTAATGAAGAAATTTAAAGGCAAAGAAAGCATTCACTAGAAAATGATGTTCAATGCCAATAATTATATAGAAAGGGAGTCTGCTGCCTCTTTTCAATCATTGGTCAAAGGCCAAATGATTGTTTTGGTTTCATTGATATACTAAATAGATTTTTTCCCCCTTTTTACAGTAATCAGGTACAAAAATAATGCAGTATTCTGTTCATATTGCTTAGTATTTTCATTCCCCTGGTCATGTATTGAATAGCAGCTATGTACAAGCCACATAGTAAAATTATTTTTTAAAATAATCTTTTTTCACCCAAGTAAATGTCTACAGGTGAATTTAATTTCAGGGCTTAGATTTTGATTGTATTTAAATATAAAGAAAATAAAAACAAGAAAGGATGCCTAATAACAGATTCCCATCTGTTCCCAAGATGAGTATTCACTCTTACAGTCAGTACAAATTGATCTGTCAGTTACTTTTGTGTAGATTTGAAAAACTTTTCAAGACAATATGGAAGATAATTATGGTAAAGAAGGAGCAACTACTGTATTGGTCTCCCAAAAGCTGACTTTATTTATCTTGTTACTGAGTTTGACTCTTGAGGTAACTTAGAGGTGGCCTGGGACGATGGCAGGAAAGCTAGATTTGGTATCAAGAGGGTTTAGGATCAAATCTTTCCTCTCTCACTAGTTTTGTGATTTTTGCACAAGTCACTTAACCTCAGTTTCCTCATCTAAAAATGAAAGGGTTAAACCTGTTGGCCTCTAAGATCCATTCTATGACTAAATCATAAATTTAAACTAAACTATTTCCACTGGACAGTAAAATTATAGTCCAATATTCTGCTGGCCACCATCTTTTCCCTTTATTATTAGCCTTTCTGATATTTTCATTAAGGTTCTAACCTAGCCAGAAAAGTAGGGTTTCCCAGCCAATGTTTAACCTGGGAAATTAAAACTAAGTTTTTTCTGAAAAGTAGGAAAGTATACAATTTAAAAAATGCAAAGAAGATAGGGTAAGATAACCAAAGTGAAGGGTCATATCCAAATTCAGTTTTTCTTCATCATTTCAAAAGAGCAACCAAATAAAGCATATTAAGTGTGGGGGTGGGAAATCTCTTGGAGGAAGAAGCTATAGAAATTAATAGACTAAACATATTGTCAAATGTCTAATATGAAGGGAAAATCCTTACAAGGCAAAAGGATTCAAAAGAAGGGATTAATTTTTGTAGTAACTGTAATTTCAAAAAAGAAAATGAAATGACACAAAACCCCACAGATTAAATGAAAAGGCTAGTATAACAACTCTACCTCTCTTCTTCCCCTCCTCCCCAGCCTTCCCCACCAGTATTGAAGTCCTCATTGGGTAAATATTTGGATGATAGCCAAACATCTTGGGATTTTTAGTTTTAACTTACTTTAGATAATAGCATGATTAAAAAAAATACAGTGATACTACATGGGCAGCATCATCTTTAAACAGCTAGAGAAAGAAATTACTGAGTGAAGGGGGATGTTTAGATGGAAAGTGTGGGAAAGAGAGGTAAAGGGAAGACAGTAGCACTCCCACTTCCCAAAGAAGGCATTTAGAGATTGGCTCTATGGATGAAAGGAATTGTGTCTAAGAAACTGAGCAAACAATCTAGCTTCTCTACTCTCTAACTTCTCCATCCTTATTAAATGGAGATTTAACCCCAGGGTTTACTACTCCCTATACTCTGACCTTTTACTGTCCTGATGCTAAGAAACAATATAAGTCAGAGTCCTGTAGATAGAAGAGATTGGGATTGTCTTTAGAAAAAAAAATCTTTGAGAAAAGAAAAGAAAAGAAAAAAAGATCTTTGTCATTGTCTTTAACTGTATTCAGAGGGTCTGTATTCAGGGGATGACTCTGAATGTGGTTTATTTTTTCAGAGTACATAAAATGAAATTCTTTCAGTCTAGCTTGAGGGCTAGCTAAAGAACAAAAAAAGTGAGAAAGGTTAAGCCAAAAGTAATTTTATTTCATTTTACCAATAATCTGATAAATCTTCCAACAGGCAGAGAACCTGCAAATGACTTGAATGGCCATTTACTTCTCTTTGGACTCAGGGACCCTATATTCTACTTCTGTTGTGCTGTGATTGCCAGATGTGGGTTGCAAAGAAGGCTACTCTCTAAACTGGGAAAAAGATAGAGGGAGGGGAAGAAAGAACATGCAATTTATACAAAGAAAAAGTTGTCAGGCCCAATAGTCTGGTAGGATTTTGTCTCCCTTCTTTCCTTAAGAAGGGGGGAAATGGGGGCAGCTGAGTATTGACAGCCAGGCCTAGAGATAGGAGGTCCTAGGTTCAAATCTGACCTCACACACTTCCTGTGTGACCCTGGGCAAGTCACTTAACCCCCATTGCTTAGCCCTTACTACTCTTCTGCCTTAGAACAAATACGCGGTATTGGTTCTGACAGAAGGTAAGGGTTTAAAAAAAATACCAACTCAAATAAATGACTTCAAAAAACCAAGTACTTCTATAACTCCTTTAAATTTCCAAAACACAAAGAAACTCCTTCATCCAGCTTAAGACTAAAAAAACAGATAACCAGAAGATACAAACACTGAAGGAAGTGTCTTGTCAAAGAATCCAGCACTAGTAAATAGAAGAGAACTCCTGAATTTGAGAGTCTTTGGTTTTGCCTTTACAAGGAAAATCACAGCAGCACAGAAGAGGCAGTTTCCTTTGAGATAAAAACCCAGGGATGCAAGATTAATTACAGGAGCATCCTGACTTCAGAAGGTACAAGAAAAGCAAACTCCTTGACTGGGGAAACTCTACAGGGAGGTTGGGAAGGGAAGGGAAGGATGGAAATCAGTAGGTCACAGCAGTACCCTGATCAGGAAAACCCCAGGAGAAGCAAGATGGCATGGCAGCAAGCTAGGGAAGGGGGTCCCAGAGAATAGAGAAGAGGTTTTTATCCTGATCAGGGAAATGCAATAACAAAGCTCTGACTGGGCACAATGGAGCCTATTACTGACTCTGAAGTCAGATCCCAAAGAGTCTGAGAGAGGGCAGAGCCTGCTTTGGCACTAAATCCCAGATCAAGAACTGAGATTAGAACTATAAGTAATGGAAAAAATGGGACACGATGAAGATATATTATTTGTTATGAATCAACCAGAATGAAAACCCAGAAGAAGAAAATAATACCCCAATAACTACATGTAAAATCTCAGAGAGGAAAATAATTTGGCTACAAGAACTACTACAAAAGGACCTAGAAGAAAAGAAGCAAGACATTATAGATAAAAAGATAAAATAAAATGAAAAAAAAAATTGAAAAGAGAATTCATAGCTTAAAACAGAAGGCAGTAAACCTTTCCAAAGAAACAGGCTTCCTAAAAATCAGAATGAACAAAATAGAAATCAATGACTTCATGAAACAACAAGAAATATTAAAACAAAATCAACAAATTTAAAAAAAATTAAGGAATTTCCTGGAGGGTGGAAAAATACTGACTTGGAAAACAAGTCAAGGAGAGAATCTATAAGAATCATCATACTATCTGAAAATTAAAGAAAGGTCTGAAATTTGTATTTCAAAAAATAACAAATGAAAATTATCCAGATTCATTAGAATAAGAGGAAAAAGTGAAAATAGAGGGAATCCAGCTTCTTGAAAGAAATATCAAAAATAATCAAGAATTGTCAAAATCCAAAGATTCCAGCTCAAAGAAAAACAAACTAAGCATTCAGAAAAAAAATTAATAAACCAAATAATTGAAATATTGCCAAAGGCAAAAGATAAAGTCTTATAATAAAGATTGTCTTGAAAAATGTATAATCCTAAAGTTGGAATGGAATTAATTTTTAGTTGACTAGAGAACTGTCAAGAATTTTGATGAAAAGACCAAAGCTATGTAGGAGCTTTGAGATGCAAAGAAAGGATTCAAGAGAAAACTGGAGAGGTAGAGAATAATAAAATGCTTATATTCTATTTAGAGTAGCAAAAAATAAAAATAAAAACCTAATTCTCCTTTAGAAACCTGATAGCTTCAAGGGTCATAAAGAGTTCCAGAAGTTTAAGAGATGGCCTTGGGGGCAGCTGGGTGGCTCAGTGGATTGAAAGCCAGACCTAGAGACAGGAGGTCCTGGGTTCAAATCTGAATTCAGATACTTTCCAGCTGTGTGACCCTGGGTAAGTCACTTAATCCCCATTGCCTAAGCTACACAATATTGATTCTAAGAAAGAAGGTAAAGGAGAGAGAGAGAGAGAGAGAGAAAGAGAGAGAGAGAGAGAGAGAGAGAGAGAGAGAGAGAGAGAGAGAGAGAGAGAGAGAGAGAGAGAGAGAGAGATTGAGAGATGGCCTAAGGTGATTTGGTTCACTTTTGGTGGTTTTAAGAGAAAAGAAGAGAAAAAAAGAGAGAAGTGAAAAGAAAAAAATACATACACCAGGGAAGAAAGGAAAAGGAGAAGCAACACATGAATGAAATTCACAAAATAAAGAGTATGCAAACATGGAGGAATGGGTGAGGGGAATAGGCAGTATGTGAAACTCACTTTTATCTGAACCTGACCAAATATATAGTTCTCACACACATTAAACTCAACAAGGGAATAGGCAGAAATAGAAAAGAGAATGGGGTTTAAGAAAGAAGGTAAGATGAGTAAAGAATAAGACATGAACAAGAGAAATTCTGGACTGAAAGGCACATTAAATTTTGAAAGGGAGACTAAAAGGAAAGAATGAAAGTAGGAGCCAGGATCTAGACAAGGAGAAAAGAAAAGGAACAGAGACTGCTTGAATTAAAGATAGTGCTAAGAATCTCTCTCTTTCACTATCTTCATGGTAAGACAAGGCTATGAGGAAAAGAGAGTGAAGATCACAAGAGGAGAGGATGGAAGGAAATACATTAATCATAACAGTGAATGTGAATGGATTAATTCACCCATTAAACAGAAGATAGCATAATCTAACAATATGTTTACAAGAAACAGAATTGAAGCATAATGATTTATACATATAAGAAATTGGTGCAAAATCTAGTATTCAGGTAAATTAAAAAAGCAAGGGTAGAAATCATGATCTCAAACATGCAATAATAAAAATGGGCATGATTAAATGCATGCATATTTATTTACACATATGGCATCTAAGTAATTATTAGTGAAACATTAAATTATAGAGAAATATATTATGTGTATGTATATATAATATATATAGAACAGTGGGTAATTTTAGAACTAGACAAATCTAACAAAAAGATAAACAAGAAGAAAAGCTTAAAACCTTTTTGAAGTTTTTATTTAGATGATATATTGTTGACAATTACTGAATAAAAGCACAAAGTTTTATTTATTTTCTCCAAGATGCACATGATACCTTTATGAGAGCTGATGACATTTATGGCACAAAAACCTGACAAAAATGTAGAAAAGCACAATAAGAGGCAACTAAAATTGATATTTATGTTGATCTCATGTTATTATAGTTAAAGGATACTTTTTCCTGTTAATAAAATGGAAATTGAAAGTGATATGTTACTGAGTATTTTTGTTAAACTGATTTTGGGGAATGTCCTTTGTAAGGGAAAGGGAATTATTTGAGTATTTGTTTGGAAAGGAACTGTTTTAAAAACAAAAAGAATAAGATTATTTTGTTTATTTAGAGAGGAGATTTTTTTCTTTTTTTGAAAGCATCATTTTCATTTTTAAATTTAATTTAATTTTCCCCAAATTACATGTAACAGGAATCTAAAATAGAAGGTAAACCTGGAAAGAGTTAAGATGACGGCTTGGGAGCAGCAATAGTTCAAACCTCTGAAAATCCTTCCTTACCAATCACAAACTAAATGCTCCTGGGGGACTGAAAATCAAACCTAACAACAAGACAGAGCCAGGGAACCCTCGTGCTGCACACAATTCAAAAGGAAATTCCCCCAAAAGCCAGAATCTGAGAACACTTGGGCTTAGGGGGAAGGCAGAGGGAAGGTCCTAGGAACCCCTCTCCCCACCTAGAGTGCTAAGCCTCCAGCGGCAGTGGGAACCTCTGGGTGGGGAAAGGCTCTGATCTGGAGGGTATACCTTTCGGACAGGACTGTGCCAGGCTCAGAGCCTCGAACATAGGTGGCCAGGAAGCAGCTGGAGAGGGAGTGAAGAACTAGCAGCCTGAACAGGAAGGCTGAGACCCTCCATATTGCTCCAGCCTTCCAGGAGGTTTTGGCCTCAGACCACATCCAGCCCAACCCAGATGAACTTAATCCCATCAAAAGTCTTCAGAGCTCAAGGAAGGTCAAGTTCCAATACCCCTCCCTCACTGACTGCTGGACTTTAATCCAATCAAAAGCCTCCAGAGGACAGGGAAGCTCAAACTCCAACACTCCTCCCTCACAGATTTCACTGAGAGATCTGACAAAGCTCCAAGAAGGGAGACTGGCAGAAAGCCCCAAAACCAAAAAATAAATAAATAAATAAATAACAGGAGCAAGAACACAGACAAATATGGGGAGCAAAGAAAGGGAAAATATGAGCAAACAACAGAAAAGGAAGAAAGAAATTACAATTGACAGCTTCTGCACAGGCAACGAACCAAGAACAAACAATGCACAGGAGGAGGCAAGTAATAAAATAGAAATCCCAGTGAATTGGATACAGACTTTGGAAGAACTCAAAATGCAATTCAAAACACAATTAAGAGAGGCTGAAGACAATGGGGAAAAGAATTTAAAAACTAAGATAAGTCCTCTGGAAAGAGAAAATAGTGTCTTGAAAGCCAAAATCAACCAGATTTAAAATGAGCCAAAGGAGATGAAAGATGAGGCAAAGAAGATGAAAGATGAGGCAAAGGAGATGAGAGATGAGGTAAAGAGAATGAAAGATGACCCCCATAGAAAATCAGACCAGAAAGAGAAGGATGATCAAGGAACCAGGGATGAAATCCAGTCTTTAAGAACCAGAATACAACAACTGGAATTAAGTGACCTTACAAGGCAGCAGGACACTATAAAACAAAACCAAAAGAATGAAAAAATTGGGGAAAATATGAAGCATCGTATTCACAAAACAGAGGATTTAGAAAATCATTCAAGGAGAGACAATTTAAGAATCATTGGTCTACCAGAAGACCATGACAAAAGAAAAAGCCTGGACATAATACTACAGGAAATTATTCAAGAAAACTTCCCCGATATTCAAGACCAACAAGAGGGAAAAGTGGAGATTGATGGAATCCATAGATTACCTCCTATACTTAATTGCCAACTGACAGCACCTGAGAATGTTGTAGCCAAATTCAAGAACTATCAGACCAAAGAAAAGACATTACAAGCTGCCAAGAAGTCATTCAGATACCATGGAACCACAGTGAGGATAATGCAGGATCTGACTACATCTACACTGAAGGACCAAAAGGCATGGAATATGATATTCCAGAAAGCAAGGGAACTAAAAGTCTACAACCAAGAATCAACTACCCAGCAAAACTGACTATATTCTTACAGGGGGAAGTATGGTCATTCAACAAAATAGAAGAATTCCAAGAATTTGCAAAGAAAAGACCAGACCTAAACAGAAAATTTGATGACCAAGCACAGAACTCAAGAGAATCATCAAAAGGTAATTTAAAAAGAGGGGGAAAAAGAGAAAAACAAAACAAAACAAAACAAAAACACTTTTTCAAAGAGACTCAATAAGTTAAAATGATATGTATCCCTATAAGAAAAGAGGTCATTGGTAACTCTTAAAAATTGTTATTTTCAACTGGACAGCTAGAAGAATTACACTTAGAGGGTGACAAACTGTATAGGATGAAATGACGACATAAATAGGTATATAGATATATGTATACATAAGTACATATACATACATATATATATATATATATACACACAAGTAGAGCCAAATTACATGTAACAACAGTTTCTAATATTTTTCAAAGAATATTGAGTCTCAGATTCTCTCCCTTCCCCTGCCCCAGGTTGAGATGGTAAGCAATCTAATGTAGATTTTACATTTGCAATTATGTAGAACATTTTCCTGTATCCTTTTCTGGCAGGAAACTCAGCTTAAGAAAAATTAAGAGAATTGGCTTTGATTTGGGTTTTGTGATAGAGGCTGGCACTAGAGAAAAAATGCCAGGCTGAAGAGTATGTGAAATTGATCACCTCAATGGGGGAGGGGCCCCAGGAGTAGAATCCTGAGGAGAGAAGTCTCTGACTGGCAGAACAGTGAGGATCTCTCTGTCTTGAGAAGCCAAAGAGAGAAGTTGGGAAAAAGAATTTCTCCTGAGGGTTACCCATTTTTTCCTTGGGATAATCTGTCAAATTTTCCCCATGCATTGAGTCTTTCTGAATTTTTTCCTTTGCTCTTGTCAAACGTACATTATAGTTAATCTTTCTAATCATTTGACATGAAAAAGAAGAGTTATATGAAATGATGGTCTGAATTTAAAAAGAGGAAAGTTTGTACCCTGAGGGAAGTTTGGACTTTCGGTATGGAGAGAGGGAAAGAGAGGAGAACCCCCTTCTTAAAGTGGGGTTCAGGGAAGACAGCAGATGTAATGAGTTGGCTCAGAGAGAGGAGAGGGATTTTGAAGATTTTCCCCCTTCTGCCTTCCCTCTTTAGCTAAAGCTGCTCTCCCCATTTCACTCTTGTCCATCTTGTCCCCCCTCCACTACTTGAGACCAAAGGTCTCCACTTGATTTGTTCACTCACACTCAGCTTGGGGAACAGATAACTTTTAATGTCAACTCAATCAGGTAATACAAAAGGAATAATGGGCAGGGAAGAATGGGAAAAGGAAAGTGGGGAAAGGGGTCCCTGTCTCTATCTAAACCCTTTCCCCTCCCTCCTCGAGTCAGGCCTTGTCAGGCAGAGCCCCCTGAGAGAAAGTCAGGTTGACTTACCCCTGGGCAACAGGAGCTGAGGTAAAGTATGCTCAGATTTCTCTTCAGAAGTCCCTTCAGTTGGAAAGTGTTGGGGGAAAGATTTCCAGTCACAAACAGGAAAAATGGGTAACCCTCAGGAGAAAGCCTTTTCCCAACTTCTTTCTTTGGCTTCTCAAGACAGAGAGACCCTCACTGCTCTACCAGCCAGAGACTTCTCTCCTCAGGATTCCACTCCTGGGGCCCCTCCCCCATTGAGGTGATCAATTTCACATACTCTTTAGCCTGTCACTTTTTTTCTAGTGCCGGCCTCTATCACGGTTTAGACTCTATTAGTTCTTCTTCTCTGGAAGCAAATGGTATTTTTTTTAATCATGAGCCCTTTTGGATAGTTTTGGATCATTGTAGTGCTGAGAATAGCTGTCATTCACAGTTGCTCATTGTACAGTATTCCTGTCACTGTGTTTAGTATTCTGGTTCTGCTTGTTTCATTCTGCTTTGGTTTGTTGAAGAATTGACAATTGGTTTTTTTAGCTCCTCCTGCTTGTCATTTCTTATTGCACAATAATATTCCCTTACATTCATATAACATAACTTACTCACCCACTCCCCAACTGATGGGTATCACCTCAATTTCCAATTTTTCCCCTCCCCGAAAGATTAAAAATGCTTTAAATATTTTTGTGCATATAGGTCTTTTCCCTTTTTGTTTTTTATCTCTTTGGTATACAAAACTAGTAATAGTATTGTTAGATCAAAAGGAGTGTTCTACTATAGCCCTTTGGGCATAGGTCCAAAGTACTCTTCAGAATGGTTGAATCTGTTTAAAACTTCCCCAACAGGACATGTGTCTCAACTTTCCTATATCCCCTACAAGTTTTGCCATTTTCCTTTTCTATCATAATAGCCAATCCAGTAGGTGTGGGGGTACCTTGTTTTAATTTGAATTTCTCTAATTAGTAGTGATTTAGAACATTTTTGTCTGATGATAAAGAACTTTAATTACTTTGTCTACAAACTACCTGTTCATATCCACTGATTATCCATTGAGGAATGACATATTCTTTTATACTCAATTCATTACTCTATTTGCAAAATGAGGCCTTTACTAAAGAGACTTGAAAAAAAAAATGTACCATTGTAATTATTGTGTACTATTCTCCATCCTATTTACCATTATTTAGGTTCTGACCCCTCCCCCAATTTGCCCTCTATTCTATCAGCTCCACTCCCTTCTTTTAACCCTTTCCTCTCCTACTTTCCTAAAGGGTAAAATAGCTTTTTCTGAACCCAATTGTTTGTATATGTTTTTCCCTCATTGAACAAATTCCAATGAGAGTAAGGCTCATGTGCTCCCCTCTCTTGTTCCCTCCCCTATTTTCCCCTCTACTGTAAAAGCATTTTCATGCCTCTTTTATGTGCAATAATTTAGCCCATTTTATTCTTCTCTTCCCTCCTGTTCCCAATGCATTCTTCTTTCTTATGCCTCAATTTAATTTTATAGCATCCCATAAGATTCAACTCACACCCTTTCTCTCTGTCTATGTATAATCCTTCTAAGTGTCCTAATAATGACAAAATTCTTTGGTGTTTCAAGAATCATCTCTCTACTTAGGTGTGTACATAGTTTAATCTTATTGAACATCTTTTGATTTCTCTTTCTTGTTTCTCTTTTTATGCTTCTCTTGAGTCATATATTTGAGAGTCAAATTTTCCATTAGACTCCAATCTTTTCATCAGGAATGTTTGAAAGTCTTCTATTTCATTGAATACCAATTTTCCCCCAAAGGATTATGCTCAGTTTTGCTTGGTAAATGATTCTTGGTTGAAGTCCTAAGTCCTTTGCTCTCCAGAATATCATATTCCATGTCCTTTGCTGCTTTAATGTAGAAGCTGCTAATTGTGGCTGATTGTGGCTCCATGATGTTTGAATTGTTTCTTTTTATCAATTGCAATATTTTCTCCTTGACCTGGGAGTTCTGGAATTTGGCTATAATATTTCTTGGAGTTATCCTTCTGGGATCTCTTTCAGGAGGTGATTAATAGATTCTTTCCATTTCTATTTTTTCATCCAGTTCTAGAATATCAAGGCAGTTTTCCTTGATAATTTTTTGAAAGACAATGTCTAAATTATTAGTTTTAAAATCATGGCTTTCAGGAAGTCCACTAAGCCTTAAATTATCTCTCCTGGATTTATTGTCCAGGTCAGTTGTTTTTCCATTGACATATTTCACATTTTCTTCTATTTTTTCATTCTTTTTACTTTGATTGTTTCTTGATGTTTTATGGAGTCATTCATCAGTTTTCACTTGCCCAATTCTAATTTTTAAGACATGATTTTCATTTCACCAATTCTACTTTATAAAAAATTCTTTTCCTTGGTGAATGTTTGTACTTCTTTTTCCATTTGGCCAGTTCTGCTTTTTTAAAAAGTTCTTCTCTTCATTGGATTTTTGTACTTCTTTTACCAATTGACCCATTTTGTTTTTTATGATATTAATTTCTTCAGTATTTTTGTGCCTCTTTTTTCATGGGTTTTCTGTATCACTCATGTCTTTCTCTTTTATTTGATTAAAAATATTTTTGAGCTCCTCCATTAATTCTTTTTGGGACTTGAGAGCAATTCCTATTTTTCTTGGAGGCTTTGAATATAGGAGTATTGGTTTTTGTTGTCTTCTGAGTTTTTATTTTGATCTTCCCTGTCACCAAAATAGTTTTCTGTGTTGAGTTTCTTTTTCTGTTATTTGCTCATTTTCCAGATTTTTTCTTTTCTTTTAATTAAAAAAAATTAAAGTTGAGCTCTGTAACTGAGGTGAATGGAGCACTGTTCCAAGCTTCATGTTCTTTGTGCAGCTGCTGCCTTCAGAACTAGCTCTGGGGATCTATCTGCTTTCAGCCCTTCCAAAGTGATATGATGTAATGAGAGATGTGTTGAATACTCTCCAGGCCTATTCTCTGGTCTGTGAGTAACACCAAGCACTCTTTTCCCCCTTGGAATTAGGACCAGAGTTCCCTGCTTCTCTGTGGCTGCATATAATGGTGTCTAATAGTGCTCCTCCTCTAAGATAGTGTCCCCAGACTGAGATCTGATTCTGTGTATAGCCAATGAAACAAGATTTTTCTATTCAGAACAAGCAAAGGGATCTCTGTGATCTCTCTGACCTCTCCTTACCATCTGTAGTAGAGAGCTCCAGAAGCCTTTGCAGCTGCTTAGCTGGGTCCAAGGCCTATTGCTGTTGGGGGGAATGCCTTGATGCATTGTGCTCCACTTCTACCCCAGTGCACTAGAATCCCTTCTAAGTAGTTTTGTGCTGGAAAATTATTTCACTTTGCCTTTTTGTGGTTTATGTTGTTTTAGAATTCAATCTAAGGCATTCTAACATAGTTTTTTGAAGGGTAAATTTGGTAGAGATCAGATGAGGATCTGTATCTTCTTCACCATCTTGGCTCCATCTCCCTCTATCTTCTAATACAGACAAAAGTAGAACAACGAGATCACCAGTGATCTTTTATACATCAAATCATAGAAAAGAAAAAGTCTAGTTTTTATTTGTATCTTTGCTACCAAAGATTATTTACTCTATTGACTAAATAATATAAATAAAAATGTTTTGTGTTTTATGTCCTTTCTGTTCTTTATACTGCTGAGAATTTTTCATTGATCTTCATAGTTATTCCACATTTCCACTGCTCCTAAGCAAATAGTAATGTTATTCGAGAGTAGCCCAATTATTTACTTCTTTAAGAGCTTAGGGGAAAAGGGAAGAATTATACACCAATTTCCTGTGTTCAGATATGGACAGTTATTGTAAGTAATTGGTTCATAGTCACATGAGGACTGAAACTAAATACTGATCTTTTTGTCTTTTGATTTCCATTTTGATTGATTTCTACTTAATTTTGTAGTAACTTCTTCTTTTTGGATTTTTCTTGATATTTATTCTTGTGGTTTAAAAAAATCTCATCTTTATCTGTTCTGTGGTTTAAAAGCCCCCCAAATATTCTTAAGAATGAATTTTCTTTCCTCTCCAAAAGGACAACTCTTATTCTCATTTTAGGGGACATCAATATGTATACTGATACTCTTAAAATATCTTAACCTTCCAATTCATCAACTCACTCACTTCCCATGGTTTACTCTTCCACCCCACCTCAACCATAGATAGATATTTTCATACCCTTGGTCTTGCCATCACCCTCTTCTAAATATACCACTTCCATATCTATAAACTGAAAATTTTTATTTCCATCTCTCCCTCTCCCTTCCATTCAAACCCTGCTCTTCATCTATATTGTGACTTCTACTTCTCTGAAACACCAGTTCTTTCCCAAGTCATCATCCTCTACTAACTATATTCTCCTTCTTTCCCCACATGTCCTCTTGGTGAACCAGTTGAACTTCATGCTGATCTTTTGATTCCCTTGCCCCCCTTTTATGCCTACACTGTGTCCTGTCAAGCCTTAACCTTGAATCACTCCTACCATCTGCCAACTTTGCTCCTATACACATACTGCCAAATGAAGATAGAAAAAAAATATCCACTACATATTTATATTATATAACTTCAAGGCTCTCATTATAGAGACTGGTCTTTACCAATTTTCATAAATACAACCAAAAAACGTAGAATTCTGTTTTGTCAATTAAATGGAATTTGATATGCTATAGGTAAATACGAACATACATCTAAAAATAATCTAAAAGAAAAAAGTTATCCTATAGATTTTGTAACTCAAAATTAGATTACAAGGAGTATCACATTCTCTTCCTTTCCCTCATTCTTCCCAACCAGGTGAGGATCCCACTTTGAGATAGAGATCCCACAACAACAAGAATTCATCCACTTTAGATTATCCCTGTGTTTGGTGTCTTTCCATAGAATCTATGTGTGAAATGCTTAGAACAAATATTTACATTGATTGATTTTTTTGTTGTCTTGGGGGGTAGTATTTTTGTTTTAATGAAAAGTATTTTTATTAATATATATTATTATATAGTATAATGTAATATTTAAAATTATCTAAAATAATAAGCTAAAAACAACCCATAACATGAGCAATCTTCATGGCTAATAGATTCTCATGCACTATAATTCCATATTTTAGTCTTTGAACATATTTATATAGCATAAAATTGTCTTAATCACTTATTAAAGGTCTAAGAAATTTAAGGCAGCATGATATAGAAGAATATGACCTAAATTGAGAGTCAGTAGACTTGGGATCTAGTCTATCTGTCAATAATATTAGTTGATACTATCACTTGTGAAGAAGGAATGCATTCCTTTGGTCCTTAGTTTCATCATCTGTAAAATGAAGGAATTGTATTAAGTGATAATAATAATAATGACAATAATAGCTTACATTCATTTGGAGCTATGTTCAAAAAGCTATAAAACTGTATCCTTTCACCCAGCGATACCATTGCTAGTTCTATATCTCAAAAGGATTAAAAGAAAGAAAGAAAAAATGTAGAGGATATATATATATAAATCTTTATAGCAACTTTTTGTGATAGAAAAGAATTGGAAATTGAAGAGATGCCCATTAATTGGAGAAAGACTAAACCAGATGTAGAATATAACTGTGATGGAATCCTATAAAGAATTATGAATAGTATGTTAGCAGAAAAAAACTGGAAAGAATTACATTAACTGATACAAAGTGAAGTGAGCAGAACCAGGAGATCATTGTACGTGGTGACAACAATATTGTCTGATGATAAACTGTGAATGACTTGGCAATTCTCAGCAACACAATGATCCAAAACAAATTCAGAGGAGTCATAATGAATCCTATCTCCAAAGAAAGAACTGATGGAGTCTGAATACAATGTATTTAAAATATTTTTCTTTTTCTTTTTGATCTATTTTCTTTCACAACATGACTAATCTGGAAATATGTATAACATACATCAAATTTCTTGCCTTCTCATTGAAAGGGATATGGGAAGGAGAAAGGGAGAGAATTTGGAGCTCAAAATTTTAAAAAAATGAATGTTAAATTTTTTACATGTAATTGGAAAAAATAATATTTTAATATTAATTAATTATTATATATAATAATTATATATTGTATCTTGTATAATAAAAATTAATATATTGATAAAATTAATATAGTACTTTTTAAATTTAAAATCAATAACTAACATTTATAGAGTGCTTTAAAGTTTGCAAAATGCTTTTTATGTAAGTTATTTCACTTGATCCACACAACAATCCTGGGAGGGAGGAACTATTATTGTCTCCATTTTATAGATGAGGAAACCAAGGCAGCGGTTATGTGTCTTGTCAAGGGTTACACAGCCAGTATGTAATTTGAGGTTGGGTTTGAACTTAGGTCTTCCTGACTGCAAGTATAGTCCTCTATACACTACATCTACTAACTACTTCTTGATTCTAAAGTCATTTGAAAAAATTCTATAATTCTATAATACTTTGTGATTTTATTTCCAGTCTTTCTTTAGCACTTGCTTACTTTAATTATGAGTTATTCCATAATTCTTTAATGCTAAAAATGGCAAAAGTCATGAAAATAGCATGTTTTTGCATGTGGAAAGTTACTATAATGGAAACTACTAGAGATCATCATTTTAACTCAACAAGAATACGTACAAAAAATTGTATCATTATAACATAGATACAGTTTACAATGGTAATTTGTGGTTGCATAATGATGTTTTGAAAGGACATACTCTGCTCTCAGGTTGTCTTTACTGTCCTAGGGACTCAAAAAAACTTAGGATTCAAATTCCCATCCAAGAGAAGAATTGCATGGGGATCTCCATGCCAATGCCAACCTGTTGTACTGGCTTCATCCTAGCTCAAACATCCTAGCTCACACCAAATTATAGCACAAATCTACTGAACTATCCTTATACCATCCACAACAGTTAGCTATCCATTACTTCCTTAAATACCTTCAGAAAAATAAATAATAGCATCTCATCATTAGATTGCCCAGAGACAATCCAGTATAACCCACTCCTGTAACTTTCTTTTTAAGATACTGGATGTGTTCATCTAGCCTTTGCTAAAGACGTCCATTCATGGGGTAGCCCACCACCACCAAAGGCAACATGCTCCACATTCATTAGCTTTAATGAAATTCCACATTCCATAGCTTTAATGGGGCAGAAGTTTTACTTCACAGAAAATCTAAATCTGCCACTTTTTAACTTGTATCCATTTATCTTAGTTTATGGTCTGGGCAAAGAACAGATTTAATCTCTCTTCCACTTGAAAGCCCCCAGTATTCTTGAAGGGAAAATTTAGAGGGGCACGATAGCTGTCAAGCAAACTCTCTCTAATTCTCTTAATCACTTCTCATATGACATAATTTTCAATCTTTTTACCTTCCTGGTCACTCTTCTCTATATGCTCCCCAGTTTCCCAAAAGGTATTGCCTAGAATGGAATATAATACTCCATATGTGGTCTGAACATTATACCTTTTTTAATTCAGCCTAAAATTGCATTAAGCTTTTTTGGCTAGCATCACACTATCAACAAATATTAATTTACTAGTAATTGAAAGTTCTTTTTCTTTTTTTTTTTTCAGATCAACTATCCATCCAGACCTTTCCTTCTTGTATATGTGAAGTTGATTTTTTGGTTCACAATAAAACCATTTATATTCTTCCTTATTAAATTCCAATTTATTATTCACCTCAGAATTTTAGCCTATCTAAAATTTTTTTGTATCTTCATGGTGCCATATGATGAGCTACATGTTACCTATACCCGTATCCAATTATACTCCTCCTCTTCCTCCTCCTCCTCCTATAACAGCAACAACAACTACTACTACTACCACTACTACTATAATAACTCCTCCTTCTCATACTAAGACTCCTCCTCCTCCTACGACTATGACTACCAGTACTATCTAACATTTATATAGTGCTTACTATGTGCCAGGCACTGTGCTAAATGTTTTACAATTATTATCTTATTTAATCCTTATAATAACCCTGAGAAGTAGGTGATTATCCCCATTTAACAGTTAAGGAAACTTATGAGAGGTTTTTTTTGTATATAAGAAATAAATTTTTGTGTATAAGAAATGTGTCTATGCTATATCTTGTTAGTATTATATATTAAGTATCTTCATTTCCCCCTTTTTTGGGGAGACCTTAGATAAAAGCCAAATCAAAGCTTTAAATAAATCTCCTATGGAAACTCCAGGGCCAAGTATAGTAAGTCAAGAGTATGAGAAAAAGAAGTCAAACCCTACTTCAAGACTTTTAAATATTGCCCTATATAAGTGGATTCAGTGCAGAAGGACCACTTAGTGAAGGAAAGGGAGCAGTATTCCAGTCCCTATGATCTCATCAGTGGATGAGATTATTAGACAAATTATTGATTTTTAAAAAAAGTTAAACCACACAGGACCAAATATAGGTTTATGGATCATTCTGCTGGAGAACTTCTGCCATGCTGACACCAAACCATTAATGCCTATTCTTTGGGTCCAGCCATATTTTTTCTGATATTAATATCTTCCCTCTGCTGTCAGTCCGTCTCTGCTCTCTGCACACACTTAACTTTACCTATAACACTTGGTTTATATACTTGTGCTCAAAGTTTTTAATCTGAGTTTTCTCCTTGTGAAAAACTGAGTGATTTCAGTCTTTTTTCCTTATATTCCTCTATTGCTCAATTTATTACTCCTTCCTTTTTGATGGTAGATCAATCAATTAATAAATATTAAGCATAGTTCTATGCATTGTGCTAAGCACTGGAGATTTAAAAAGAGACGAAAGACAGTCCCAGCCTTCAAGGAGCTTGTAATAAAATGGGAAGAGCTTACCCCAAAGGATTGGACCTCAAAACTGTCTCAGCCTCTTCCCACACCAGAGAATTTACTTTTTACCAGATTCAGGCTCTGCCCTAATTGACTTCCAAGTGAATGAATGACTATAATTTTTCCTTTAGTCCTGGTGCAACTTTTTTCAGCCTCCATCCACCAACCTCCACTGCCCAACAATGGTACCCTGCCTCATTTCCTTTTGTTCTTTAATTCTCTGGATGAGTGCTGCTATCAACAGTGCACTGAAGTCCCAGTCAAAAGGGGACTCTTTGTCTTTGAAAGCAGACACATATCTGCTTTCCTACATACTTCTCCCCTTTCCACTTGGGATTGTTGGGGGTCAGGCAGCAGGGGAAAAGAGTTGAGTGCTATTGCTTATTGCCACAGAATGGTAGAATGAGAACAGGAGCAGAGTGTACTGGGGATGCAGCAAGGAAATTACCAAAGATTCAAGAACAAAAGTTGTGAGTCCTAGTTTGTTCCCCTACCAGAGTGTGAAGGCTAGTTGAGGAAGAGGTACTCAGTGAGCATAAGGGATTCAGGGGTATACCTTCTCACCCATTAATTCATCCGGTTGTTCGTTACATTTAGGGTTATTGGTTTCTTAATCTGACTCACAGCTACATTTACTTTATTTCTTGCACATCCTTATTTTAAAACGTTCTAAGAAGTAAGTCTCAAGGATTGGAGGAAATATTTCATCCTCCATATTGTTGGTTATGATTTCAATTACTAATTGTGAATTTCCCTCTATCATATGCTACTTTCCCCCTCTCCTCCTTTTATGGAAAAGGAGTAAAAGCAAGAAAAAACATATAATCAGTACTAGCGACCTACTAAATTTATATATGGTTTGCTCTATTGCTCCATCTCTCTCCCCTTCTCTAGACTTCAGTCACTGATTCAGGTCTCCCCCCACACACACACACACCTTATCTTTCCTCTTAATCCTCCCTGATAAATACACCTTCCAAATCTGAGGTTTGTTTCACTTGTGTTTTTTTTCTTCTCAACTTTACCTCCCTCTTAAACCCAACTCCTCTCTTTTCCCAATATTTCTGTTTCCCTGTAGAGTTTAATGTATTACTACACCAAACTCTGTGTGTATATATATGTGTGTATATATATATGTTACATATATGTGTGTACATGTGTGTTTAACCTTTCTTTGTTTAATTCAAATAAGAATGATATTCTTGCAATGACCACCACTATGGCACCCATTATTCTACTTCGGTATACTCTTCTTGCATGCCCTAATTGAAAGAAATAGCAAGTCCTTTCCTTCTTATTTTTAACAAATGAATTCCTTCATCATTCCCTTTCCTCTCCTCTAGTGAGACCCCCAAAACAGAACAAAATCTTCACTAATCCTTCTGTTTATCTTCTTTAATTACCTATGTGACTTTTGAAGTCATTATGATTCTTAAGGGATTCTTGTTTCTCCTCCTCCTATTAAATTGTAAGCACTTCATCATTGTTTAACACCTTCCAGTTGCTCAAATGTGTTTATCTTTCTAAGTTTCTCTACAGTTTTATATTTACATTTCAAAGTGTATACTCAGCTCTAGTATTTACATAGAAACTCTTGAAAATCATCTTCTGTAGGAAAATAATTCAATGTTAAAGGTGAAATTATTTTTGGTTGTAAGAATTTAACTTTTCCTTTTGTAATATTATATCCTATCTATCCATGTTCCACTCTGAAACTCAATGTTATCAAGGAAGATCAGAATTGAGGTAGTCATAGAATCGACCAACAAGTCAATGGGGTAAAACTGTAAAGTATAAATTACATGTGATGGAGTTTTCCTACAGTTCTACTATGATGTATGAAAGAGGATGTAATCAATTAGAAAGGATTATAGAACTTTGGCTACTTATTGAAGGCAAAGGACACCATGTAAGAAACCTCTTGTAATTGGTTGATCCAGTCTCTTCTTGAACACCACTGGCCTATGTATAAAGAAAGCAAGTCAGTTCATGAGAGAATTCCAGTTTGAGGTGACCATGTAAGAGCTGATATTAGGAGATGGAGGAAATTCTAGATCCCTGAGAGGGCATTGCTTTAGGTGAAGATGAGAGGATTTGGGGACTTTCTCTCTTCCTCATTTCCCTTTCTTTCCCATTGACCATGGTATTAGAGACAATGGATCATAAGGAGATAACATACTGTTGGGAATAGAAAGATACCCTGAGAATAGATAAATACAATTGGTTAATCTGAAAAAGGGGGCAGCTTCTGAAGAGAATAAAAATAGATTTTTGCATTGGGACATTAATGCATTGCTGGTGAAGTGAATTGATCCAACCATTCTGGAGGGCAACTTGGAACTATGCCCAAAGGGCGCTAAAAGACTGTTTGCCCTTTGATCCAGCCATACCCCTGCTGGGTTTGTACCCCAAAGAGATAATAAGGAAAAAGACTTGTACAAGAATATTCATAGCTTCACTCTTTGTGGTGGCCAAAAATTGGAAAACGAGGGGATGCCCTTCAATTGGGGAATGGCTGAACAAATTGTGGTATATGTCGGTGATGGAATATTATTGTGCTAAAAGGAATAATAAAGTGGAGAAATTCCATGGAGTCTGGAACAACCTCCAGGAAGTGATGCAGAGCGAAAGGAGCAGAACCAGGAAATCATTGTACACAGAGACTGATACACTGCGGTACAATAGAAGGTAATGGACTTCTCTACTAGTAACATTGCAATGATCCAGGATAATTTTGGGGAATTTATGAGAAAGAACACTATCCACATCCAGAGGAAGATCTGTGGGAGTAGAAACATAAAAGAAAAACAATTGCTTGATTACATGGGTTGATGGGGATATGATTGGGGTTATAAACCTTAAATGAACACTGTAATATTTATAGAGAAAGATGGAGGGATTTAAAAAACAAGGAATACCAGGAGGTTTGTAGCAGGGAATGGAGGAGTTGAAGGAAGAGAGGGAATATGGCTGTTGGTGAGGCAAAGGAGAGAGATACCCCCTGCTGCGAGGCTATTTTTGAACAAAATGGGGTATCCAAGAAATGAGCCACTTATGATAGCCTGCGGAGATGTCTTCTCACTGCCGAAGTTGCCCCAGAGCAAGTAAACACAGACCCTCCTGAGGGATAAGCCTTCCCCCTGACTTTGGTTGCCCAGCAGGGGTCCTATAAGGACCATTTGTAGCTGGATGACTGAAGTCAGCTCCCTCTATGCCCCAGAAAAATAGTCCACTTATCTGACTGCAATATTCTAATAAGAGAAATTTTAATAACTAGTTTGGACTGGAGAGGTATCAGGGAAAAGGGAAGAGGGAGGTCCCTAAATAAGGTTGGAGTCTTTCTCAGCTTTGGAGCTGAGGCCAGGCCTCACAGGCTGGTGGAGGGCTTCTCCTATTCCTGTCTACATATATCTGTGCTAGTTTTCTTAATTTCAGAATCTTAGCAGTAGACAGCAAACAACAAGAATAGTTCTGACCTTCTGAGCTGATTGGGTCATCTCCTCTAGCTGAAGCAAGTCAAGGCACCTCAATGCAGAGATTCAGAACAAAAGCCAAGTTCCTCACACTTCCCATGCCAGAAAGGAAGTGCTCTAGTCACAAGACCCACTGCCACTCCCAGCTGCCCCTTCCTCCATCAACTGTCAGTCTTGACAATTTCCTCTCTCTCTAGAATTCCCTCTGTTGCTTATTCCAACACAGTGGCAGAAAGTTCAGAACTTGTTCTTATTTCCTTTCCACATCAGCCTAGTGAAAATATCAATAATATGGAAGTAGGTCTTGACCAATGACACATGTAAAACCCAATGGAATTGTGTGTTGTCTATGGGGGGGGGGCAAGTGAGGAAAAGAGCATAATTTTTGTAATTCTAGAAAAATACTCTAAATTAATCAATTAAATGAAATTTTTTAAAAATCAGGAAAAAATAGATTTTGCATCAATGAAAATGGATTCAATAAAAGATTTCCAGATTTGTTACATAGTTTCTTCTTCTTTTTCTTTTAAGTTTTGAATGAGATAGAAAGAATGATAGAACAGCAAAAAAAAATAATGAAGGCCAAAGGAAAAAAAGTAAGTCATTGATCTGTTAAAAAAAATGTATAAAAGAGAACAGAAAGAAAGTCAAAATAAGCCATGGACAAGTAAAACAACTTTTCAAGTTATATACTAAATTTATTATGCTTGTAAACATACTGTAATAGATAGTATAGATAATATATTTATAAACATATTTTAAGATAAAAGCAATTTGTACATAATAGAGATCCAAAGACTCATTGATCCTCTTCTTCTGTTCTACTATGCATATAGGAATGCTCTTTATATATAGTGTTTTTATTAAGCATAGACATATTTTAAAAAGCAAAAGAAAAAGGGAGAACTTCTAGGCTTAAGCTTGTACCAGGAGTTGTGAATTAGCATTTTCTACACATGCATCCTACACATGTTCCTCATTACCATTGTCATTCATTCTGAACCCATTCTTTCCATGGACCTTTGTGTATTTATGGGAAATTGTTTTCTAGACTTTGGGGTAAAAGGTTTTGAACCAAGCATCCTGAAATGCCATATTACTAAATGCTTCTCCTAAAAAGCTAATTAAGTATCAGGTAATTGTTAATGGAAGGTACACTAGTTGGGGCTTGGGAACAATAGTATTAGAAATAGAGTTCCTACATGTAACGTTTAGTATTCAAGGTAACAGTCTTTGTCTAGGAACCTAACTTCAAATATTACTATATGTAGCCAAAGTGGAACTAGAAGGGATGTTTTAATAACTACTAGGTCCTGTATGATCCTGACCCATAGTTCCTTGGCAAATAGACTATTACTTTCTACCTGTTTATATAGGACTTTATTTCTTTTACCTAATAAATCATATGTTTTCTTCCATGTTTCTACTCCCATAGTTCTTTCTCTGGAGGTGGATAGCATTTTTTCTAAGTCCCTCAGAATTGTCCTGGATCATTGCATTGCTGCCAGTAGCCAAGTCTATCACGTTTCATTGTCCCACAACATTGTGGTCACTGTGTACAATGATCTCCTGGTTCTGCTTATTTCCATATCATTTCTTGTAAGTCTCTCCAGTTCTTTCTGAAATCATTCTGTTCATCATTCTTTATAGCCTTCTCATCAATTCTTGATCCATACTTGTCTTAGCTTTTAGAATCTTTTTTTCCTATTTGTGCTGTGGTCATCCTTTCCTGTGTTTCTTCTGCTGATTTCCATTTCCTTATTATGTCAACACTTAGAGTACTAGAAGGCTTTGATGACCAGGCTTTGAGCTCTAATGTTATCTGGTCTTGATTAGCATGTTTCTGTGATTATCTGTTTTCCTTTGGGCTTCCCCATTTAGGGTGCTAAATGATCTTCATTGGGCCTTTCTCAGTAGGGCACTCTCACTCTAGTAACCAGGATACTGGATATGCTTGATTTTTACCTTGTGGTTCCTCCAGCCAGGGCACTGGATCATTTTCTTCTCTTCCTGGGGCTTCAGGAGACTTGGCAGAAGGTGTTTTTTGCCTTTCTCTCCTCTACCCTCATCAGAGTGCTACCATGGGCTTCTGATTTTTCTTCTAGACTTGTGCTGACTTCTCTGGCTGGATACTTCTCTAGGATTATAGTTTCCCACCTGTATTTGTTCAGTCTTGGGCCAGGTAAGGATGCTTAATTGTATGTCCTTCCAATTTCTTGACTCTTATTCTATTGTTGCTGTAATAAAATGAAGAGAGGTGACTGTTCAAGAACTTTCACTGCTGCCTTAACTGAAGGCCATCCAATGAGTTTAAATTGAAAAAGGAAAGGGGGATGATGAAAATTGCTTGCCTGCATCTGCATCCTATTAAATACCATAGAGAAAGATGAAATTTAAAATGAGAAATAGAGATGATATTATTCATGGTAGACAAAATCCAAAAAAGGAGTCAACAATAAAAACTATGACCTTGTATATCTATATACAAATGAACAAGATATGATGCTATAAACCAGAGATAATAAAGGCAATCTAGGACCCCAGGTTTGAATGATCTGGTACTGCAGGAACGAAAATGAAACACTCATAGAAGATCTGACAATTAATAGTAGGAGATATACTCAGGCAGAGGAGAGAAAGAATGTTATACCACATTGATTCAGCTGAGGATAATACCCCTGTTTCTGCCAATGGTAGTCTTCTGATCCAGTACCGGGGAGTAGCCAAAGGTCATTGTGACTTAAAAAAAAATTGAGATTCAAGAAGCAATGGCAGCATCCTAGTCTTAATCATCAAATCAATTAAATATTAAGAATGATAATTCTACCTAAGTTAATTTACTTATTCAATGCCATGCCAATTAAAATACCAAATAATTATTTTATAGAGCTAGAAAAAATAGTTTTAAAATTAATCTAATTAACCTAGAGGAACAAAAGGTTAAGAATGTCAAAAGAATCAATAAAAAATGTTAAGGAAGGTAGACTTCCTTATCCAGATTTCAGACTATATTATGAAGTGGCAGTCATCAAAACAATACAGTATTGGCTTAGAAATAAAGTGGTATAAATGGAATAAATTAGGTATACAATACATAGTAGTAAATGAGTAGTAATATATTATTTGATAAACCCAAAGATCCAAGATTTCAGGGTAAGAATTCAATAGCTGGCAAAAGTTGCCTGGTAAACCAGAAAGCAGTTTAATAGAAACTTGCTTAGACCAGTGCTTCACACCATTTACCAAAATATGGTCAAAATGGACAAATGATTTAGATATTAAGGTGAAATCACAATTAAGAGCATGGGAGAGTATATTTGTCAGATCTCTGGATAAGAGGGGAGTTTATGACCAAAAAAAGAGAAAGAGGGCATTATGGGAAGATATTTTTCTTTTATTTTGAATATTTTTCCATGGTTATATGATTCGTGATTTTTCTTTCTCCTCTTCTTCTTCCCCTCTCTCAGGGGCTGACAAGTAATTCCACTGGGTTATACTTGTATCATTGTTCAAAACCTATTTCTATGTTATTCATATTTGCAATAGAGTGATCTTCTAACATTGAAACCCTAATAATATCCCTATCAAACCACATGATCGATCATATGTTTTTCATCTGTATTTCTATTCCCACAGTTCTTTCTCTGGATGTGGATAGTGTTCTTTCTCATAAATCCCTCAGAATTGTCCTGTGTCACTGCATTGCTGCTAGTAGAGAAGTCCATTACATTCAATTGTACCACAGTGTATCAGTCTGTATGTATGATGTTCTCCCGGTTCTGCTTTTTTCTCTCTGCATCAGTTCCTGGAGGTCTTTCCAGTTCAAAGTTCATCTAAAATAGATAATTGTGATTACATGAAATTGATAGGTTTTTGTAGAAACAAAACTATTACAGCTAAAATTAGAAAGAAAACAGGAAACTGGGGGGAAAATTTATGGCAAATTTCTCTGATTAAAGTGTCATTTTTCAACCATATAGGAAACTGAGTCAAATTTATTAAAATAAGAGCCATTCTCCAGGTGGTAATTGGTTAAAGGATATGAATGGGCAGTTTTCAGAAGAAGAAATCAATCTATAAACAGTAAAGTGAAAAAATGTTCTAACACTACTAATTAGAGAAATGCAAATTAAAACAGCTCTCACCTGTCATATCTTACACCTCTCAGACTGGCTAATATAATAAAAAAGAAAATGACAAATGCTGGAGGGGATGTGAACAAATGTGAACTAGTCCAATTGCTCTGGAGAACAAATTGGAACCACTGCCAAAGGGGCATGAAACTTTGGATACTTTTTGACCCAGCAATACCACTGAAGAGATCAAAGAAAAGATAAGAGAGGACCTATTTGTATTGTACAAAACTATTTCTAGTAGTTCTTTTTGTGGTGGCAGAGTTGGAAATAAAGGCAATGCACATTATTTAAGGAATGGCTGAACAAATTATAGTATATGACAAGGGTGGAATACTATTCTGCTATAAGAAATGGTGAACAGGATGGTTTCAAGAAAAACATGGCAAGACCTATATGAAGCCATGCAATGTGAAATGAACAGAATCAGTAATAGCAATATTGTAAGGATGATCAACTGTGAAAGACACTCTGATAAAGACAATGATCCAAGACAATTTCAAAGCATTTGTGATAAAAAATGCTACCCACCTTCAGAGAGAGAAATGATAAACTTCAAAAGCAGATTGAAGCATCTTTTTTTTACTTCCTTTATCTTTATTGTTTTAGCTTTCTTTTATGACATGGTTAATATGGAAATATGTTTTGCTTGACCTCAATGTATAATCAAAATCAAATTGCTTACTTTCTCAAAGAGGTGGGAGATATGGGAAGAAGAGAATTCACAACTCAAAATTTTCAAAGCTGATTGTTAATAATATTTTACATGTGATTGAGAAATATGTAACAAAATAAATAAAATAATTAAAAAATAAAATTAATGAAGGTAAATTTTGAAGAGGATAGGTTTAGGAAAGGTTTCATATAAAAGGTATCATTTGAGCAGAATTTTGAAGAAAAGAGAATTCTAAAGGCAGGGGTGAAGTGAGAGCACATTCCAGTCCTGGGAGACATCCTGTGTAAAGACAAGGAGATCAGAGATAGAGTATTTGAAGAAAAACAAATAAGCCCGTTTGGCTGATGAGTCAGGGAAAGGAGCAAGGTGTAATAAAGTTGGTTTAGGCAAGATTATAAAGACATTTTAAAAATAAATCCAGGAGCTTATATTGGATTCTAGAAGCAATAGAGAACTATTGGAGTTTATTAAGTAGGAGAGTAACATGGTCAGACATGAACTTTACAAAAATTACTTTAAAATATGTGTGGAAAATGGCTTAAAATGAGGAGGAGCAAGTCAGAAGTATTAGACAGGCTATTAAAATGATGCAAGCAAAGGAGATGAGGGCATAAACCAGGGCGGTGGTTCTGTGAGTGGAATGAATGAAAGAATGAATAAAATATTTTTTGAGCACTTAGTATGTCCAAAGCAATGTAGAAAGTAGCAAGAAGGAAATGGATAGGAGAGATGTGCAAACAGAAAACTTAGCAAATGGTTATGGGATGAGTGAAAGTAAAGAGTTTCTGATACTAACGTTTTGATTCTGAATGACTAATGGGAAGTTTGGGATGGTAATGGGAAGTTCGGAAAAGAGATGGTTTTGTGGGTGGTGGTGAGGGGTGGGTCTGGTGTAGAGAGAAAAGAGAAAAAGGCAGAGTTTTAAGGTACTGTTAGTGGGCATGCCTTGATCTAACAAAGGTGATTAAAGAGTAGTCTGATAGGTAGAAGAAATATCAAGAGAGAGCAGTGTCATAAAATCCCAGAAAGGAGAAACTATTCAAGAGAAAAATTTGGTCAACAGTAGGCAAAAAATAAAAAACAACAACAACAACAATAATATAGCTCTTGCTTTGTGCCAAGTACTACGTTAAATACATTATAATTTTCATCTCATTTGAACCCTACAACAACTCTGGGAAGGAGGTCTCATTGTTAGCCCCATTTTACAGATGATGAAATTGAGGCAAACAGACAAAATTTTAAGTGACTTGCCTAGAGTCATACAGCTACTAAGTATATGCAGAATTCAATATGATGATGACTGAGAAAAGGTCTTTAGCTCTCGAAGAGATTATGGATAACTTTCAAGAGACCAGTCTTAGATGATGATGTCAGAAATCAGTTTGCAAAAGGTTGATAGAGAAGTGATGGTTAAGGCGATAATCTTCTGGAGAAGATAAAATGGGTTGGGATTGAAGGAACATATATTGAGATTAGTCTTGGAAAGGAGAATGGCCACATATTTGTCAAAGACAAGAACAGGAGAAAGTAGAGATGATGAGTAGAGGAAGAGGCAAAAAGAGGGAATGCTTGGAAAATGACCTTGGTTTTCTTGTAAAGCATTAGGCAAGTATTCAGCCATGAGGATGAAGATGAAGGTACAACACCTTCATTTAAACCATCAGAGGTTTAAGAAGAAAAGAGGTTTGAAACAACTTTTTTAAATGAGATGATTATTTGATTAGGGAGGAATAAAAAGAATTGCCTTACTGCAGTGAGAACCCAGTTGAAATGAGATTAAAAAAATTTGTAGTGGACCTAATTAATACAGTTCTGTGACTTCTTCCAGATCCATTCAGCAGCATAGGGGTAGGTGCACAGGAGGCAGATGGTGGAGTTAATAGAGTTCATCTTGAGGCAAATGTGAATGGTGATAGGACAAAAGGTACAAATAATTCAAAAGTATAGACTAATTTTTAGGTGAAATGGCCTATTAAAGGCTTAAACTTAGGAAGGGAAGAGAGCATAGCCAAAGTAGGGTGCCTTACTAAGGAGTAGAGGGAATGTAGGTCAAGGTGAGGATAGATGATAGATTTAGTAAGGATACGTCATGATGAATGTTGGAAGAATTTCAATGTTCTTGAAAGTTTTTGAACGTAGTAATGAGGAACAAAGAGGATTTTGACTCTTCCTCCATTAGAAGTGTAACCAAGATTTGAAAGAATGATTAGGATATAGTTTCTTCCAGAGGAAGTCAAATTTCAATGCCAGAAAATGGGAGGAATAGGTGAGAAAGAGGTCCAAACTTAAGGGTAATTTGTCATAGATAAGGAGTTCCAAAGACAAAGTAAAAAAAGGGTTGGAAGAATACTGGGTGGCATATTGGGGGGCAAGTGGGAGCAGAATTAAGGGAGATGGGGAGGAGAGAGCAGGCAGAAGGGTCTGGAAAAGTGGGTTTGTTTTTTGTCAGTTAAGGAAAGTAAAGAAATGGGAGTTTGCTACCCATTGAACAATGGTTATGTGGTGTATGTGGTATATGATACACAGGCTGTGTATCAGTGGATAGGAGGAGGAAAGTGAATAGTAGAATGTTCAAGGTCTCTAGGGCAGTCTGGGGCTCTGTAGATAGAAAGGACAGGAGATGAGAGACCCTGGGTTCAAATTTGATCTTAGACATTTTTTAGCTGTGTGACCCTGGGCAAATCACTTAATCCCCATTGCCTAGCCCTTACTGCTCTTCTGCCTTGGAACCAACACTTAGTATCAATTTTAAGACAGAAGATAAGGGATTAAAAATGTTCAAGGTCTCAATTGTCTGCTACTCTGTTTTCAGTTAGGGAAAACAGGATTTTTACCCAGAGTCTTGAACTCATCAATGAGTGATGGTGGCCCAGCTATTCCCCATGCTCCTGCTTGATCCCATCACTGGGGTACCACTCCCCATCTGCCATATTCCCATTCTTGCACATAGGACAAATTCAGCTGTAGGGGGAGAGTAGGGACATATGTGAGATAATACTCAAATAAGATAAGTATCAATAGATATGCATATTATATTCTTATAAATATACTATATGTAATATATACACACACATAAACCTTATTTGGGAGATTGGTACTTAGTATGCACATTGGTTGAACATTTTATACATAAAATAATTAGTACATATTGTCCCTTTTCTAATGTCTTATAAAATAGTAAATTATTTAAATTTCTAATCATGACACCCTGTCCTAGAGAGTGCTCCTGGCTGATGTTTGCTTTTTAAATCTCCACACCCCCTCCCACACAACAGAATTTTTTTTCCTTGGGTGTTAAGAATTGCTAGATTTGCCTTTGCATTAGAATATGCTACAGAGTACCTGGGCAGAAAGATTAATTTAATAAACAATTCAGGAAACAGATCACAAGTGTGACAGGAAGGCATTATATAATAGTGATGCTTGAACTTAAAATTATTTAGACATCCGTTAAAACTCTCTCTCTCTCTCTCTCTCTCTCTCTCTCTCTCTCTCTCTCTCTCTCTCTCTCTCTCTCTCTCTCTCTCTTCCTCACTTTCTCTGCCAAAGCAAAAAAGCTAATAATTTCTTGGCTTGCCTTAATGATAATTTCATGCTTCAAAATATGATGGAAGGAATGAGGGGAACTTTTGTTTTGGATCTTAATGCCCAGTAATATAGAAGAATGAATGACTTGCTGAGGTGGAAATGATGGGAGCTTTGGGGAAGCAAGCATTCCATCTTAAAACTGATGAAAGAAAGTCTAACCTTGGGTAAGCAGCACTTAAAAAAAACCCTTACCTTTTGTCCTAGTAACAATTCTAAAACAGAAGGGCAAGAACTGGGCAATGGGTGTTAAGTGACTTGCCCAGGGTCCCAGAGCTAGGAAGTATCTGAAAGTAGATTTGAACCCAGGACCTCCCATCTCCAGGGCTGGCTCTCTATCCACTATGTCATCTAGGTTAAGCAGAACTTTGTCTAGTTGTGTGATTTTGATCAGATTCTATGCTGGGGAGGAACCTGTCTCTAATGAGGGACACTAGAAATAGAGCTCTTCCTTTCCATCACTCATTCACGCCTTGACTGAGTTCACAACTAGAAAAAAAATTGGTCTTTTAAAAGGTATATGTGATTCTTTCAATCAGTCACCAGATGTTCCCTATGTGGCATCATTCGCCCTTATAAAATAGGCAAAGCACGACAATCTTCTCAAACTGATGAAGGAGTGTGAAATAGAATAGAATCAAAGATTTAGAGTTCGAAGAAACCTGAGATGATCTGGCTCAACCCATTCATTTTACAGGTGAGGAAATGAGGCCCACAGAGAGCAAATGATTTGCCTACAGTCCCACAGATAGAAAGAAGTCGAGCCTAGCTTGGAACTCTCATCTTTTAAAGCCAAATCCATCCCTTTTTACACTGTGCCATATTATTGTTATATCCAGTTGCATGTAAATTCCTCAACATCAGGGACAGCTTTTGAAAAAATATTTCTGTATCCAGGACCTAGCATGGGTCCTTACATGGATTATAGGACTAATGATTATTTGTTGAATAGAAATAAATTGATTGTGTCAGGAACCTTACACACACACGTGCATTTGTATTAGATATTATAGATTATTTCATGAATTATTAATAGTAAAAGATGGTGGTACTTTGAAGGAAAAGTTATTATCCATATTAAATGTGTTTATGAAGATTACATAAGGACAAATACTGAACAGAAAAAAAAACAATGCCCTGGGAAACTTCATGACCAAATTATTGGGGTCCCACTTACCCTAAAATATCAATTATTCATGAGATAAATTAGCCTGAAATTCTGTTATTAGAGATTCATTTCTTTGAGTTAAACATTGGGTTAAAGAATGGCATCCCTTGTTAAAATAAAAAAAAATATGCCCAAGTCTTTACACAGGGAAGTTTATTGTACTGCCTCTTAGAGTTTTAATCCATGGGTTGGTATTTCCTAGTATTGTATGCTATAGAGTGGCACAACTAGATTCGACTGCCAAAAATGTGAAAGGAATAGAAAAAGGTATTATATAAAAGGAATGAGGTAATAAAAACATGTGGTGGAACTTGAATAACATTTACAAAAGGGATGTGTGTTCATGTGTGTGTATCTATGTGAATATGTGTCTGTATGTGTATTATACAAGTATATATGTATGTGGGTATGTGTGTGTATGTTAGAGGCTATTTGGGCAAATCTGCTTGGATTTCCATTAACTCCAAGGATCCTGAGGATGCACCAGCTAGAAATTTTCTAGCACACCCAAGGCCAGGTTGAAAGGAACAGGCATTTCAAGATGTGCCACCCACAGGAACCCTCAGGCAACAATTTCACCAACCCTCCTCCTGCACCATTTCTCTCTACTAGGGCTTATTCCCTGACAAGTTTTCTTCTTGAAAGTTCACAAAGTCCAGGTGGTGTGATGTAAACATCCCTGGATGTAGAGGGCATTCTGGAATATTATTGGAAATAACCAACACATTCTCCTTTATTGGTCCTGGCTCTCAGCAGCCTTCTGTGGAGAGAGGGAGGCCTCTTTCTCATGAGAACCTTCTCCATCTCAAATTCCACCCTTAAGAACTTAAATATAAATCACAGTATATGGACATAGTTTTATAGCAGCTTCATGTAACCTAAGTGCTAATAAATAGAGAGCGAGGAATAGACTTTTAGATGCTGGCTCTGGCAACGCCACAGCTAGGTTAATTGGATCCATTTCACTCTCCTTCCCTGCCAGACTTGCAATTTCAGGCTACAATAGTACCACACTCAGGAGGGCTTTTAGGTCTCTTTGACTCTCTTTCCCACTCCTTTGTTCATGGGAGTAAAGTGGTTGCATATATAAATGGAGACTAAAGGGTGGCTTCTTTGAGGTCAATTTCTGAGGGTATTTCGCAAGGTATCCCACTGAAAATGTGCCTACTGCATCATCTGGGCTCTCACCAGCCTCTGAACACCCTTCGCCCATCTGTCGTCATGTTCCATCACCGCATCAATTTCGTTCCCACTCTCCATCTCTGATGCTGTCTGCTCATGACTCAGTAAAGTAAGGATGCCCCACCATCATTCTGCTTCCCTGGTCAGTCAAGAAAGATGCTGCTTGAGTGATCCTGAACAACTTGGAGGGATCTATGAGAAAGAACACTATCCACATCCAGAGGAAACACTGTGGGAGTAAAAATACCGAAGAAAAACAACTGCTTCAATACATGGATCGAAGGGATACAGCTGGGGATGTAGACTCTAAATGAACATCCTAATGTAAACACCAACAACATGGAAATGGGTTCTGATCAAGGACACATGTAAAATCCAGCAGAATTGTGTGTCAGCTACGGGAAGGGGTAGGAGGAGGGGAGGGAAAGAAATATGATTCTTGTAACCAAGGAATAATGTTCTAAATTGGCTAAATAAAATTTTCAAAAAGAAAAGAAAGATGCTGCTTGGCCTGGCATTGCTGTGTCAGCTTTTAGAGCAACCTACACTCTAGATATCAGACTTCATGCCTCCCACTGACATACTTCTAAAATGAAGGATACGTTAAAACGGTGGGGTCAGAATGAATGTGCCAGGAACACTGGGTTAGACTCCATCTAGACTTTTTGTATGTGGAGTTAGTATGTGTCAGAAATATAATTTGGTCTATGATATGTCCTAAACTTTATAATAATGCAGTTGTGCTAAAAAATAAAGGCTCCACTATATTTTCAAATAATGGATATAAAGGCATAACTTATGTTCTGTATCATTGTTTGATTATGGTGGTGCAAAGGCTAGAGCACTGGGTCTATAGTCAGGATAATTTGCATTCAAATCTAGGCTTACATACTTTCTGTGTGACCCTAGGCAAGTCACTCAAGTCTGCCTCAATTTCCTCATCTGTAAAATGGAGATAATAGCACCTACTTTCTATGATTATTATGAGGATGAAAAAGAAGTAACAATTGTTATGTTCCTTAAGATGTTAAGGCAATCTAGAAATATTTGATATTATTATCATTAATCGTTCTTTGGTTCTTCAATATTTTGATGGAGACTGTGACTCATCAATGCCCTTTTCTCCTGTAAAATTTTTGAACAGATTCTCTTCTCCCATAAATACTCTTTAAAGGTTCCATTCAAGGGGACTTCCAGGTAATCATGGCTACAATCTAGACGCCACACGCTTCCTCTCCCCGGCACTGAACGAAATAGACTACATCAAAGGAGCATAAAAATCACCTTTGGCGGAACAGGACTCCCCAGTACCCCACAGAGGCGAAGGTATGTGGGGTTTGAACATTTCCACACTATAATAAGAAGGAGGAAAAGCTTGCACAGAAACATGAACTGAGCCGCCCTTCCCCCCCCCCCCCCCCCCACCAAACCAGAGTGAGCTACCTGAGCACTCACTGGGACAGCGAGTGAGTGGGGAACGTCTCTGTCTGTGGGGGCACTCCAGGGTCCTTGGGATCTGGGGACTGCCAGGAAAAAACGTCTCAGGATGGTTTCACGGGAGAACGCGGCGCTGAGCATGGGGGTCAGCGGAGCTGTACTTGGGGCGGTTGTGCTGAACATCTGGGCGGAGCTAAACACCAGGGCAGTGTGGCTGTGATCAGGGGCCCAGTGCTCTAAGAAACCTTGGAGACTGGGAAGAACTAGTCTGAGGCAACCTAAATTCACAGAAAACCCGCCCATACCACCCAGACCCCAGACCAAAAAGGAAAGGGGAATAAAACCACCAAAGGGATGGCTCACATGGCCCAAAATCAAGCCTCCAGGAAGAAAGGGAAAAAGGTGACTATTGAAAACTTTTATGGTGGAAGTACCCAAGGAAAAGAAGAGAATGAGGAGGAAATCCAAAAAAAATCAGAACATGCCTCCCAAAATGGAAACTATCAACAAGCTCTGGAAGATCTCAAACTGGAGCTTACCCAAAAGATGGAAACCTCGAAAGAAAAATGGGAGAAAGAGATCAGCAGTCTGACAGATAAGACTGCTCAATTGGAAAAAGAGCTCGAAGCAGCGAAGAGCTAATAAACAAGACCAGAAGCTGGTACTTTGAAAAAAACAGACAAAATAGACAAAGTACTGGTCAATCTAATTAAAAAAAGGAAAGAAGAAAGGCAAATTAACAGCATTAAGGATGAAAAGGGGATCTCACCTCCAATGAAGAGGAAATTAAGGCAATCATTAAAAACTACTTTGCCCAACTATATGGCAATAAATATACCAACCTAGGTGATATGGATGAATATTTACAAAAATATAAATTGCCTAGAAGAAGAAATAGATTTCTTAAATAATCCCATATCAGAAAAAGAAATCCAACATCCAAGGCCATCAAAGAACTTCCTAAGAAAAAATACCTAGGGCCTAACGGATTCACCCGTGAATTCTACCAAACATTCAAAGAACAGCTAACTCCAATACTATACAAACTATTTGACATAATAAGCAAAGAGGGAGTTCTACCAAACTCCTTTTATGACACAAACACAGTACTAATTCCGAAGCCAGGCAGGCCAAAAACAGAGAAAGAAAATTATAGACCAATCTCCCGAATGAATGTAGATGCAAAAATCTTAAATAGGATACTAGCAAAAAGACTCCAGCAAGTGATCAGAAGGGTCATCCACCTTGATCAAGTAGGATTTATACCAGGGATGCAGGGCTGATTCAATATTAGGAAAACTATCCACATAATTGACCACATCAACAAGCAAACCAACAAGAACCACATGATTATCTCAATAGATGCAGAAAAAGCCTTTGATAAAACACAACACCCATTCCTACTAAAAACACTAGAAAGCATAGGAATAGAAGGGTCTTTCCTAAAAATAATAAACAGTATATATCTAAAACCATCAACTAATATCATCTGCAATGGGGATAAACTAAATCCATTCCCATTAAGATCAGGAGTGAAACAAGGATGCCCATTATCACCTCTATTATTTGACATTGTATTAGAAACACTAGCAGTAGCAATTAGAGAAGAAAAAGAAATTGAAGGCATTAAAATAGGCAAGGAGGAGACCAAATTATCGCTCTTTGCAGATGACATGATGGTCTACTTAAAGAATCCTAGAGATTCAACCAAAAAGCTAATCGAAATAATCAACAACTTTAGCAAAGTTGCAGGATACAAAATAAACCCACATAAGTCATCAGCATTTCTATATAATTCCAACACAGCTCAGCAGCAAGAACTAGAAAGAGAAATCCCATTCAAAATTACCTTAGACAAAATAAAATACCTAGGAATCTATCTCCCGAGACAAACACAGGAACTATATGAACAGAACTACAAAACACTTTCCACACAACTAAAACTAGACTTGAACAATTAGAAGAACATTAATTGCTCATGGGTAGGACGAGCCAATATAATAAAAATGACCATCCTACCCAAAGTCATCTATCTATTTAGTTCCATACCCATGGAACTTCCAAAATATTTTTTTACTGATTTAGAAAAAACCATAACAAAGTTCATTTGGAAGAACAAAAGATCAAGGATATCCAGGGAAATAATGAAAAAAAAAATACAAAGGAAGGGGGTCTTTCAGTCCCAGATCTCAGACTATATTATAAAGCAGAGGTCATCAAAACAATTTGGTACTGGCTAAGAGACAGAAAGGAGGATCAGTGGAACAGACTGGGGGCAAGCGACCTCAGCAAGACAGTATATGACAAACTCAAAGATTCCAGCTTTTGGGACAAAAATCCACTATTTCATAAAAACTGCTGGGAAAATTGGAGGACAGTGTGGGAAAGATTAGGCTTAGATCAACACCTCACACCCTACACCAAGATAAATTCAAAATGGGTGAATGACTTGAACATAAAGAAGGAAACTATAAGAAAATTAGGCAAACACAGAATAGCATACATGTCAGACCTTTGGGAAGGGAAAGACTTCAAAACCAAGAAAGAATTAGAAAGAGTTACAAAATGCAAAATAAATAATCTGGAATACATCAAATTAAAAAGCTTTTGTACAAACGAAACCAATGTAACCAAAATCAGAAGGGTAGCAACAAATTGGGAAACAATCTTCATAAAAACCTCTGACAAAGGTTTAATTACTCAAATTTACAAAGAACTAAATCAATTGTACAAAAAAATCAAGCCATTCTCCAATTGATAAATGGGCAAGTGACATGAACAGGCAGTTCTCAGCCAAAGAAATCAAAACTATTAATAAGCACATGAAAAAATGCTCTACATCTCTTATAATCAGAGAGATGCAAATCAAAACAACTCTGAGGTATCACCTCACACCTAGCAGATTGGCTAACATGACAGCTATGGAAAATAATGAATGCTGGAGGGGATGTGGCAAAGTGGGGACGCTAATTCATTGCTGGTGGAGTTGTGAATTGATCCAGCCATTCTGGAGGGCAATTTGGAACTATGCCCAAAGGGCGCTAAAAGACTGTCTGCCCTTTGATCCAGCCATAGCACTGCTGGGTTTGTACCCCAAAGAGATAATAAGGAAAAAGACTTGTACAAGAATATTCATAGCTGCACTCTTTGTGGTGGCCAAAAATTGGAAAACGAGGGGATGCCCTTCAATTGGGGAATGGCTGAACAAATTGTGGTACAAGTTGGTGATGGAATACTATTGTGCTAAAAGGAATAATAAAGTGGAGGAATTCCATGGAGACTGGAACAACCTCCAGGAAGTGATGCAGGGCGAAAGGAGCAGAACCAGGAAAACATTGTACACAGAGACTGATACATTGTGGTACAATCGAAGGTAATGGACTTCTCCATTAGTATCAATGCAATGTCCCTGAACAATCTGCAGGGATCTAAAAAATACTATCCACAAGCAGAAGATAAACTGTGGGAGTAAAAATACCGATGAAAAGCAACTGCTTGACTACAGGGGTGGAGGGAATATGACTGAGGAGAGACTCTAAATGAACACTCTAATGCAAATACCAACAACAGGGAAATGGGTTCGAGTCAAGAATACATGTGATAACCAGTGGAATCGTGCGTCGGCTATGGTAGAGGGAAAGGTGGTGGGAGGGGGTGCGGGGAGGAAAAGAAAATGATCTTTGTTTCCAGTGAATAATGTTTGGAAATGACCAAATAAAATAATGTTTAAAATTTAAAAAAAAGTTTCCATTCAATATGCTGAGACCTTCCTATGGACCTATGAGAAAACAAAGATACCAATAAAGTACATGAGCTTTCCATAGCTTGCACTCTGCTCACCTCCTTTCTTAGTCATAATAGCTTTTGAATGACATTCTTTGTGCTAAATATCACGGACATAGAAACTCTCTTCCATTCTTTTCTACCACAGAGGAAAGAAGAAAGCAAAACAAAAAATGAAACAACAAGAAGGACTACTTGGTATCAGGAAGAAAAAAAAATATTCATTTAAATTTTTTGTTTCCATTATGTTAGTATCATGACTTAGTGAGCTAGACGGAATATTGAGCAGAGTTCTGGATTCAGGATGAGGAAGATATGAATTCAAGACCTTCCTCAGCCACTTAACTAGCTATGGGATTCTCAGCAAGTCATTTAACTTTTCTCTGTCTCAGTTTTCTCTTCTGTAAAATGGGTATTACAATAATAAAACAACATCACAGGGATGTTTAGAGGATTACATGAGATAGGGTATAATCTTGTGAACCTTAAAGTGTCATGCAGATACTAGCTATTATTAGTAGTATAAACATCAAACTATTCTTTCATGTTGATTGTTAGCATCTGAGAAACTCAATAAATGGGATCAGCTCCGTGCCTAAGGCTGAGAGCGCATTCGGATGCTCCCAGCTGCTCATCATTTCCTGAGCTTACTTAGAAGCATACAGACATACCACTGTTGTGTGTGAGAGAAGTATGGTGGAGGAGTGACAGTGCAAAGGGAGGGAGAAATAATTGAGAGTGTTTTAAGATTGGCATCTCCACCAGTGAAGAGGGAGGGTGAGTGCCCTGTGAATGTTTTGTGGAGCAAGTTGCTGGCTTGAGTGCTGATTCCTGGGATCCCTAAGGTAACAGCGCTGGGGAAGCCATGATGGGAAGCTCGATTCCGATTTTACAATTATGGCAAATTCTCTATGGTTTCCACGTGGGAAAAGAGTCCTTGGAGAGGGGAGAACGCAAGGAAATTGACAGCGACTGGAAATATAGTTCCTCAACAGCCACATCAGTGCCTGCCATGGAAGCAGCGTCGGGACTTTCAGTCATCCCAAGATTGAAGATGTCTTAAGTAGGGAAGAAAGAGAGTAATTCCAGGAACTCCCAACACTTACCACTAAGTTCTTGGAGCAACAAAATCACTTGATACAGATCACACTTCCTGCGTCTCCAATTTCGAGGTCTTTTCAGAAGCCAGTCATCATGGCGATGGTGTAGTGGAAGGCGATGTGATATGGGGAAGGAGTACTGGACTTGGAGTCAAGAAGATCGACATTTACACCAACATTTATAAGCTGTAAGATGAATGGGAGTTTTCTTATCTTTCTAATAGATCCTTACTCTTTGTCCCCCTCTTCTCCTCAAGGTCCCAGTCTCTTGGAAGGTGTACATGTATCCTCCCTTTGGTTTCTTCTGGCTATGGGTGAATGGGTCATAAACCAGAATCCAGTGAACAAAAAAAAGGAACATATACATTCCTCCCCACTCTCTTTGGATGATGTATCCCTCCAAGTGACAAGATATAATAGCAATAAAAGAGTAGTCTTTTCTGCCCTGACGTAATTGCCAGTTTCCTGAGTTTTCATGTGGGATTCCACTAGGAGGAAGAAATTTTACCTTTTTCTTCCTGAAAACAGCTACTCTCTAAGCCCTGAGGAAAAACCTTGGACAACTCATCCTAGTTATAGCCTTGACAGGAAATCTTGAATACATGCAGGATTATGATTATCCAAAATACAAAAAAGGTATCCCTAAAATGTTGTCATTACTTTTTGGTTTCTATGCCCCATAATATCTCCATCAACTTTGACTCCATTGACTTTTATTTTTATTTTTTTTTAAACCCTTACCTTCCATCTTGAAATCAATACTGTGTATTGGTTCCAAGGCAGAAGAGCAGTAAGGGCTAAGCAATGGGGGTTCAGTGACTTGCCCAGGGTCACACAGCTGGGAAGTGTCTGAGACCAGATTTGAACCTAGGACCCTCTGTCTCTAAACCTGGCTCTCAGTCCACTGAGCTACCCAACTGCCCCCTCCATTGACTTTTACAGACCTTTAAGTTTCTGAAAATGTCCCTAAATTGCTTTTGATTTTTTTTTTAGTATTTTGATTTAAACTGGAGTCCATTTCTATATACAAAATGTTAATAACATCCTTTAAAAAATTCAGGGTGCGGGGGCAGCTGGGTGGCTCAGTGGATGGAGAGCCAGGCCTAGAGATGGGAGGTCCTAGGTTCAAATCTGGCCTCAGACACTTCCCAGCTGTGTGACCCTGAGCAAGTCACTTGACCCCCATTACCTAGCCCATACCACTCTTCTGCCTTGGAGCCAATACACAGTATTGATTTCAAGACGGAAGGTAAGGGTTTTAATTTAAAAAAAAATGCAGGGTGTAAGTGGTCTAAACTAGTTGGTCTTTAATGGCAGAACCCAGTTCCTTAGTATCCTTTCCTTCTTTCTTTGATCTCATATATTTAATAGTGATACTGCTAGGTCAAAGGGTATGCAGAATTCTATAATGCCTAGATCAATTCATAGTTCCATTCCAATGCATTAGTGTGTCTCTTCTCCCACATCTCCAAAATTGTCATTTCTCCTTTTTTTTCAATATTTGCAAATCTGGTAGATATAATGTTGGGCCTTAGAGTTTTTTAAATTTATATGTATTTTATTGTTGGTTATTTAAAGCATTTTTTTTTCATATGGCTGTTGATAGCTTAGATTTTTTCCTTGATAACTGCTGATTATATTCTTTGTATTCTATTACTCATGTGGAATAGTTCTTGTTCTTTGAATTTAAATCAGTCTATGATACATCTTGAATACTTACTGAAAATGTTTTTCCAGTCAATATTTTCCTTTCTAATTTAACTACATTGATTTTTTTTTGCACAAAAGTTTTTAAATTTCATGTAAACAAAATTGTCCATTTTATCTTCTATGTTTTTCTCTAGAAACAGGGTCAAGAACTTTTCCTCTATCGAAGTTGTAAAAGGTATCTTTTCTGATCCACTAATTTGTTGATGATATGATCATTTATGCCTAGCCCATGTATCCATTTGGGGCTTAATATGAGTTTGGCATATGGTATAAGCTGTTGTTCTCAATCTAATTTTTGACATTGCTTTTCAGTTTTCTTAGCAATTCACACTCTCCTACACCCAAAATTTCTAGTTTATTTAACATTGTGAAAAGACTTAGTGTATAATGAGACAATTTTTTTAGGCATGGCCAGTGTGGGAATTAATTTTGTTTAACTATGGATATTTATTAAGGATTCTGTTTTTCTTCAGTGGTAGAAGATGAGAAGAAGGCAAAATAGAGTTTAGTTACTGAAAAATGGAAACAAATGAAAAAATAAAGAATATGTTTCATGTTTCTCCTCTTACGCATTTGTTTGTGAAGTTGTATGTCCTGCTCCATGGTTAAATATTTTAAAGGGTCATACATAGGTAAAATATGCATATTTATTTTCTGCCCATTAAATTATCACCAGAGGTATTCTTTACATCTAGCTTTAGTAAGATTTTGTCCAGGTCTATAACTTCTCTCTTGTTGACCTTTTTGCTAATTAGTCTAGATCTGAAAGGGGACAGAATGAGGTCCTCACCCATTAGTTTTGTTACTAAATACTTCCTATAATTCAGTTAAATTTTTCTTTAAGTATTTTGGAAATATGACATTGACTTAATATAAATTTAATATTATTTCTTTGACTACAGTACCTTTAACTATAACTATAGTTTCCCTCTTTATCTCTTTTAATTATTTTTCCTATTTCTCTCTATTAAATCATGATTGCTGTCTTGACTTTGATATTACAATAGGATACATTCTGTTTCAGATCCTCATTTTGACTGTGTGAATCTATTTCAAATATGTTTTTTGTAAACAACATATTGTTGAACTCTGCTTTCTAATCCATTTTGCTCTCATCTTCGGTTTTATGGGTGAGTTCCCTTTACAAAAAGGATGGCAAAAGAGAAGGATCCTAACCAACACTTATTGTTGTTCAGTCGTTTTCAGTCTGATTCTTCATGACCCCATTTTCTTGGCAAAAATACTGGAATGGTTTGCCATTTCCTTCTCCAGCTCATTTTGCGGATAAGAAAACTGAGGCAGATAGGGTTAAATGACTTGGCCAGTGTCACACAGCTAGTGTCTGAGCTTGGATTAAGTTCAGGTCCTCTTCAGGTCCTACACTGTGTCCACTGTGCTATCTAACTGCCCCCGACCAACATCCATAATTTATAATTGAAATGATGTACTTTTACTTGATTGCACATTCCTTTGCACAGACTCTGGTCACTGGTTCAAAGCCTTTCTCTATTTCTTTTTAATTCCCCCTTTATATTCCACCTTATGAAGTTGGCTTATTTTTCCTAAAACTGTTTCCTTATTAAATCTACCTTTTTCTTAAGCTCCCGTTCTCCTTCTTCCTGATACCTCTCATTTCCTCATTGAGTTTAATATCTTTTTAAACCAAACTGTGCATGTATGTAGGTGGGTGGGTGCATATGTGAGTGTTCCAACATCCTTTGTCCTTTCAGCAGTTATTTTTGTGTGATGTTCACTCAATTCATCATGTTTGTACCCTTTCTTTCCCACCAACAAAGCAACAAAACCATATCTAGACCTTCTTTTTGTCTTATTTAGTTCCTTCTGTGACCTTTAAAGACATTAGTGGGTCTGAAGGGACAAACTTACTTCTTCTTCCCCAATTAGAATTAGCACTTCATTATCATTTAACCCCTTCCAATTACTTGAAACAATTTGCTTTTTATAAAGTTCTCTTGATTTCTGTGTTTGCATTTCAAAGTTTTTAGTCTTGAAATGTTTGAAAATTCTTAATTACATTAATTATCAATTTCATCACTGAGCGATTGCATGGGAAGTTATTCTTGATTGCAAGCCTTACTTTTGCCTTGTTGAATTTTATATTCCAAGATCTTTTTCTTCTTATAGTTTAATTACTGATTCTTATGTGATCCTGATCATAGTCCTTGGAACTTGAATTCTTTTTTTTCTTATTGTTTATAATATATTTCTTTGACAAAAACTCTGGATTTTGACTATTTGGGGAATTTGACTTTGGGAATTCTTACTTTGGGATTTCCTTTGGGGGGGGATGAAATTATATTCAATTTCCCCTCTGCTTATAAGAAGTCTGAGCAGTTTTATGATTTCTTAAACTATAAGAGCTAGGTTCTTCTTTCTTGGTAATGGCTTTCCATGGTAATCCAATGATTCTAAAGTTATTCCTCATTAATGTGTTTTCAAGGTCAGTTATTTTTAAGTGAGATACCTTGTGTTTTCTTCTAATGTTTCAATCTTTTGATTTTATTTTAATATTTCTTATTTTGTCATGGAATCATTCACTTCTGCTTAGTTAATTCTAATTTTTCATGTATTCTGTTGTTTGGGAAAGATCTTTTCTCTTTTATTATGACAAATTCTTAATTCTAATTCTTTCTTCTATGCCCGTTATTTCCTCTCAATTCTTTCATCCACTACTTTCATTTTCATCATAAAATATTTTAAAAGTCTTTTCTAAAACTCTCACTTCATTTCTTCCAGAAATTCTAGTGGAACTTGTATACAAGCTAAGATTTCTGTAAAGAATTTGCTTGTTTTGGGGTTGTTCTATTTTTCTGTATTTGCACCCCAAATGAATCTGTTACTCTATTCATATAGAATATTAATATTCCATATGGTGGAGTTTCTTTTTAAAAATCTATTTATTCTCTTAGCCTTACTTCCTGAATTGAGACTTTGTGTTATAGCCAACATCTATACACTTTTGCAGGGACTGTTTGCTTAGTTCTGTTTGGCATTTTCTTGAGTCTTGCAGCTGCTTTTCCTGGGTATCGAATATTATATTCTTCAAGGGTATCAGGGAAATCTGAGTCTGGGGGACCTACAAATTTTCAATGGACTCCAAGTTGTCTGATGTAGAATGAAGCCTGATCACTTTCCTTCTGATCTGAGCTTTACAAGCTCTTGACATGACGGGGGTCTAGGAGACACAACTGCAGGCTGGTGGGAGCTCCAAAATACTGCTACTGGACACAGCCTGAAAGGATTTATTTTTAACATATTAAACATATTTTTATTTCTGAAGTTCTCTCTTTGAGGCTCAGACTGGTCCCTCATTCCTTTGTTCCTAGGGAATTCAGAGAAATGCCCCATCTTGGAAAAACTTCCATTAGAGGCAAGAGTGGGAACCTGTTCTTCTTTATCTATAGTCAAGAACTCTGAGGCATTTGAAAATGTGAAAATTTAAAATTAGCTTGTACCCCTCCCTGTCTTTGGCATCCCAAGACAAACCTTGGATTTTAAAAAGGGAGAAAGTTTTGATATTAAATTTGAAGTTACAACTCTGTTTCTTACCCCATTCTCTGATTGAATAAGGAGGCTGACAAAGCCTATTGTTTATCTGTAAAAAAAAAAATCTCCAAATCCACCTCTTGACCAGAGTGAGTTTGGAGTCCTCCAATCAGAATGGCTTTAGAAAGGGACAAAATAAAGAGCATAAATTTGAGTACTGAGAGTAAGGAAGGGCCTTTTTCCAGGAAATGCAGAGCAAGAAGTTGTGCACAGGCAGAGCTCCCTACTCTTGAACCAGCTTTCAGAGGAGGCTGCTAAGGGAAAGCCTGGCCAAACATAGCCGGTGCCCTCTCTTTCTCTGGCCCACTTTTTTATTATTTAATAAATAATTATAAATTAATATATAGTCTCCAGAGAATTTTGATCATAACAAAATCATAAGCCCTCTGTCCTTGCTAAACATGTCACCTAGAGTGGGAGTGAGGGGTAACCAGGTCTCCAGAAAGGGAAAGAGTCACTGAAAATGTGGTTGAGGCACCTTATATTTTCTAGCTGAAGATTGCTAAAGGAAGCTGGGCTTCATCAGCTTCATGTCATTCATTTTCTTGAAATGCCAGAGAAAGGTGTATCGTTCACATTTCTCTAACTGTTGAGCTTTGATCTATTTGGTGGGTAAGCTACTGTTTCCATGGCTAGTGAAAGCAGGATGTGTTCAGCATTTTTCCTTAACTAGGCAAAAATCCACTTTCCCTGTGATGAAGAAATGAGATAGGATGTGAGGTCTCAAAGTCTACCTCCTCTTTTAAACTATCCACCCGTGGGGACTGTCAGGGGAGTCCCAAAGACTGAATTGTCAGCCCAATCAGAAAGAGGATATATTTCCCTTAAAAAAAAGAGAGTCAGGGGTCACTTGGGGTCTTGTGAGGAAGAGGCTGGTGAAATATCCATTCTTTGTTAGCAGATACATGCATCTGTTAATAAACAATGTTTTCTCAGGAAGATGAACAAATATTCTTTATTGGCTAAAATTTGGGTATAATAAGCCCTTGTCACCTACCTGTCACTTTTAAAGGAATTGATCTATGGGCTTTCCCTTGCTGTGAGATCCCAGCTTTGGTAACTCAGCTGCAGGCTTCAGATTGTGCTGGGAGTTGAAGCCATGACTCCATTCTAGAGTCAGGGACATAGAGTTGATGCTTGTACGTAGTCAAATCTCTACTGCTCTTTACCCTAGCTTTGTCACCCTTAGTCGCAGGTCCCCTCCTCAATCTTCACTGTTTCTGCAATCCAGCTCTGGTATGTGAACCAATTTTTGGCTCCTGTCCCTATTCCCCCCACCAAGTGAGGTGTGTCCCTGTTACATCTGAGACCAACTCTTGCTATTGGGGTTGTTTATTCTGCATTTTCAAAGGGTATCAGTGACATCACAGGAGGATATCTTGACTTGCATGTAAATTAGATTTAAGTGAGGCAGAGTTGAACAAAATCATCAACTTCACTCTCCCTTCCAAGGTTAATGACATCCAGGGGTTATGTCAAAAAATGGGACAATTGACTTGCAATCTAGCATGTGATCTTGTTGTCTTCTATGTCTAACCAAGTTCTGAGCACTCCACAGTTTAAGCCTGCATTAGCTGCCTTCATGACCATTGGAACAAATTGTTCTCATGGGCCCATTGTGCCAGGAGAAGTCTTCGCATGCTTACTGAAGGTCCTAGCAGTTCAATCCCTACACCGAAAGGCACTGTGTACCACCGCTGTCCTGGCTAGGCTCTGTTCTCAAATACCCCAGGACCTCTCTCTCTCTCTCAGCACCTAGTTCAGCTGAAAATATGACTCACTGTGGTTTTTCCTTAGGTTTTTCCATCAGGACTTGACATGGTGCTTTTCCTAGGCTTTTTTGGAGAAGTCATGAGAAAGAGTTGATAGGAGAGAGCAGACTGCTTGATAGGAGATTGCCTTGTCCTACTTAATCACATCTGTCATAATCATAATCTATCATATACATGGAGAACCCATAAGAGCAGATAATGGCACTACTAAGGGGAAAAAGTGTAATGAGATAATAAGTTTTAGAACAGAGGCTTGGGGAGTGGAGTAGTAAATACCAAGTGGGCAAGAGATAGAAAGCAAAGGAGGCTGAGAAAGCATTGTGAGAAAGGTAGGAGAATAAGGTGACTTCAAATGACACAGAATTCAAGGAAGGAGAATGCCCATTTGGACCCTTCCATATTGGATGCCTTCCTTCACCCACTTCTCATCCCCTTAAAATCTTTTTTCTAACCCTACCACTCCATAGAAACTCCTCTTCCCAAAATTACCAATGCTTTTTTTCTTTGCTAAATGTAATGGCCTTTTCTCAGTCCATATCCACCTTGACCATTCTGTAGCTTTTAAGACTGTTAACCTCTTCCTTTTTTTAGCTTTCTCCTTCCTTGTCTTCTGTGACATTTGAGGTCACTTTATTATCCTACTTGTCTGATGATGCTTTCTCAGTCTCCTTTGCTCTATCAGTTTCCCACTTAGTGTGGTGCGATTATTGACTCTTATGGATTGACTCCATGTATGATGACCAAATTTAGGTAGCAATCCCTAATTTCCTACCTGGGGTGGCTAGGTGGTGCATGGAGAGAATGATGGGCTTGGAGTCAGCAAGACTCATTTTCCTGAGTGCAAATATGACCTCAGATATGTTTTAGCTATGTGATCCTGGACAAGTCATTTAACCCTGTTTGCCTCAGTTTCTTCATCTGTAAAATGGTCTAGAGAAAGAGATGGCAGTATCTTTGCCAAGAAAACTCCAAATGGAATGATGAAGAGTTGGACATGACTAAAAGGACTGAATAACAATAACAACAATAATCTCTTATCTGTCTTCCAGTCCCACATTGTTAACTAAATGCTGGAAATTTTTATCCAGATGACCCATAATCATCTCAAATATTTCATTCTCGAAATAGAACTAGTGACCCTCCCTGCTTAATCTGACTCTTCTTCAAATTGCCCTATTTTTATAGAGGGTATCATCATCTTTAAAGTCACCCAGTTCTCAACCTTCCTGTTATTTTGCCTATTTATTCTATCACGTCTCATAAGTAATTTTTTGACAAATATTGTTGACTCTACCTCTACAACATCACTCTCTCATTCTAGCTCTTTTTTTTTTTATCCCTGTCCTACTTTAGGATCTTATCATCTGGACAATTTTAATATTCTTCTAATGGGTCTCCCTACTTCCAATCTCCCTCCTTTCCAGTCCATCTTTAATGGTCTGCCAAAATAATCTTCCTCCCTCCCCCCACAAAAGAACTCTATTAAAATGTTGCCAAATTCAGATGAATTTCAATGAATGAACTTGTTTCTAGAGAAAAAGGAAGGAACTCAGTAAAGGGCTAAGGAATTATGAATATGGAATGTTGCATGAATTTTCAGGAACAATTGCTTTATTCATTTGGTTTGATTCAAATTTTCCTGTTAAGAGGCAGGTAGGTTGCAAAGTAGACAAAACACTGGGGTTGGATTAAGGAAGATCTGAATTCAAATCCAGATTTATTAACTATATTACTTTGGGCAAGTTACTTAATCTCCGTTTGCCTCAGTTTTCTCAACTGCAAAATAGGATAATAGTAGCAGTTAATTCCTAGGGTTATGGTAAATAACAAAGGTGTGGATAATTTAAAAGCACTATGCACAGTGCATCTGGCACTTGTTAAGTGCTATAAAAATGTTAGCTTTTATTTCTATTATTATATAAGTCGTGCCTACCTCTTAGGATGATTGTGGAAATCAAATGTGATAATATTTGTAAAGAATTTTGCAAATACTATATAAGTGCAATCTAAATACTAGCTCTTCTTCTTCATCATCATCATCACCTACAAGAGAAGATTCATTGAGGGTTGGTTTCTTTGGAAATGATTTGGGTATTTTAAAAAGGCACGAATAAACATTAAGTGGATATGCTTATCTAACTGAAAATATAATGGATCTCATTCATCCACTATCACTATGCAGTGGCAATTTGAATGAAAATCTATGATAGATTTCATCAAGACGCTATGAAGATATAAAAAATTAGCATAGAACGTAAACATAACTGATTGCTCTGAAATAAACAAATACTCTGTGTAACTGCTTATCCAGATAAAAAATGAGTCCAAGTTAGCTGAGGACTATCAATATGGGTCATGAAATTAGATATTGATTGTTCTGCAGCCCAAGTTGTTATTATTATGTTTACTTCCCGGGATAAGGCAGAGCTGAGTCTTCCTGCTGGGAAGGTATCCTTTAAATACAGACTTCTAAACTCCCACAGAGGAACCAGGGGAGCGTAGCTAGTTTAAACTGAAGGATGTGTTTTGACATCATATCTGATCGTCAGAAACTCTCACAAGTAGCCTTTTTGGAATGAAGAGAATTTTTTAGCAGCCAGTTTTTAGTAGGGAAGGTGCTTAAATTGGGGAAATCCTTTGAGATGTGAACCATCCTGATGGGTTCGGCATGAAAATAATGATGAAGAGCACATTACCAAAGATGCTTGCTGTTGATAAAAGGCTTGGGCACATTGTTCTGAACCATGGATTTGGAGAGTTGAAGGGATCGTAGGTGCCATATATTCCAAACCATACCTGAAAGTAATCCTCACTACAATATATCTGACAAGTAATTATTCAGCTTCTGCTAGAAGACTTTAAAGAAAAGGATAATCCCATTGCACTTTGGGGGATTGCTTCATTTTTTTTCCTGACACAGAGCCTCAATTTTCCCCTTTGAAGCTTATACCCATTGCTCATGGTTTTGCCCTCTGGATACAAACAGAAAAAAAAAAATCGATTTCACCTGGTATCAACCATAAGGCATTTACTGAGAGACCTCGGAGCTCTTTTAGAAGTTTGTAGATAACAGGCACCCTGTGACAAATGGGAGCTATGTCCCTGAGAGTAGCCTGGAGTTCCTGGAGGCTACAGGGAGAAGCAGATGGTGTATCATACTGGGAAGGTTTTCATTATTTGAAATTTGCCTTTCACCATTCCATTGTGAAACATGGTGAAAGATAATGCTACTCAATTGAAGAGAAGTGATGCTATTGATTTCCCAATAAGAGAATAAGTAGAGACCCAGACCCAGATACTCTAGGTATGGATAATACCTCTTTATAGAGACTCCAACTGATCCTTGTCTCTGATTTCTGACTTTGGGAATAGAGGATTACTACCATACTTGATTCATGATTCCATTGATACTGGTACTCCCTTCAGTGGTACCAATTGAAACCTATCTCTGCCTTCTCATGCTCTGTGCCTCATGCAGATAGCTTTCCATAAATTCAGTTATGAATTTCTTCCTCTAGATCATGGCTATCCATGTAGTATACAACCTGCACATCCTTTGCTTCTGTTATTTGATCAGCCTGATCTCACTGATGATTAAGATTATTCAACATCAATTGTTTTCCCTTAATTTCATTAGAAATTATTTCTATGTTAATACATTTAAATATACATATAGAGAGAGTAAAGATAATTTCTTAATATAGACATTTTAAAATAAGAAACTAGCTTCTTAATGGATGGCACAGGGGATAGAGTGCCAAGCCTGAACTTAGGAACATTTAGCTTTGTGAGTTCAAATCTCATCTCACACATTTACTAATTGTGTAACCCTAGGCAAGTCACTTAACCCTTTTAGACTTTCCCTTCATTTTTAAAGATCTTTCTCTTTGCTGCATGAAAAATCTGTGCATTTTTTTTTTTGTTATCAAACTATGATATTTAGGGGAGGGAAAGAACATGAATCATGGAACCATGGAAACATATTCTTAATTAATTAATTAAATGCAATTTTCCAATTCAAAAAAAAATAAAATAAAGATATAAAGGTTTAAGAAAAGATCAAACCATGATATTTAAACTATTAAATTCTTTATTGGTTGAAGCATATTTTAGTTTCCCTAGTGACAATCAACCGGTGAAATGATCACTGTTTTCTTATCTGGCTTTAGAAGTCCTAGACAATTATTTTGGTATTATTTCCTTTATTATTATATTCAGTGTTTTCTTTTTATTGCTCATGTTGTTCTGGGAGACCAGTGATCTTTAAATTATCTTTACATAATGATTTGGCCTGTTTGCCAAGACGGTTTTACTGGGGTGTGGCCACTGAGCACCCCACAGCTATCTGGGGTCACAGGTGAGAGTTAGGTGACAGACAGGCACCAAAGGTGGGCAAGCAGCCCTGAAAAAGCCTTAGCAAGCCCTGGCACCAGAGGTACTGGTCCTCCGTGAACACCTTATATACCCCATCTTAGGTGTAGCTTTTTGCTAGACTCTTTATAGAGTCCTGAAGTTATTTTTTTCTCTCAGTGTACATAATTTGTCCCCATCCTCTGATACAGATACTGCTGTCGATTGTTCTGGGGACACTTCTGGAACACTGATGAGGAATCTAACCCTTTCAACATTTTGGAGGTCACACAGTTTTCCTCTGCTTAAATTGGGAAGCAGGAAGGGAAGGAGCTACAAGTCCCGCTCTTTCCCAAGTGATTCTTTCTCAGGGGCTTTGCTAGACTGCTCTGTGAAGGCAAGCCTGAGCCTAGGTCCCTCTTCTGCTTTGGATTTCTTTCTTTCTCTGAGTACATCACTTAACAGCAACCTGGATTTAGGTGTATGTAGTTTTGGTGGCTACCCTGTAGGCCCAAGAAGTCTGGAGTAATTGGGATGTTGGTGAGACCATCAGCATGAGACTTTTTTCAACTATCCCATTGTGGGAGGCAGGAGGCAGCTAGGTGGCACAGTGGATAGTGTGCTAGACTTGGAGTCCGAAAGACAACTTCATGAGTTCAAATCTCGTTTCAGATGCTTAGTAGCTGTGTGACTCTAAGCAAATAACTCTGCCTCAGTTTCTTTAACTGTAAAATGAACTGGAGAATGAAATGGTCAACCATTCCAGTCTCTTTGCCAAGAAAACCCCAAATGGGGTCACAAAGAGTCAGTCATGACTGAAAGGACTAGCATCAACAACAAATTGTTGGAGGAGATGAGGACTGGCAACAGAGTGATCTCAAGCCACAGATTACCTTACCAGAACATAGAAACACTGACTGAATGTGTTAGATACTGTAGGATCAAAAAGTGAAGATAATATACATATATACATATATGTCTACCTGTTCATTATATTTGATGTTTTAATTTTTTAGGTTTAAACCTCTTGCAAGAGTATAACAGGAATTATGTGTTTTGTGTTTTAAGTATTTGTCCCTTATGAATCATTTCTGTTTTAAACATTTAGTTTGTAGCTATGGAAATAAACAGTTGTTCTATTCCTGATCTACTTTGTACACTGAGTACTTTTCTAGAAGGGACTCTATTATTCCCTTTTGGGGAAAGCCCAGCCATAAAATTGCTAAGCTTTGCTAGAGCAATTTTTCCCAATTCCACCCTGCGGTGGGGGGCATAGCAAGTGAGAGATTGAGAGAAGAGCCTGACTTCCTTTTATGAAGTTGGGGTCGTCCAGGCTATGCACTCATGCTTATGCGTTTCCCACTTCAATAATTTTGTGAATGTGGCCACTTCCTCCAACATTTTAGACTGTAACCCATCCATGCTTTCTTATTCTGGGTAGCCTTCGTTCAAGTCCATTCATAAATCTCTAGTCACTCAGCATGCTTGGGGTCTTTCTCCAGATTTCTTGATATTATGTATGTACTAGTGGAATACGTAGGCTATCAAAATGTTATTCTCCCTGCTCACTGTAAGACCAATCTGCCCATTTCTTCAAACATATCCTTCTTTCATTGTATCCTTTGTGTTACTTCTCTTGTCTAATTCTTAATTGCCAATATGCTAGGTACTTATTTCCTCCATTGTTCTTTGGGGTATCCATTTTTCTTATAACAGCCATCTAAAATAAGAGTCTTGTCTTTGAACTGAGCCAAACATTTTTGAGAATAATCTGGAATTATGCCCAAAATATTATAAAACGGTGTCTACCTTTTGATACAGAAATACCACTATTAGGTTTATTTCCTATTGTGATCAGAGAAAGAGGAAAAGAATCTATATGTTCTAAAATATTTATAGCAGCTTTCTTTGTGGTGGAAAAGACCAAGAAATTGAGGGGATTTCCATCAATTGAGGAATGGTCAAAAAAGTTGGGGCATATGATTTTTTTTAAAGGTAAGAACCTTCTGTCTTAAAATCAGTGAGAGGTAACTAGGTGGCTCAGTGGATTGAGAGTCAAGCCTAGAGACAAGAGGTCTTGGGTTCAAATCTGGTCTCAGATACTTCCGAGCTGTGTGTGACCCTGGGCAAGTCACTTAACCCCCATTGCCTAGTCCTAACCACTCTTCTGCCTTGGAACCAATAGATAGGATTGATGCTAAGATGGGGTTAAAAAAAAAAAGAGCCAAGAATCAAAATCCTGTCTATTCATTCCCAGGAAGAAGAGGAGTAAGGACTAGGTAATGGGTCACATAACTAGGAAGTGTCTGAGGTCACGTTTGGACCCAGGAACTTCTGTCTCTGGTTCTGGCTATGATAAATGTATCTGCTTTCATGTCATATGATTGTGATGTAATACTATTGTGCTGTAAGAAATGATGACCAGGTTAATTAAAAAACAAACAAACATGGAAAGACCTCCACAAATCTTTGTGGAACGAAACAGAACGAAACAGACAGAATCAAGAGGTCTTATAAACAGCAACAGAAATATTGTTTGAAGAATGACTTGTTTGTTCACTTCCTGAGAAATAACTGATGAATAGAAATATACAAGACATATATGTGTGTGTGTGTGTGTGTGTGTATAAATATATATTGTGGAAAGGAAACAAGAACAAGTTTCCACACTATATATACACACAAATAATATATATCTTTTTGCCAAATGATGCCTTCTCTATTGGGGGCAGAGGAAAGAGGGAAAAAGTGACCTGGGTATTTTAATTTAACAAACAAATAAATAGATACATTTAAATAAAATAAATTCACTATTCTAAAATGTAACGTGGACATTGTTAGCGTGTCTTTATGAATACATGTTAGCCTTTTCAAAATGCTCCAATCCTAACTGGCCAGAGTAAAATCTAGATCTTTTTTTTTTTTCCTTCAGGACATAGTATGTTCAGACCTACAGAAATGGAAAAGAATGAACTGAGAGTTATTAGAAGGACATCCATGTATGTATTTTATTAAGAGATTGTGTTTGTGTGTGTGATCGCTGGCATTTACTGCTTGAATTGCTGGTGTATTGCTTTCATTAGGCTGATCACTTTCAATTAGCAGAGAACCTTAATATAAGAACACTAGAGTAATTCAGCGCTCTCCTTGCCCACAGTACTCTCTGAAGTGCCGGCACAGCAGGGGAAAAATATTTAATTTTTTTTTCTTAATATATGAAAGAGGTCATAAAAAAGCATTAACAACCTCAGTGCTGAGCATTTCCTGGGGAATTAATAACCAGCTGGGGTTAATGGTCCTTGATTTCACTTTGGGCCATCAACTCTTCCAGTCCGTCATTAATTCCCAGGAAATGTCCCGTGCCTTGATGGTTATTGCTTAAATACATTAAAATCAAGTTAAAGGCCTGACTTAATATTTAGCTGCTATAATATAAAACACAAGGAGCCTTTCCCAGTGGACACATTTGCTGTCATGTGGTTTTATTTAACTTATTCTCTGCTGTGTTTTTGAGTCAAGGAACGGTACACACACGTGCTTTTTCTTCCTCTGACATGATTTTTATAGTGCTCTCTTTTTCCTTTTTTTTTAATTGATCATGTTCCTGTGAGGGCAGCTGCTTAGCTTTATAAAAGATTCAATATTTTAGTTGCATTTAGCAATGCAAGCTTCATAAATACATAGATTAAGGAAACACAGGCTAAACAACTAATGTTTGCTACATATTTGTTGCTTTTGTTGTTAGGGGTATAATCACACCTATGATTTCACTGATGTAGGAATTCCTATTGAGGGAACACCCTACCATCATGGAACTACAACTACTAAAATTTACAGTCTTGGGGAATGGGTTGGGAGCCATAGATGGGTTAAATTATTTACTCGAAGCTCACAGCTGGTATGTACCAGATGCAAGATTTGAACTCAGGTGTTCCTGACACTGAGATCATGCCTCTGTTCACTTTAATATATTGTCTTCCTGCATATTTGTAACCCTATTAATAGTAATATAATTTACTCCATTTAAAAATAGGTTTACTATGGTCCCATTGTTGCTATGGGACTCTTCTCATTGATGGAGATTGTTGTAAGGGATTTTACCAGGAACCTGAAATCCTGCAAACCAGGAAGTCATACAAGGAAAACCAGGAAGTCCTGGAGAGCAAGAAGGATTCCCAAACTTTGGGGAAGAGAGACTGTGGCTTTTCCTTAGTAGTTAGGAGAGCCAAGAGGGTTGTCAGTCTGGTTATTCTGGGGTGGACCCAGAGAGCCAGTGATTCCCTCTCCTGTGGACCTTCCTTGAGATTCTGCCTATCTCTACTGCTGCTGCTGCTGAGAAGTGGATGTTCAACAGAGCTGCTCGTAACTTTGTAGGGAGACTTTTGCTTGACTCAAAGAAGGCCTCCAGTTGTGTGAGATCAACTCTGGCCTTGTTCTTGCTCCTACCAAAC